>NC_066314.1:57583542-57886572 GCF_022539315.1 Serinus canaria | reverse complement strand
AAAGATTCTGCAACTTGAAAGCAGCTTTCCTGTTCATTTTATGGTCTCCCTGCACCTCCCAAATTCAAATCTGCTCTGGAACTGCAGGGCTGACCCTCTGAAAAATGTCAGTTATCTGCTTTTCCACTCGAGCTTGTCTACAGGGGAAAATAGTGCTGCTTAAAATCCCCAGCAATCCAGCGATGTGTGTACGTGATCTGCATCCTCTGTTCTGGCACACAACTATGGAGAGCATCAAGGGCAATTCTTTTTCATGTTAAGCAGAGGGGAAGGAGGTTGGTGGCACTTCTGGCTTCCTTAGTGAGCACTTGTAGCAATGTCTCCCTATTTAGCATGGGAGTCAGCAGCTTTATAAGTGGGACCAGTACAGAGAGAATGGGTGGATTTTTAGACATGTCTGAAGCTAATTTAACCTGAAATTTGCTTGGGTATTTGTAGCAGCCTATTCATTACAATCTGTAATGCTTACCAAAGGTGACGGATCAACATCTGGCATACTGGTGGTGATACCTCCAATTTTTGTGGTTAAATTGCTTTTAGTGCCTGTCTTGTTAGCATAACAATAATTTGGACAGGTCAAAGTGAAATGCAGTTGAGATATACTTTCTCATATAACAGGGAAAAATTATCTTCCACAATTCACTTATGAAATTTGCTTTAAATGTACTTATTTCTGCCTTAGCTGCATCCTGATAACAGATGGAAAAAGACAGGGTATGTGAAGCTGTTACCATTGTGCCTATAGGTCTCCTGCAATCAGGATATAAGCATAAAGAGAAAGTAAGTAGGGCCCATGTTCCTTACAGCAGAGTGTCTGGACCTCAAGTTCCTACCATAACTGACAAGCATTCATTGGATAATTCAGAAATCAAATTATTTGTGCATTTAATAGATAGCAAAGCACTCGGTAATTTGTGTCTTGCTACTTTTTATTTGCCTTATATAGGAATTACCTTAACAAGGGTGGGATTGCAAGGCTTGTTTCCCACTTTCATAGTCATCAGGGGATGGTGTGGCAGGTATAAAAGGGTATAACTGTGCAGCCTCCTGCTTAGAGGGGCCAGAGACTTCTCTTTGGCAGATAGGCAAGAGTATCTCTAGTTGTCATTTCCAGGCAGCAAGCTCTTCTCCCTGTGCAGTTTTCCACATCAAAAGCACATGGGTCAGTTATTCAGTGAGCATTTATCTCTGAATACTAATATGAGAGGTGTCTTTACTCTCTCTCTACTATTTTTCCCCATCTGCTTTTTAAATGTTTGCTCTTTCATGAAAGTATTGTGCAGGAAAAATCCTCAGCACATTGCTGTCCTGTCTCCTTTGCCCTCACCACCTCTAGAGTTCTGCCCTCTACAGATCCCATCCTGACTCTGCCAAGTTATCTGCTCTACAGCCCCTCACTGCTTCCATGCCATGGTCATTTTTTATTCTTGACCACCTGCACTTAATTTCAGCTGGCCTGGGTTAGATACCTTTGGTGGAAAATTGAACTTTTAAAAAAATTACAAAATTGCTGTTCTGTCTTTGGCAAAGGCTCAGTAAATCATATCAGTTTTCCTCTATCTCCAGTTCAAATAATTCAGCCTTCATTTACCATCCTCTCTCAATAGAACAATTCAGGGGCTTGAGGTTTCCTGGGTGTCTTCTCCCTAAAAGCCACACAGAGCATTGTGAGCCTGTGGATCACCCAGGCAGTTTGGAACACCATTCATAAATGGCATCTCCAAGGAGGTGCTGTGAGCAACCTGCTTCCCTGGGGTCATTCAGAGCTGTTCTCCCAGCTTTTTCCCAAACTTCTGCAATGTAACTTCTTTGGGCTAGACTTTGGGGTCCCAGTGATCATGTCCTATGTCTGCTCCACTCCTGGAGAAGTGATACTGCAGTGCTTTCCATCTGTGCCCCTTTGTGTCCCCTCTTCCTTCACCCCTCTGGGAAGGGACCCATGCACTGAAGAGCTGTTTTGCTTCCTTGCTCCCAGACATACTGGGATGAGTCCTAGCTGCCATTGGCATCTGTTTGATACTACTCCCTGCAATGATTACTGCTCCTCCCATGTGGCTGCTTGAAAAAACAAAACAAAACAAATAGATATTGTAGGTAGGGGAAGGGTTAAATCCCTTTGGCCTTTATCCTGTCTGTGCTCATTTGCAGCTCAGCCCATTTGCCAGGGTCAGTGTGTCTAAATTCTGATTAAGCTTTCCAGAGACATCTCCATCTGGAACCATTGCTAAGTATTGTCTTCTGCATGGTAATCACAGTCCACATGATAACATTCTTCAATTGATACAAGCGGGATCTTGATTTTTGTTTTGTGGTGGTTTTCTTTGGTGTGGGTATGTGTTTTGGCTGGTTGGTTATTAGGTTTGGTTGGTTTTGTTTGAGGTTTTTTGTGGTTTTGTTTGGTTGGTTTTTGTTTGCATTTGAGGATGTTTGGTTTGTTTGTTTTTTTATTTTTTGGGGGTTTTTGTTTGGGATTTTATGGGGGTTAGTTGGGTTTTTTGTTTGTTTGTTTTTTGGGTTTTGTTGGGTTTTTTTAGTTTGGTTTAGAATTTTTTATTACACCTTAAATATTGATATTTATTGATTATAAGTATATGAGTTCTTTGAAATCAGAACAGACCTAACAACAACTTTATGTTCATTGTCAAAGTTGCCCAGGGGCAGCTCTTACTATATGGATGCTGTAGTTCATGCTCACCAGGGCTCTACAAGTCTGGGTAAATTCTGCCTGAATCTGTTCTTCTTACACTTAATGTGAATGTTTTGTACACAGTCAGCAAGGCTGGTGGTGCATCAGAATTTGAGGCCCTTTGTGACTATACTGTATACACAAACAGTATATACACTAACCAAAAAACAGGTGACCCACTACTGTAATTTTGTTACAATCAGTAACAATTCTTTCTTGCTTTTATAGCATATTGTTCTATAAGGGGCATGCAGAACATTAAGATGGAAACACTATCACAGTTTTCATTTCTTCCTCTCTCTCCACATCTTTGTTACCCACCATTCAATTTTTTAATAATTGATCTATAGGATAAGTTTCTACTTTTTTTACAGTTCTGTAATAGATGTCAGTTATTAATTTGTTCATCTGGCAGGAATTGACATGTTCATATTTCACAATTATCAGGACTTCTGTGGTGATGGTCAGGTCATTGCTCTCCAGCTATGAATTCCAAGGGTATTAGATTCACATTTCAGGTTCAGTTCTAAATTTTTGCCTGGTATTTTGCAGAAGTTCAGGACTGGATTAAAAAGTTTCTATGGTTGCTAATAACTCAGCTGTCTGAAGATAATGGCATTCATTGCCCACAATTTCACTTTCACAGGAATCCCAGATGGAATCTGAATTCCTGAGATTTCTGAAAGATCTCATAAAAGCTCCCTTGTTTGCCTAGTTTGGGAAAGATTTGCTGATTTCATTTCCTTTGCTGAAGCTTCACAGCTTACAGCTACTCTTTCCCTGTAGAAGTTTTAGTAGCATTGCAGAACAAAACCTTGCACAAACCAATTGCTGTTCAGCACAAATCAATTCCAAGGTAACCAGTTACTTTGTCAACATCAGTAAATCTTCTCTGGGTTTGCCTTCCAACTTTTTGGATATATTTGCAAGATATATTATTGCTGAACCTATTGCTAGGGGTTCCTAAATCCTAAGTTATCTAATAGGAAATAGGCTGCCAAAACTCCATCCCCAAAGGTCTGACTAGCCGTGGGGCTGGCAATGTATTCCCAGTAGATGTGTACATGACACACTTATGTGTACACACAGGGTCTCAGGGGTGAGCACAGACAGAAACACTCATTGCTCATGCACGAGGGGATATCTCCTCCAAAATGCAGTGTGTGCTGAATACAGAAAAGCTCCTGTTTATATACTATATTTTACATACATATTCATTGATTTTCCCAGAATAAACACATGCATGATGATAATTTCCTTGAAATTATTAACATATTTTCCTCTCCCCTTATGCATGCATTCTTCTGTCCTGGCAGTCTCTTTGGTGGTCCCTGGTGGTTGCCCCCAAAGCAATGCCCGACTGCCCGGTGAAATGGTGAAAGTTGGCACAGCTGACGTGGTTGCTTTCCAGTTGTTCTTCCTACAGAATGGGCATTGTAGAGTTTCATAGGCCAGTGGTTTTTGAAGAAAAAGCATTGTGTTACCTCACCAGGTGCAGGCAATTTTTCATCTGTCTCCAGCCTTAGATCTGGATTTCCTGAATCTGCTGTTTGTCTCAGGAGCACAGCTGTGTGCACCCTGGCTCCCAGCCCACTCACCTTCCTCTCTGGCTGTCTGGCCTGATGCTCACCAGAATCACACACTGACAAGTGCACCCTTGCTTGCTGCAGTTGCAGGTGCTGCCATGGTGAAGATGTGATGAAGTGATGCCAGACAAGATGCCAGTCCTGCTTACACATGACTGGCCCCCTTTTCCCCCTCCTATCCCTCTATTATACCGAGCATATTTTTCTACAAAACATCTTGCATCCTCACTTCTTCCACGTTCAGTTCCTCTATTAAAAATCCTTTTATAAATCCCTGGAATACTCTTCCCCTCTGTTCCATAACGGGTCTCATGCTTTCATAGGTGGTATCCCACCCCTGCCTGGTGCAGGGTGTCCTCCTGGCCACTGGGGTTGAGGCTCCCTTGAAGCAGCCCTGTGAGGGACCAGAGATGGGGCTTCTCTTTCTGTTATCAGGTTACTGAGGTTTCCTCGGTGCTCCTTTTGTGTTGATGGAAATGAGCCTTGCATTGCACAGCCTAACACCTAGCATAGTTCAAAGGCTTCATTAATTGTTGTGACCAGTTGAGATGCCTCCTTGGAGGCACTGAATTGTGCAGTAGCTTCATAGCAATTAGCATGTTCCTCCATGACAACAGTATCTGAATTCACCCTAACTATTCTTTTTCTGTTGTAAACCAGTTTTACATTATTTGAGAAAGTGTTTCCTCAACTGGCTGCTTGCTAGGTCAAAGCAGAGGGATTTGCCTGTAGTACTGCAAACTGTGGCATAATGTAGTCTCAGTCTTGGTTTGCTGTTACAAGAGATTTTCTGTGGATAATAAAAAAACCACTTGCTGAAAGGTAAAATATGTAAATGTTGGTTTTGTCTGTTAAAATTTTAGATAATGAATCTTCCTTTCCTGGCTGAAGTGCTGCACCTTGCACTTACTCATATAATTAACAAGCATAACAGAAAAGCTCAGCAGTAATTAGGTAAGTAATGAAGCAGTTGCTCAGGAAGGGTTGCAATTAAAGCCAAACTAGATACTTTACTTGATTTCACAGCCTGCTTACCAATTTGTGGAGAAGAAGCCTGAAGGCAGAGTTTCCCATCAATTGAGAATGGCATCAGCCATCTGGTAGAACCACAGCCCCTTTACTGGCAAACCCAGGGATTTTTCTGTCCATCTTCATTACTGGAACACTTTGTACTACCCCTCTGCATGTGGCATCCTTTACTTACCCAGCATTTCATGAGTCCTTTGGGTAATTTTTAAGGTACTTGTTTTTATTTCAGCAAAAGATATATTCTGCCTTGCAGTATAACACTGTTAACCCATGTAGAGCCAGGTGACTTCTTTGAAATATTTCTCTTGTTCTTCATCAGGCTCCTTGCTGTCCTTTTATTTCAAAACAGTGACATCAAAAAATGTGAGCTTTTTGCATATGCTGCAGAGTTTTTGATGGTATTGATCCATGGCATTTTGTCCTCTTCAGATTTTGGCAATGACCTGTAGTCAACTGAGAGCAGACCTGAGCTTGTAGGTGGAGAATAGTCCTTCAGTTTATGTCCTTAGGTGACACCAGACTGGCACCAGGACTTTCTGAAGAGATGTGACTCATAGCTCTCCCATCATTGTTAGGAAAGGCATTGACTTGCTTATTCTTTTCTCCAGAGCTTCACAGCTATTGCTTACACTTCAAGTTTGCAAAGAATTTGTACCTTATTCTGAAATAATTGGCTTTGCTGAGATCAGAGAAGTGCTAACAGATATGCAAGCCAAACCCATATTGTGACATTTTTATTTTTTTGAGTTGGCCATCTGAGAAAAGCAGTTGCGCCTAATCACATCAGTAAATCTCTCTGCTTTTTTTTTCATTTTATTTTTCTATTTTTTAAAATTTCTTTTTAATTTAGAGGATGCTACCAGGGACTAAATGCAATAAATTTTCCTAGCTGCTGTGTGAAAGAGGACAAATTTTTTTGTCTTCTGGTTTATACTTTTAAAACTTTTAGCAGTAGGCATGTGAAGTATGATTGAGGCTTTTTCCTTCTTGGCAAATAAAGTTTAAAATCAAAATGCAGAACAACTGGAGTGGATAGCATCTCAGGAAAGATTTCTACAGAATCTAACTTCCCACAATAAATTTCTTGGGTTGCCAAATGGGTTGCCAAACTGCAGACACCTTTAACATTTCCAAGTTTGAAAGATGAGTATCTACAAGTCTGTATCCATCCTGCAGTAGAAATGCAGACTTCCCTTAGGTAATAAAGCAGAAACAATTATTATATTGATTGCCATAATCCTGGACTTAAGAACCTCTGGCTACCAAAACCCAGTAGCTTCTGCAATGACTTCTACTGATGGAAGGTATAATTGCCTTTCTGTAATGAGTAGTACAGCATTATCTCCATGCAGGAAGTTGCAGAGTGGGTAAGACAGCCCTCCTCCCAATGCTGACAGACTGACATTCTTCCTCTAATTCTGGTGGGGCAGATGTCTTTGGCACTGACCAGAAAAACAGCTCTGATCCTGTGGAGGTGGAGGTACTAGTGTGGGTGGGGGTTGACCTGTTTTTCCCTTTTATTGAGAAGAGACACAAGCACATTCAGGGTGGAACTAACCAGTGAATTAATTTTCTCATATTATCTCTGTGCTAAGTGGAGCTGCAGCCCAGTGCATGAAGGAGCCTGACAACAGGGTGAGGTGCCCAGCAGATGCCAGGGCCATGGTTATATATATTTGGTCTCCTTAGACAAATCTCTTATTGTGCTATTGTCCATGTGTGGTGTTCTCAGCCAGGGAGAACCTCCTTGGGCTGGGCCTTCAAGTCATGCTGCCCCTAAGGCTGGAAGTTCCTAGTCCCAGGCAGTGTTTGCTGTCTTAAGCAAGTCATGCAGCTGTTAGTGCCTTGCATTTCCTATGTGACTGCAGACTAATGCAATTCTTGCTTTTTACCCCCTAAATGGCCATTTCTAAGGTTTGTTGTGCTGCATTAATTGCTATTATCTTTCTGTCCTGTGGAGTAACTGCACTGCTGCTCTTATTTTCCACTGTGGATCATGCTGGAAGTATCTCCTTTGGAAGAAGTCAGCAGAAGGCCTCCTGCACAGACTTGTCTTGGCAGTCTCAAGAATCCGATGTCTTAATTTCTGCTAAAAAAAAATTAAATAAATGTCATGAAGGGAAGCTGCCAATGAAGAAAGAAAACAAAAACTAAAATTTATTTCCACATGTCTGTAAGCTGCTCTGTGAGCATGCAGAGATTAGCCATGACTGCTGGCAACTTGACCCCAAATTTCCAGAGGGTCATCACTGTGGTTTGTCATAGGTCATATGAGAAATTTCTCGCTCAGTCCAGACTTGCAGGACACTTTCCACATCTGTGGTCTCAAGCTGGTGACAATGTGCTGGTAAGATTATGGAGTGAGGCAAATCTTCTCAGTAGGTAGCCCTCTATGCACTGAGACATCAAATGAGTCAGTAGAGTGCTAAAAATAACCAATAGTGATGTCTGAAGATCTTGGAAAGTAGGTCAACGATGCTCACGTGTAAGAATTATGGATGCTGCTGACAAGGATCAAGGGAAATCTTCACAGATACTGAAGTGCAGGGGAGAGTGTGTAGCAGATCACAGTGTTTTATCCAATGATTCTTGTGTGTAGTGAAGGTGAGTCACGTGTGGACTTAACCTTAAGCATGTTCTGAAGTATTTTGTTGAAAGAAGCCTGGCTTCTTTTCAACAGCATGGGTTTTTCTTCTCTCCTCTTTTCCTGGAGCAGAAATAGGAAGAAGTACAAACAATCTCTTGGTAGTTCTTAATTATTTAGCACAGAGGAATGCAGAGCAATGAAGAGAAGCGAAATTTTTGTTTTCTTGAAGTGAACCCTTCAGGTCACAGTCTCTATTACCTCCCTTGTGCTTAATTTTATTTTGTAGTGTATTGTCTAGATTTGTATCTTGTGGAATTGGCATGGCTTTTTGTGGGGAAATGTATTAGCAAAGATAAGGTAAAACCAGAAAAAAATTTTAAAGATATCTCACTTGATTAACCTGCCTTCTGTCTAAAAGATTTTCAATTGAAAAGCAAATCAGTTTTGTGCTGTGATGTACAGATAATCATTTCTTGTGTCTGCTTTTGGTCTTCTTCATTGCCTCTGAATGAGGAGCCCAAACAGAATAAAAGCGATTTGTGGATGTTTTACTTGCCACTCATTTAATTTGAGTTGATGGCTGTTTGAGTTATTAATCCATTTGTATAAATAGATGAGAAATTGCATCTTATTGTAGAAAGGCTTAAAACCCCACATAAATGTAGTTTTCATTGGTAAAAGACAATCTAAGGAAAAAAAGAAAGAAAATTAAGAAAATATTATGTAAACATCATGAAAAAAATCAGAACCAGGTGAAGATATTTGAATGACATGCAATATAAAGGACATTTTGTATATAACATAACAATGTGAATAAATCCATGAGAAAGCCACAACAGAAGATAAATACATATACTCAGATTTTTCATATTTTTCTAAAAGAAACATGTTTTAATGAATAATTGAAAACTGGTTCTTTAGGATTTGTCCACAAAGGGAGACAACACTTCAGAAACATACAGTTGTTTATTTAATAACTGAAACAATTCAGGTTAAGAATCAGGAAAATTGTTCACATGTAACGAAATTTTTAAATAACTTAGGAGCAAAGGGCTCAGTCCTGTATTTAATTAGCTTTAAAATATATATAATGCCTTTGAGATCATCACCTTAAATAAAACCACTGAAGAGCACCCAAAATGAAAAGAAAAGCAGCATAAGCTCATAAAAATAGAGTAAATGAACAGAAGAAAAAAGCACACAGGCTTGTCAAATTGAGAAGAAAGAAAATCAACTTATAATCAATGTGAATGAGCTAATGGATAAAGCAGAATTATTGCTTAGAAAAAAAGATTTACTAAAGAGCTTACAACAATAATATGGCATATCTGAACCCTCTGGATCATTGGTGGACACAGAACAAATATTTAATATAAATTACTGCAGTTCAAGAGAAATTATCTCCAGGTAAACTGCTTCCAGAAACATGTGAGGTAGGAAGGAAAAAGTAATGTACAAATCCTGTTTAGACAATGGTGATATATATGTGCATATTTAAAATTAGAGTACCTGTGTACTCATAATCATATGCTCTTTTAGGGAGCATATAAAGTACCTGTGAAAATCTGTCTTTGCTTAATTTTGTGATGGTTCTGAGCCAGCCATTGAGATGATTGAGTTTCACCCGAGATGTGAATATGTTTGATCTTAGAACCAAGCTGGATGAATAAGCATTTGTACATACTTGTGTATGTCAATTTTAATCAAACATACCTGAGTGTTCTTTCAAGTTCATATGAGTGTTCATATCAACTGTTCTTTCTTTCATCAGTTCCTCAGTATTCAGAGGAATGTCAATGATTTCAAATCCATTTAATCACTTTTTTAATAGAAACTGTGACAGTGAAATCAAACTTACAGGATAGAGCTTGGGTTTGTGCACCTAGTATGTAGTGTGAGTAGTATGAGATGGTTAATAGTGGCTGCAGAATACACAATTTCATTTGATTTTATTTAGAGATGACTTCTCTATCTGAGGAGAATAGTAAGTTTGATATGAGAATTACGTGCAAGGTTCATGTTATATTTTGTAAGTATCCTTATACGTTTAAATTAGCATGTTGTCTCTTTTCTAGTATTTAGCTTCTAGTATTTAGTATTTAGCTGGTAAAAAATAGTTTTTTTACCACCTTGGAGTCCTTAGCTGTTATTTTAAGAAAAGAGGAAAATATGGGAAAAGAGAAGAGGAAATGAGCTCTGTCTGATCATTCAACCCTAAAGAATCTTATGGCAGGTAAAGTATAGTATGTCTTTCAACCTTTTGTGGTTCGTTTTTTGCAGGGTGTGGGTGGTGTTTGTGTGTTTGTTTTTGTCAAATTTCATGCATCCTAATCTAGAAATTTACTAAGAGGCTGTGCATTTCACATGGTCCTAAATTGTGATGATAAATCAGTGCAAGGAGAAGCATGTCAACCACCAAGTTAATAGTTGCCAGAGATTTGAATGTATTTTATGTTGGAAGTGACAGGAATGCCACAGCTTAAAAGCCTTCTGTATGGCAAAGAGTCATTTCCTATGTGAAGTTACAATCAAATTCTAGTCCCAGATCATGGAGAAACCATCTCCAAAACAAGATTAAAATAAAACTTTTTTTTTTTTTTTTTTTTTTTTTTTTTTTGTCAAAGAGACTAAATCCATGGCATTAAATTCAACATACAAAGTTTATCCTTGTAAAATGAACAGTAATAACAATGAAAGCAATCTGTAGTAAGAAATTAATCACTGAAGGGTTTTCCTCAAGCTTTGTGATGAAAACTGCCTAAAATTTCCACAGCTTTATGGAACCCTAATGGTTGAAAAGTGGGTATAGGAGATTTAGTGAGATTCAGTATGACAACAAAATTTTTTTGAGGTTTAAAATGTTCAGTGAAAAACAACATGTAAAGCTTTATTTGTTATTAAAAAGAGCATTCAGTTGGAGTTGCCTACTTTGAGCAGCCTTCCTACAAGCCCTTAAGTTATATTGGTGAGATAATGCTGAAGTTCTTACAGAAGTGGGAACATGTTTTAATAATAAAAATGTGATTTTATTGCTGAAAATATTTTTAAACATAATCCATTATATTAATCAAAATAATTTAGGAATTTGGTATAGAATAAGGTTGGAATCTATTTTCCAGTGCTTGAGGCTAGACTAGATTAAATTTATTTGAAACAAAAATAATTTATTTGTGTATATGAAAATGAATTTAAAAACTTTCAATCAAACTAACTTTGAGTGCTGAATGTGGAAAGCAAAGTCAGACAAGAAGTAACACTAATTGCTGGGTGCTATGAGCAGAGTTGAGAACAAAAGGTGGTGTCAGAACAGCTGCATTCATTTTGTTACCATGATAATATTTATGTATTTTTAATTAACATGACCAGGGTATGGGGACCTGTAGCAAATATTAATGACCTTGGGAGGGTGAGGGCCAGCACCTCATGGCCATGGTGAAAAGGCTTAACAGGGTGTCTGGGCAGGAGCAGATGCCAAGGGTGAGGCGAGGGATGCCTGGGCAGGCAGAGCTCTGGGCTGGGCAAGGGACTTTGCACAGCACAGGCACAGCCTTACCTTAGGCAAGGACCAAGGCATGGGATGAAAGCCCATAGTGAGGCTTCTCACAGCTTCTCACAATTTAGCTGTTTCCACTCAGTCTAATCCAAGACTACAGGTGCCTTGTGCCAGGGATTGCCTAAGGGAAAAGGTGACAGGGTCTGTTGGTGGCCCAAGGGCCACGGTAGCCTGCATGGGGATGTCTGAGTGTGGGGTTGAAGCGATTAGTGGAATAAATGGACTCCACAACCAGATGTAGTTATCAAGTGGTATGTATTGTCAGCACCTGGCACAAGTGAGATAGCTCTCCTGAAAACTTGTGCCCAGAGCCCTGGTCTGACCCACGTCTTTATTCACAAAGGTGTTCCATGTGAATTATTGCCCGATCTTTCTGTGCATATTCAACCCCTGGCCCCACCTGTCCTCACTTCACATGGTAATTAGATCCATGCCCTTCTGGGCATGCGTTTTTCACAGTGGTGGTCTCATGGGGGTCTCTTGGTGGTCTCTGAGGGTGAAGATGGTGGTCATCTTCACGATGGAACTTTTGAACTTTTCTCCTTTGTGTGTGCGCTTTGGTCCCTTGGTGTTTATCTGAGTAAGTCTGTTAGTCTTGATGAGCTTGCAGAAAAAGGAGCCCCTTTATCTGGGTTTCTTGCATCCCTTGGTCTTCTCCCAGTATTGTTCTTTATGCAAGAAGCTTCAGAAATTTGCATTTTCCTATGCCCTTTGTACCATAGCAGAGGTTTCTAAAGTAAAAGGTTAAAATTCAACACATAATTATACAAGCTAAAATCTAAATGCTTAATTCATATTGCTAACTCAAGAGAACTCCAAAAATCTCTATTTCAGGGTTATCCAGAAACAAAAAAAGTGAAGGATTCATAAGAGGTGTGCTGAGAGCACCTCAATTAGCAGGTCAAGGTCCCATCCAGCCATGAGGTTTTGTTAGGGACACCCCAATTAAGAAAACAAGGGTCAGCCAAAAAACAAGGCCAGTCTGCAGCCATGAAGAGATATAATGAGAAGATAAAAAAGCTGGAGATAAGGCACCCCTTTAAGGAGAAGGAACAGTGAGGAAATAATATTGATTGGCCAAAGTGAGACACAGAGAAGAGAGGGAGAATCACAATTGCTATTCCTGAAGTAGCCATATATCCAAAAATAACTTGCAAAGAGCCCTGAAGAGGTGGTGAGGATTTGATAACTGTACACTTTGTCCTCCTACACTACAAGTAATCATGGCCAGATACCTTGAAGACATGTGAGCCTGGTGCTCAAATGCCAAACTTGGGCCTTTGCATCTTAGTCCTTGTAAGTACAATAGTGTCAGTGGGTGAAATCTGTTTTGCTTTGAAATAGACTTGCCCTCTGCATCCTCCAATACAGTCTGGAAGTGGGATTTACTACATTGATACCCTCGTGTTGCAGCATTACTCATGTTCTTTCAGCTGTGTGAATGGAAAAGGTGATATTTGCAGAGCTTTCAGACACTATGGGTACTCCGTGTTTGTGCTGGGATTTAACTCCAGCCAGTAGCTGAGCCCCACACATCCACTTGCTCACTTCCCCCATTGTGGGATGAGAATCAGAAGAGTGAGCAAAACAATGGCCCAAAATAAAGAGAGTTTAATAGATATAGCAAAAGCCATGCACACAAGCAAAGTAAAACAGGGAATTTGTTCATTCACCACTTCCCATGAGCAGGTGGATGTTCAGGCACCTCCAGGAAATCAGGGCTACTCTATCCCAGCAGGACAGTTTGAAAGCATAGCCACTGCAGATTTAGAAAAATCTGCAATTAGTTTTCACTCTGGCATGGCTAGGCCATAAAAGCAAAGAGAGGACAGCAGAAATTTCAGCCTGTTTTAGCCACCCAAGATATATTACCTGTCTTCAATGCCAGTGAAAGTGATAATTGATAATTGAGAGTGATAATTGATAATTCATCTTCAAAATGTTTTGGATGGTGATAACAAAATTAACATTAGAAGCTAGTTCCAAGGTAGCTTTTGGGGGCTTTTTATTCCCAAGAAAATACATCAAAAACATCAGTCCATCTGAGCTGGAAAATTATGCATAAAAGAAGAAAACAAGCTGATATGTTCTAGCAAACTGGAAGTTAAACAGCCTTATCTGAGTCTTGGTCCTGATTTGGAAACTGTGTGCATTCTCCCATTCATGTAGTCCTAGGAAGCAAGCATCTTATCCGTGGACATACAAAGGAGTCTCTTTAACTGAGCTCTTCATAGAATCTTCTGTGAAACAGCCGGTTTTTAATCAAACTTGCTTAGGAAGGAATATTTCTGACAAAACTCAGAGAGCTTTGAGCCTCATTTAAGCTCTGCAAATTTCAGGAACTGATTGCACTGTCCTAAGTCGATGGAATTTAAACAAGCCCTGAATGTTGCTCAGGTGCCATAGGACAGCCCCGTGCTCCGAACAAAGAAGTATTTATCCCACTAGAGAGTAGTAAGTGCTGGTTTTCTGCAAAGCAAGGAAAATCAGGACAAAAACCTTTGTAACATAAATCTTTGCCCTTTGTAATGGTGGGATTCAGATTCTATATGGAGCATATTCCATAACCTCAGCAACTGCCACACAGAATATATAAATATTCTTCTTCAGTTAATGAAAGGAGTACTGCAATAAAGGACACAAAGAAAGCCATGTATTCTAAAATATATATTCAAAACCATGTACTTGTGTAGAAGGAAAATTTTGCCACACCCTTAAAGGGAAACTACTGAGAATCTCTAATTCTGCTTTGGTGCAGAATTTCCTTATCTTCTTGGCATACTTTACAGCCAGATGCAAGGGCAAAATCTGATGATGAATTTAATTATCTTTAAATTGTAGTGTGCAGTGTCATAATGTTATGGTAGGAGTGTGATGCAGGGTTGTGCTTTAGTTCTGTTTGTCATCACATTAAATTGGTTGAGTTGGGAACTGCAGAAAGGGCATTAGCATTCACAACCATTACTGCCTTGAACACTGTCCAGCCTTTTCACTTCCCTCTCCCCACTCGTTCAGTAATTCTGCTGTATGCCTTATTTGAATGCAAAATAGATTCTATCAGATTTCCTCCCCTCTCCTGACTGCCTTTGCTGGGAACTGCTGTAGAGAGGAAAGCTGCCTTTAAGTTCTCCACCTTCTTTCAGACTTGTCATTATAGGTGACCAGTTGTTTTTTGCTCCTTTGAGTTTTGTTCATTTTCTAGACTGGTGAGCTGTAAAAGCCCTTAAAAACAACAAAAGTTTGAGCACTTCAATTTTCATTTATTATTTGCATGTGTCAGAGAATCTGGGCACTCAATCTTAAAAATTAATAATTTTACTTCCACAAATGCATATACTAATAGGGATGAGAAAGGTCAGGGGTTTCAACACATCTAGAATTGGACTAACAAAAAATAATTGTGTTGGGAAATTTTTAAGTAACATGTTTCATCCTTTCTGAATATTTTTATAATACATGCATCAAACTTGTTTTCCATTTCAGTCATGGATTTTATCCTCATTTTCCAGTGGTAGTGAAATAGAATGGATAGGAAAGCCACACTGAGGTTGGTAGAGGTCTGAATTGGACTTAGTGGAAGCTGAGTGAGCCCTGAGTTGCACAGAGATTTGTGGAAGGAGCCTTCTGCTTCCATCCAGCTCTACCTCCTGCCAATGGCATGATGAGCTGGGTCAGCTTGTCATGGTCTTGTCCTGTTGAGCCCTAAGCTCAAAGACATTGACTTTGCAGCTTCTCTCAGTAGCTTTGCCAACAGGTGACCACATCTGATGGGGGAAAGTGTTTGTTAAGATCCAACTGGAATTTCTCTTGTTACAACTTGTGTCTGTCTATTGCCTGTAGCACTCTTTTGCCTCTTGTGCTTTTGCTGTGTATGTCCAAGCAGGTTTCTCTGCCTGCTCTGAAAGCTACCATCAATTTGTTGAAGACAGCCATAAGATCTCCCCTGAGACCCCTGTTTTCCTCCTCTTATGGCTGAACAAGCCCAGTGTCTCACTCCTTACACTTGTGTGAGCCAGCACTCCAGT
Source organism: Serinus canaria (assembly GCF_022539315.1). Taxonomy (NCBI): domain Eukaryota; kingdom Metazoa; phylum Chordata; class Aves; order Passeriformes; family Fringillidae; genus Serinus; species Serinus canaria. Next base: position 57,871,106 of record NC_066314.1, on the reverse strand, counting down.
GGTCCCATGTTACTGGTCTTCTTCTGGTCTCATTCCAGTTTGACAATATCTGTCTTCTACTGGAGATTCCAAAACTGGACAAGGTACTCCACTTGTGGTCTAATGAGTGCCAAATAGAAGAGAAGGAGGATAAAATTATACAAGTTGCTGGGTCAAGTCTTGCTAATGCAGCTTGGTGCTTGGTTATTGATCTCTATCTTAAGGGCTCACAGCTAAATCACAATGGCCATATGTGCCAGAGAAGACAAAAAGATGGTCAGGGTGACTAAAACCTGTCAGTGCCACTGGGGACTGGCAGTTGTGTACCATCCTGCATAGGCTTCAAAAGTTGCCCTGAGTAAACCTGATGAAGATTCACCATCGGTCCAGACCCACCTCTAGCTACCAAAAATTAAGGTATCATTTCTAGATGTTCCAAATAGATGGATTGAATCACCCCCCAAAATGTTTTTTGTCTGTGTGCAGACACCAGGGGAGAGACTTGGACTTAGACACTAAATTCAAGTTTTGCTTTTAGGCAGCTAAATTCAGATGAGCTGACAATTCAGATGGGATCACACCATCAGATGGTACTCTTGCACCCTTGGAGTAGAAAACAAATGTTTATGCTGTTACACTTCAATGTAGAAACTTCTTCCTCAGCTTCAAGGCTCAAGGCCATATCTTCAGACTGACTTGTTGCAAAGCATGGTTGTGTATTGCCCATGTTAGGGCATGGTAGAGTTTTTCTCATTCACTGATTTGGTTTCCTATGCTTTGGATAGGCTTTTAGAAGACTCAGGAGTTATTCTTCAAGGGTTTTCCAGCTGAATCTATGTAAAACATGGCTTGCTACTGTACTGAAGAATGCTCAGTTTTGAATGAGATTTTGCAGCTATTAAATACTGGTAATGGGAGTGAGCCTAGGATGCTGGATGCTCTAAACAGATGCTATCCAACATCCACCTAACCTGCTTTTGGATGTATGGTTTGAAAACCACTGGTGAAAGAAAAGCTCAGTGAAAAGCACAACTTGCTAAGCAAGGCTAGATGGCAGGGTTGAAGGAGAAGGAATTTCATCTTCTGGAGTGTTTTAGCACTGCTTTTGTCCTGAAAGCAAATCCAGGAGACTCTGAGTTTAGCTGAAATTGAAAAATCAGGGCTATGACAGTCTTACATCATGCACGTGATCTGTAAAGTCAAAACAGTCTTAAGCTTGAAGTGATGCATCAGACTATGGAGAAAGAAAAGAACTCTTTCCACAGGCACCTCTTCAGTGTTTTGCCTGTAAAGGTCTTCATTATTACCCTGGGCTTCAAAATCTCAGATTTCCTTAGCAGTTTTCTTTCTCAGCTGTTGATTTTATTACTGTAAAACTGCTTCTCTGTTTTCATGAATTTCTGAGAGGACAATTTAATTAGCAGATCAGGAATTGCTCTAGAAGCACCAGCAAATGAGACTCTAACCATAACCACCTGTGACAGAGAGTGATTGTACTTGGTTCCATTAACAGCTGTCATGAAATTTGGGAAAGAAGGGAAGGGAATGAGAGATGCCTAACAACTTCGTAGAGGGTGTTGATGTGGATGAGTTTCTTTCTAAACCTTGTGGGGAAGGGGGGCACTGTCACAAAATCACTCTGAGGCTGCAGGGTGCTGGCAGTCCTCACCAGTGTCCTGCTGCTGGGGAAGGACTTTGCTGTTGTGCAGACACCATGAGTGGCTGGGACCAGCCCTGACCCCTCTGATTTCCAGAAGAGCACAGCTTTTCTTCCTGAGAACCTGGGAATGGCATCATACCAGCCAGCACAGAGAGTTTTAATGCTTACTACACCCAAGCCTGATTGCTTTCTAGCTCTCTTGAAATCACATTTAACAGAAGTAAAGATGAAAGCAAATGTAAATGAGAATTTGTTTGCATGGCACAAATGTCAGCAATGCAATTACAGTGAATTTAGAGATGGAGCTAAGAAGAAAACTCTTCTTTTATCCACCCATACTTTAATGAACTTAAAGAGGAATTCCTCTATGCAGGGAAAAAATGTTTAAGCAGATCTGTTGTCTGGGATCCTTTCTGGATATAATGTTTACACCTAATTTAGTCTCTGTGGCTTTGTTTAAATGTAGTTTAATCAAAATGCTGATTTCAATCTTTTCCCAAGGGTTTGCCTCCCATCTGCCATCCCTCTTTCAGAAATACTTAGTTTCACGGAGCCATGCCCAAAACCCCTATCTTCTTCCTAGATGATAAGCAGTTTCTGCTAGCAGGCTTTCTTCACCATAAAGAAACCCTAAATTTACTCTAAGTAAAATGCTCTCGTTGGCTTGGTACACTTGTATTCACAGCTCAAGGTAAAAAACTTTTTTTGCATGCTGAAAATCACATTTGCATCAGTGCTAAGCTTTGCCTCCAACTTTGCAAGCCTATTTCAAATAAACTGGTACAGACAGTTGTGTGTACATGCAGCACATTTAGTTCTTGTTTTTGACTGGTGTGGCTGCCAGCCATGTGGTGTGGCAATGCATTATTGCCCTGCCCTTGGGAGACCTATCATGTGATTTAATAAATATTCAGATTTAAGTACAACATTCTAGCAAACATGGTGTCTCCCAGAGACCATGAGAAAGAATTGAATATAGAGTGATTTAGTTGTTTGGGGGTTGGGTTTTTTTTTTTTTTTTTTTTGTGTGTGTGTGTTTTGATTTTTTTATTTTTTCTTTTTTTTTTTTTTTTTTCCTGATTACACAGTTTTTATGGAAAGAAACTCAGTTTAGCATTGATCTGTTCCTGGTACTTACTATTTATTTGCTTCAGAAGCTCAGTCACAGTGTTTTATTTGCAGACTTAAATATCTCCATAGCAACTAATTGTGATTTATTAATAATAATACTAGTAGTATTTGAAACAGAGAGATAGGAGAAGCATACTATGTACCAAACATGCTGATAAAATAATTCCCAAATAAAACATCTTTCAAATTATTTTTGAGAAACAATGGGCGAACTTAAGGCAGCATTTCTACAGGGAGATGGGAGCTTTTCTTGACTCTTCCTGTATAACAATATGTTTAGGTATTTGTACAAAATTTGTGTTATGCAGTGACTGATCCAAACTCATTAAAAATTTTGATTTCGGTGGTCTTGTCATCAAGCCCTTGTTTAAGTAATTTCTGAACCCATTGTCAAACAATCTTTCAGATTTTGCATCTTTCATGTGAGAACAATTAAATTGAAAATAAACTAATTAGAATTTAATCTGCTGCTGCAGTGAGGATCAGGAACCTAAGAATTAAGATTAAGGATTGTGTTTGACTGTGGAATTTATTCAATAGTCCTCAACTCACCGAGGAACAGATTTCTTTCCCACATTGAATAATCAGGATTTACTAATTTAAAGAACTTACTCCTAGAGCCCACAAATCCAGGCTCATACATTTTCTTTAGAGAGGAAGAAGGCAGAGCTAACCAGGATTGGATTTTTACATTTAAATCCCAGGGAATACAGGAGCCCTTCCTGCCTCTGTGCTTTACACCACTTTTCCAAGTAAGCCTACAGAGTGGGGCAGAAGGCCTAGAAAACATTTCAAGTTTCACCTTGAAATGTTTTTTTCTGCTTATGTCTTGGTTGTGGGTTACAACAAAAGTCTTCTGGGGCCGCTGAAGTTCTGAGAACACAGACACGTCAGAAAGGCTATGATGAATCTGTCCCTGAGTTTGCAGGTCTTGTCTGTTTAAGAAGGCTGCTGCTCTGATGCAAACCCTTCTCCCGTGGGGTACTCAGCAGGTTTTCTTAGCAGCATTAGGGCAAAGCATGTGAGACTGCTGCTGTGTGAAAGGGTTGCTCTGCCTCACCTTGAGGAGTCACCACTGTGGCTTCTGGCAGGGCTGTGCTAGCACGGAGATCCCTGACACTTGTGTGGGGAAAAAGATTTCAAACAAACACATCAAAACCAAACACCCCAAGGTGAATTAGTGATATTTGTTGTAGCAGTGAATACCCATACAAGTGACTCTGAGCAATAAGATCCTACAATAAATATTTACTTCATATAGAAATATATATCTATAGCATATCCTCTTCTCATAGCTTGCCCCAAGAAGTCCCATGGGTCTTTTGTGTTATGATGAGGTCAAAGACTCAACCAAGGGGCAGAACGTGGCTTCTTTTCCAGGCTGCTGTTTTAACACACAGGAGAGGGAACCTGTCCAGAGATTAGGTTGCCAGCCTTGAACTTGGAAAATTGGATTCAGTTTTCTCTTCTGTGGCTGATTACTAATAAGACCTGAGGGAAATAATTTTGTGTCAGATTCTTCAAGGTATAATACCCATTTGTTTTCCATGGAAATTAGTTAAGGTTAGATGCTAAGTACCTTGACATTCTCTGTGGGGCCTTTGAATTTGTACCTGCAAAATGGAGATGGGATGATTCATCTACTTGATAAATGTACTAACAGTTGTCAAGTTCTTATACCTAATAGCTACAGAAGTCATAATTTACTGCAGGTAGAGCTAAATAATTCCAGATGCTAATTTGACCTTTCCATCTCATTTGAAAGGATAGTTTTGGCTGTAAAGATAAACTTTTTGTAATATTCATATCAGTGGTAAATTTTATTAGTGACTTCTGTGAATCCACCAACTCTTTAAGGATTTTATTCCTATTTATATTTCTTTTCCATGACAATTGGGAAAATAATACCTTCATCACTAGGCCTGTAAATGAGCCATACAAAAGAAACATTCAGCATCAGTCATAGCAATTAAGAATTTGTCTAGATGGAGAAATACTGTACCTTGCAGAAGGCACACAAGAAGCCAAGGTTACATTTTCTCTAGAGCTTGAGAGATTTATATTCAATCATCCTCTCAGAACTAGGCACAGGATAAAGTGGTGTTCTTGTTCTTAATGCACTTCTCAGAAGGGCTTTAGTTACTTTAGTTCTTTGAGCAAGTTCATTCAGGGTCTCTGTGTGGCCTGATATTGTGCCATGAAGAGTATCCTGAGACACTGGAGAGTTCAGAGGTGAAAATAAGGATTGCACATGGCCACAATCTAATCTTGGAGTTTAACTGATAGAGAGCTTCTGCCTCTGAAACACCTCAGAAGGTGTTGGCTGCTATAGTCATTTGACCTCTGCTTTTTGCCACCTTTTCCTTCTGTGGTTGTCTTCTTCTACCTGTCAGATGTTAATTTTTTGGCACAAACCTCTATTGTTTCTTTTCATTTCATGGTGCATGAGTACTTCAGGGAATATCATTAGTATGAAAATTTACAACAGCTTGCAGAACACTTCTTTTTCTTTACTTGCTGGTGGAGAATCAGTCGAGGAAAAGTGGCATATCTTTCCTCCTATATATTTTGGGGGGTTTTCTACTGAATATTAAAAAAAAAAAAAAAAGGCTGATTCATGCCTCTTCCACCCAAGATGCATTGACTTAAATTAATGCACTTGTCAGAATAGAATTAACTTCCTGGTCACGATGAACCAAGAGGATCCTCCACTTCATCTTCCATGAATTTTAAGAAAGGAATATTTATTTTTCTTGTGTACCTTCAGTCTAGGAAAGAACTAAAAATGTTCCTTTGCATTGTGCTGAATCAATCACAGGAAATAAATAGAGTGGTTTCAAACTGCCTCTTAAAGGACCTTTGGTACTTTATCTCACCTTACAGACGTGAGCAGTTTTTGGGCAAGTGACAGATTGATACAGACTGGTCAGCATAGGATCCAGGTACCCAAAAGGATAGCACAGTCCAATGGTAGCAAATAAAACAAGTCAGTTCTCAGAGTTCATTTTTGTAAGAATTTTCAGCATCAAGCAAATAGAATCTGCTAATAGCAGACAGGCAGTTGTTCCAATGAAGAAATCCTGATTTAACCACTTTTCTCCTATTAACCTCAATGCTATTCGTGTCCAGAGTTGATCAGTCTCTGACTTACAAGGGGTGCTGAGGGACAGGGACACTCAGTTACACCTTTTGTCTGCAAAACTGTGAGGAGAGAGAAATGAGCATACCACAGGACTGATCTTATCATGATGTGATAAAAATCTGTACAAAAAAGAAAAATGCATCTGTGCAGACTTTACCAGACTGCCTTAACGTAATACACATTCAATATTCAGAATTATTCTGTGAATAATTTATGCAAACATATTCCAGTGGTACAACCGTTTCAGTGGTTATTTGCTATTTTTGGACTTGTGGTTGGTCAGCTATTTCCATGTGACAATTACCAGTTTCTGCATGCATGACTCTTACATGTGGCTCTTTAGGGTGAATATATTTAACTATTTGCTGAGCTTTCCCTATGTGCAAATAAATTTTGCTTTCAGCAGTGTACAGGAAAAAAAAAAAAAGGACAGAGAACTAAAACCAAGCAGAGGTAAGGGGTTGCAAATATTTGAGGGGGAACATGAGTACCAATGACATTAAACTCTACAGAAATTTTCAGTGTTATGATGCTCCAGTTGTAAAAACTGCAGTTCCAAGGGTTTAGGAGTCTACCCCTAAAAGCTGCACCCCAGGTCAATTTAGGGAGTGCCTGGAGGGGTGCCTGGAGCCTCAGGTAGGTCTGAATCATAAACTCATATGACAGTTGGGGTGGAAGGGACATTTAAGGATCATTTCATCCAACCCTCTGCAATGAGCAGTAACATCTTCATCTAGACCAGGTTGCTCAGAGCCCCCTCCAGTCTGACCTTGCGTGTGTCCAGGGAGCAGCCCAGCAAGACTGGGTCTCTTACCCTTGCCAGCCCAAGAAGCAGAAAGCCATGGTGTGAAGTCCAAACTCTGGATCTCTGCACAGCATAACAGAGCCCACCTGGCTGCAGGGATAAAAATAATGATGGTGGTTTACTGTGATTTATGGAAACTTGTGAAAAATATATTGATTTTTCCTGCTTCTTTCCTCCCCATATATTATTCTATCCTTGCTCTTGTTTAGATGTATCCATCTTGGGGAGAAAAAAAACCTTGACAAAAACCTCCAAGATACCAACGCATCATATGGGCATAGCTTCTCATTTCTGTGTTCAATCATGTGCAGTTGCCATCCCCACAGCTTGCAGCTTGGAGACTTCTCTGGTGCAATTCTTTGCCATGCAGCATGCAGACAGCAAAGCTACCGGTGCTCAGGGAGCGGAGTGCAGGGCTGCACAGGAGAGGGACATTAATAAAGCCAGGGAATCTTCAGTTTTATCTGCATGTGAATTTAGCTGTGTTGCCTCCTGCTGAGCGAATGATAATGAGGCAATCGATCGTAAACAGGTGCGGGAGGAGCTGCTCTGGGTACGGCAGAGCTTCGCACTCCGGCGCCGTGCTCGGAGTCTGAATCTTGGTATCATCCAGGAGGAGTGACAGAATAATAATTCTCATCTCATGTTAAAGTAGAAACTTGTTAAATTCAGAATCTTCTGGAATTAGTGCCTTTTTTTTTTAATAGGTTCTTTGCATTAGCAAGGTTCATTTCAGGAATTCCTCGAGCAAGGAAATGCACCTTTAAGAATTATTTGTGTAATGAATTATTTATTCATTACCTGAAGCTGTATGGCATTTATAAAGCTTTAAATACTTAGAGGTTTTGTAGATTTCAAATTTTTAAAAAATATTCTAGATTTTTAATTAATTTTTAAAAATTGTTTGTGTCCGCTTTTATTCCAACCAGGTGCTGGGGTCTTTACCACCTTGCTTTGGAAAGCCAGAGCAGAAAACCCACGCATGCACATGTGCACAGCTCTTTATAATCCTAGTTTCTTTAACCCATGAACAAAAAGATAACACTTGATGGATAGTTTCAGTAGAGCAGCATTCCTTCTCCACAGAAGGGGAGAGAGGACCTGCTGTGGATAAGTCTTGGTGCAATGCTGTTACTCCTGAGGTGAAGGCATGGCAAGTGCAAGGCACCTCCTCTCACCCTCCGCTTCCTGCAATCACCATCTTGCAGAGGGTTTTCTTTTCTATTCCTCCTTTTTATTATTTCATTTTTTTCTCTATATACGACATGTTTTATATCTGTTCAATATATGTTCTTTGTTCCCTTTTTTTACAGCTTCTTTGTTGCACCCTGAAGCAAACCCTGCCCAGCTCTCAGGCTGCAATCCTTCACTGACCATCCTTGACAATTCCTATTTGTGCTTTTCCCTCTGAAATCATCCTCTGCCTTCACTTTCAAGGCCTTTGCTGTCACTCTATGAACATATTCTCAGGGACCCCCTGTGACATCCTGCTTAAGAACACCTAAAAAGAAAAGACACAATGCCTCATATTCATTTGTGTCTTAATCCAGGAAATTTCTGCTCAGCTTTAAATATATGCTGAAACAACTTTTCCAGTATTTGATTAATATATTTTAAATTGTCACTAGAATGACATCTTTTCCTCTTCCTCTTTGAAAGGATTTTATCTGATCTTTTCACTCTTCTTTGTGCCTAGAAACTTCCATAGGAAGCTCTGCTGAGAAACATATGTACACATGACTCGAAAACCATCTGCTTCTCTGTCACCTGAAAGACTTTGCACAGAAACCTAATGCATAATTTATCATAGACATTTTTTTGTCACATTTGGAAGTGCTTTGTTTACCTTGGCTTTAAAGGGGAAGGTGCTTTTCCTGGACCAAAAAGCTTAAAATCTTAGTACTACAGGTAGCAATTCACATTCTTGGCTTGGGCAGCATCTGTTCTGTACCTGGCAAAGTCATGTCCCTCTGTAGCCCCAGCAGTGCAACCCCAAGCCTGCAGGTTTCATCTACTTTTATTGGATGCAATCTTCAGAAGCCTGGTCTGCCTAATATAAGTAACTAGTGACATGAATGGGAATGTAAATCACTTTAATAACTATTTTCAAGGCTTCTGTAAGGCAGTTTAAATGCAGCCCATTGCTGTATGGCTGGGGGTCCACACAGCATGCAGCCAGGTGAGGAAGCAGGCCCCTGGGGTGAAGGATGCTGTCCTGCATAGATAGCATCTCTGCCCTTGCAGTGGCATCCTGTAAGCTACATGGAACAGATACTGTGGGCAAAATGTACCTGGCAGACAAAAAACTGCTTGCAGACAGAAGGATGCAGAAGTAATTTAGGCTTGACAAGCCTGCTGTCTAAAGAGAGGGTCTCCAGACTTGGTTCTCATTCTGTTTCACTCATGACAACATTGGGAATCGATGCCAGTTCTGGTGTGAAGGTTCTCAAGACTTTAATCTATGTTAATTACCAAAGAATACAAGTGTCTTTGAAAATGGATATTCAGGTATTATGTTCTCTGAACAAGTGCAGTTGTCTTTCTCTTTCAGTACTGTATCAAGGATATTGACTGTGACTCCACAGATTCAAAAGAGAAAAGTTTAGCAGATATAAAAATAGTTTTATATTCCTTATTTAGGATTTGTTGAAAAGCAGCTTCTGAGGGTACCAGACCACAGTGGGTGAATCTAACTCTGACTGTAGAGTTTTGACTTGTGCTTCAGCTATAAACCTGAAATGCACAAAGTAAAACCCCCACCTGTTTGTGCCACCTGCAGAATAGTAACTTGACACAATATAATGTTTCTAAATCTGAACTTGTTCTTTTGGGAACTGTTTACAGCAGTGTGGGAATAGGTGTGAGGATGCCGCTGCATGCACATTACCTAGCTTTGTGTATGATCTTCTTTTAGGAACTTGTTTGAGCCAATGGCTGCAGTGCCTTTGCCTTTTGACAGTGCTATTTCTGCTTCCTATATATTACATGGAGAATTTTTATAAAATATGACTGAGCATAAATTGTACCATTACGTATTTGAAAGTTATTCTGCCACCATGCTAGAAATGAAAAAGCAAATGTTTCCTCTTAAGTTCTCTTTCTCCTTGTTATATCTTTGAACCTTTCTAGTGAACTGTAGCATAGTAATGTGAGATTCACTGGACTATTAAATGTTGTTCTAAATCACTCTATCTCCTCCTACGTGGTCTTAAGCAAGTTTTTATACCATTGTCAAGGTTCTTGGCTGTCATGTGTGCTGTTGAATGTGCTAATAACCACTGAAAATGTAACTACTTATTATATTAGTCTACTTACAGTTTTCCTGACAGTACAAAAATTATACTCTTAAGCTCTTGCATGCATATCAAAGTGCTCTGCTCCCTGTCTTTACTTTGTCATTTCTGTCATTTCTCCATTACAAACAAATTCTCTTGTTTACTGTTGTGTCAGGAAGACAATTTCTGTTTTGGCTGTAGAACAGTGTGTTACTTGATTTTCATGAAACAACCAGCAGGTTTGAGGGGGTACTAGCCAAAGGGATCTCTTTTATTGATATTTACATTGTTTATTAATTCCACATAAGATCAAGGCATTCTGTAATAGAACCATAGCAAAAAGGGTAAAAGGGGCATGGAACAACTCTTCACCTGGCAGCAAATGTTGCCCTCAATCCCCCAAGTCCCAGACACGGATGTCTTTGAGATATAGGGGACACATCACTGCTGCTGATGCTGGAAGCTGAGTGCTGTCAGGATTCCTCCTGCATTTACTATTCTCTTAGCTCCTATTCCTTATTCCTTATCTCTGCTCTGTCTCTATACATTTCCTGATGAAGACAATATATTGTTTTGAGGGTTTTTTCTATTGAGAAATGAGCTCTAAAAATTTCATTTTGCCAAATACACGTGAAAGGAATTGAAAGATGCTGCTTTTCCTGATGCTGACAGCAGTTCAGTGATCCCAGTGGTGGCCTCAGTGGTGGCAGAAATGACCACAGGAGCTGCAGGAATGGGAGCACAGAGCAGCAGGAGGCTGTTCCTGTCTTATGAACCATCATATCTTGCCTTCCAGAGGACATTCAGCATTATAAGTGAGAGTACACAAAAATTTAAAGGACTTTACAGCTAAATTGGCTTATGTCTTTTGAAATGAAGAATGTTGCAACACAGCACCAATAAATAACCTGTGAAGGCCAAGACAATACCTGTGCTAGTAAAAGGCAGCCACTGTTTGTCAGTGAAGTCCATTTTTTAAAAAGTTTTAGGCAGCACCTATCTGCCTCAGCAACAGTGTATCACTGGTGTGTTTGGCCAGCAGCCTAAGGAGAAAAAGCAAAGGACAGAGGGAGACATCCTCCACCACCTTTGGGCTCCAAACATATCCCCCTATTCCAGAATCCATCACGTGTAGCATTGCATCATTCCTTTTGTATTTCCTTCAGCAGTCAGCAAGCACAAGACAGCACACAGCTGCTTTGGATTAATCTGATGCTTCAGCATCTTAATTTTGGCTACTTTCAAATGATGTTACCTTGGCATGGTTTCATTCAATGACTCTAACAGATCCAGGCCAATACTGGTTTGGGATTTTTTTTTTTATTCAGAAGCCAAACCAAAAAAACAGGAAAAAATGTCTTAAGTCAGATTTTCTCAAGTTTTCTTTGGCAGAATGAAACTGAAAATGTATTATGCCAAAACCTTGAGTGAACCAAAATATTTCATTCCCCCAAAATTGAATGTTTGTATTCTGATTACTCTTGCCTTTTTTTTTAATTGAATGACACTTTGAACAAAAAAGTCACAACATTTTACTTGCAAATGTTGGAATGGAAATATTTACTATCTTCCGAAATCTTTTTCTCAGCCAAGGATTTAGCTGAATTCAACCTACATTTACTCATTGTTTCAATATTTTATTTTTCCTTTGTGTTGAATGTTTGTGCAAAAATATTCCCCAGAAGTTTTCTTCTTGCTATTGAATTGATTCTGAAATTTCCTTCCAGCCCTTTCAGTGAGATATTTTCCTATTTTTACATGGTTTCTTTTGCTAGCACAGGTATTGTCTTGGCCTTTTGCTTTTTCATGAAGAAGAATATTTTGGTTTTGTTTCTTAATGATCTGAAAATTCCTGTTCATTTGGTGTGTGAAACTGTTAAGACTCTCCATCAGCTGTGCCTTGGGCCTTCCCCTGCTTATTCTGTAATGGAGTTATAGGCTAACGAGGAGTAAGGTAAATTCTGCCTGTGCCTTTTTAGAGCAGATGTTGCTGTCAATATACTTTCTTCCTAGACTTGCTTTGATTTTTCTTTTCTTTACCCCCCCCCAAACAGAGACATTCAGTTAAAACACAAGTGTGAAACTGTGCAAGGAGAGAGGAATAAAAGGTTCATATTTAGCTTGGCATGGTGCTCTATAAACACCTCTTGCCTTGAGGATGCTTGGCTCTGCCAGGGAACACCACAGTCCTCCAGGCCAGAGTCCATCTCTGCCCAGAAATGTTCATGTTCCTGTTTGTTTGCTCCTTGGCTCAGAAGCCTGGTAATCTGGGCTTTTCCCAAAGTATATGTACTTGTGGCATAGGCCACTGTAGTGCATCCAGAGCATTTGGAAGATGTCTGTTTTATGATTTTATTATGGAAATAAGAATTGTCAGAAAGAATTTCCAGTGAGCTTCTCTACAAAGCTGGAATCTGGGTTTATTTCAATGCTCTGCACAACTGATATCCTTCCATCCATTTACCTTTAATCTTCTGCATGTGATAAAAATGATATTATTTTTGGAGGATGAATGTTGTTTCAAAGGCCCATAATCAGCCCCTTCCAACTTTGAAAACATCACGCTTTTGAAAGAGGTTTTCTAAGTCTGCTTTGTCTGCAAATTGAGTTTTAAATATCTCCATAAAACCTCTTCATTTCCTGTGCCATGTGCCTGAAAACATACTGTTGAGTTTGTTGGGAATTTGAGGTTTGAAAATAATGCTGCATTTATATATAGAGTTAAATAGGCTTGGAAATAATCCTTTTAAGGACTTTATTTACATGACCAAAAATAATCAAGATCTGATTGTTTGAGAACTATAGGATAAAATGTCAGTAATACTTTAACAAGCAAACTAATGAACTGGTCCTCCTAGTGCCTAGAACTGATGAAATAAAGAGATGCTTATTAATTCTGTTTGTACATGCTTGGGAGCCATGCAAATTCTCACTGGTGAGAGCCAGATGGGTCCCTCGACAGTGAGAGTCTTTTATAGGTTCATTGCTCATTTCTGTGGCTAATGCTTTCCTCCTGATGAGGAGATTGTCCCCACTGATCCTATTTCTGGTTGCACTGTTGTTCTCAGAGGCAACAGGAATACAAATCATGGCTGGCACCTCCTTCTGGTGGCTGCACTGGGCACTGAGACTTGAGCTCACCTCCAAACTTGTTGCTGCTGGGGATGAAACCTCACACTGGACTGAGGATCTCCACTTGTGTCTGCTGTCTGGGCCATTCCTGGCAGCTCAGCAGAAGAGAAAGGGGGCCAGGGTGGGTTGTCCCACTGTCACCAAAACTGCAGGAAAAACAAAAACTCTCCAACACAATTTTTAGTGTTAGAGAATCAAGGCATTACTTTATTCTGGCCAGGATGTGCAATGGAAATAATTTCATCCACACATTGTCCAGGTTGTGCAGAGAAAATCATTCTATCACACATGACTCTTTACTAGATTTTTCACATACTTATGCAGTCAAAACCCAGAAAACTCATTGGTTCAATTTTCATTGGCCCCACGTTATGCAGTTCTTAGTATTTGGTTTCCTATTGGGTATTGATCCCTTCACCTTCTGTGTTCATGTCTCATTCTTCCTTCTCTTATCTATCTTTTCCCCAACCAGGTGTCTCCAACCATGCCAGGGGTGGTGTTTAGAGTTGATGTTCCTTAATAATCATTATCTTTTTTTGTATCTTCTGTGTTACTTCCAGTCTGTTGAGATGTTAAGCCCATCATGCCTCGAATGGTGAAACAGTCCTTTGAAAAGAAGCTTCAATTCCTTTCCCCTTGGGCAAAGGTGAACAAAGTCCCTGACTAAAGTTATATAAATGAATTTCAAACTTTGTATCATTTCCAGTACCATGTGTGGACCTCTCTGAACTTGATTGCTGGGCTTTTTGGTTGGATGAAATCTTCCTCTGTAGCTTAACCAACCTAAAGTTTGCCTCATCTCTAACACATTTTAGATATAGTTACATCCTTTATGACTTTTCATGTTTGGGGGTTTTGTGGCAATTTCCTTCCATCTGTGTTTATGCCCACCATAAATATGTCAGCGTGCCTTGTGCAGAGCTCAGCCTAGTGAGATTGGCAGATTCACCTCTTGTAGATCCTTTTACTGAACAACCTGTTGCAGGTGTCTCAGGCATCTTTAAAACCCAATTTCCCAAGGATTCTTTGAACTTTTGATTCAAAGTCATTATTTTGCACTTCCAAGAGCACCACACACATCCTGGGCTGAGTGTGGGCCTGTGTCTGTGTGTGCTGACCTGCTGCAAGGCCCAGGGAAGTTGCAGACCTCTCGGTTTGCTTTCTGCAGCCAAAATGCTTTCAGTGGTTGAAGAAGCAAAATCTCCTAGAAAATGCTCTATTATTAAGCTGCAAGGAGGAGCCTTTCAGAAAGGAGAAAAGGTAGATATTGGGTTACTGCCATCCCTTCAAAGGAACGGATTTCAAGCCTATGTGTCCCCAATGGGCTAGAGCACTACAAAATGTGCATTGGAGCTGCAGTGTGAGCTCTCCCAGCCTGGGCAATTGCCCTTAGGAAGAAACCCCACCAAGAAGCAGAGACTGTGGGAATCGGGTCAGCCTGATGAGCTGACCAAGGATAGCCTGTCCAAGGATACAAGCAGCCATATGGGACATGCTGGCTGAGCCCCCCTGGCTATGCAGACCTCATTGCTTATCAGCAGTGGGAGCTCTGCCCTGGACTTCAACCAGGACTGGATATCAAGCAGAACAAATCCATAGCTGGAGAGTGACAGATCCTGAGCTGGGGAGCTCAGGAGCAGCAATGTAAGTAGGGAGGCAGGAGTGTAATTACAAGTCTGCAGGAGGCAGGGAAAATGCCAGCTGGATGCTGGGGGGCTTTCATGGGAATGGCAGTGAGTTCTCCTCCCTACAGCCAGGGATGCTGGTATGAATTGTGCCTCTCTTTTGGTTAGAAGGATCAAAACAGTGCCCTGACCAATGTTTGACATGAATTACTGAGGATTACATGAAATTTGAAAATGCTTTGGGCAGCAGGCAATTTTGGAAACTAAGATTTTGACAAGGAGTGCATGCAGATTAGAGCTGAAATCAGGTGGAACCATGGCTTGGGCTTTCACAGGTCAGTAAATTCTGGCCCCTGAGGTGACAGAGACCCACCACAGAGTAAGGGGTCCCAGCTGAGTTTATGGCAGGGGGTTTGTGTTGCCAGGGATATGTGGCTCTCCTACTACACATTTCAGAATCCTCTTTCTTTGAGGGTAAGACTGCCAGTAATACATGTTGGATATAGTAGACAGTTATTAAACAAATTGCTCTGGGATTTTATGGTGACGTGAGACTTTTCTCAAAGAACATAAATTGGGACTAATTTTCTCTGGCGTGGAATGGGGTCAGTCTCAACAGATGCTCAAAGCTTGACACCTATTTGGGAAATGCATCCTTTAATTTTTGGCTGCTAGGGGTATGTAAGGTACTTACAGGGGAGAATATAATGTTAAAAGCTGCAACAGATAAAGAATATTCCAGCCTAAATGAAAACATAGAAACTCAGAGCTAGAGATACCAACTGAGTGAGTTTTTTGTACAAGAAGGTAACATTTGCTGTTGACTTGCTGTTTTGAACAGACAAAAATAGCCATACTTTGCCAGATAGGCTATTTAGTAGCAGAACCTCAATAAAGATGCTGCTAAATTAGGGAAGATTTTGTATGATTTCCTGTGGAGCAGGAAATACAACATGAGAAGTGTAAGACAAGTGTTGGCCAGCCTCTCCTGTGGTGGGGCTGGGAAATGTGTAGGTCTCATCACTGTGCTGCTCCAGGAGCATGGCATGGCACATCCTATCTAACCAGGAGCGGGCATCCATGGTCAGCAGGTTGCATTTGGGTTGTCCCTTCTGCTTGTTTTAAACAAGAGTCTACACAACAACAAATTGCTTCCAGAGGTGGAGCATCTTAAGAGCTATAATGGTAATATACACATTTATGTTTGTGGGTGTGAATTTGCACAGTTTGCTTCTTGTCCATCCAGGGTAAAGGTTATTAAGGTAAAGGTTATTAGCAGCTCTAGACAGGGAGCTGTTTCTGCTCCCTCTTCAGTATCTGTTCATGTCTGCCTTACCCTATCAATGACTATTTGCTTCTGCTGCCCACCAGAAACAGAACTGGGGTGGGATTATACAACCAGATATTCACTATTGCAAGTCATGTGACAGACCTTCTGTTTAGTTTTTTCTTGCCACATTTCTTCAGCTCCATTCACGTGCGTGCAGGCAGGGTGTCTGCAAGCAGTGGGGTTGCCATCCCCAGTGCCTCCTTTAAACCACTGCCTGGTTTACCTCTGTGCCACAGCTCCCAGTACCAATTGGCTGCCACTTTGGCTGTATCACTTCAGCAGCCCTGACAATACTCCTCTTCCACCCCAAGGCAGACTGGGAGCACAGCAGACCACCAGCGCTCCAGCCACAGATCCATCCATGGCTGTAGGTCCCGGCACTGGTGTGCCTGGCCAGGGTTTCCCTCTTACCCTGCCTGCATTGCTTAGGGATACAGGAAGCTTTGAGGGCCAGAATCTTTTTTTCCTCTGGCAACACAGCACCTGCTGTGTTGGTCCACTGCTGAGAACTGTCACAAGGAATGTCATAAACCACCAGGGATACAGATGCAGCATTAAAAGGAAAAGCATCCTATCCTGGCATCTGAACCTTCTCTGGTAGCTCTCAGGGACTGCTTAGTGTAGGAGAATTCTGTTCCATGACAGAGTACTAGTGGGACAAATCCCAATTCTGTTTCCTCCCCTTTTATTACTGTCAGAAAAATTCACTGAATTAGCTCAAACTCAGGGTATTTTTCTCAAGCATTTTACAGAGAATTAGTAATACTTGCAGACTATATTCCAGGAGAAAGACCATACAATATTCTACAAATGCATGGCCTGAGACCATGCTTGTAAACAAATCACAGATGAAGAACTGAGTCTCCTTTAAAAAGTGCGCCCAGTGTGTTGCAATGATAATTATTGTGATCATAAGGGAAGCAGTTACAGACAAAAGGCAGGGGAAGAGGTTAATCGAGATGGCTCACCCTAGTCTAATTGTATAAAGCACAAAGTGATATAATTAAATACAAAATCTCCACAAGCAGCTGTGCTGTATAAGTTTTGATGTCTCTAGGAAAACATGATAGAAGTTTGCTAATGTCACATAGGAAACCATATAGTGAAACTTAGACCAGAAATTATTATATTACAGAATTATTATATTTGATGGCAGATGTGCAGTAGAAAACAAAATATCTAGTCCAGTCTGGTTTTAAAATAAGTTTGTTTGGGGTCTGTAATTCTTTGGTTTCAAGGGTATTTACTGTAATGAAAATAATGAATGTGTGCATCTTTCTGGTTGCAGGGGTATCTTAGGTGACCAAAATAGTGAATATGGCTTCCCAGGCTCACCTGTCTGTATAGCTGTGGGCAAACTTTCATGCATATCAGGCTTCAGCTATTGGGGTTTCTGTAATTATTTACTTTTTCACAATAAGTTGAAGTTAATTAATTCAAATTTTCATTGACTCTTCTGTGCTGTAATAGACCAAGTCATATTGAAATCAAATTAACTTTTGAGGACAGCTGTCATAGTCTGTTTGGGTATTTCAGATTTATAGGGCAATGTACTCTGTAAATTAAGCTTTGTTTTATAAGCTCATTGAGAAAGAAAGTGTTTTGGTTTGGAAAGACAGGTGTCTGCTAAAGAAGGCAGGAGCCTCCCCTCAAATGGAAAATGTAAACCCCCTCCCTCCAAACTGCTATAAATTTTAAATTAAGGGGCTCTCAGGCAAAAATATGGGAGCAGGAATAACAGTTCTTTATTAGGGAAGAAAATAAAATAAACAATGCAGTAAACTAAAACAATACTGACAGAGTCAGAACACAACCTGACACCCTGTCAGGGTGCTGGTAGCAGTCCAATTGGAATTGCGGTGCAGTCCTCCTGGAGTGTCAATTGTGGTTCTGTTGGAGCAGTGATCCTGTAGAAGGGTGGAGTCTTCCTCTGAAGATCCAGTGGAAGGGGCAGCTGTTCCTCTGGGAAATCCAGTGGAGAAGCCATGCTGGTGTTGAAGACTTCAAAGAGCATGTCTGGGTAGAATGCTTGGCTCTTCCCTCTGGGCAGAGCATCTTACAATGGGATGCTGCAGTTCTTATCAGCCATGCAGTGACATTCAATAGCCTGTTATCAGCAGATGTCTCTCCCTCTCTGGAGGGAGGATTGGTTGTGGAAGAGATAAGGAAAAACTGCCCACTTAACAGAAGACAACTGCCATACAGATGGCAAATAGAATACAATTTGCTTGGCAATCCAGGACAGAAAGGAAGAAACACAACAAACAAGGGCTCAATTGCCTTTGCACAGAGTGGTCTGCCATGTGAATTCACTAATTCATCATTAGTCATGAGGTTTCTAATTTATAACTTGTAATTGACAGCTTGTAACTTGTAACTCAACTCATGAACCAATGTGCAGAACAGTTACTTAACTGGGAGGGGAGATGCTCATCCTTCCTACTCTGTCACTGCACAGGTATCCCTGCTATTACACCAGGAACAATCCCCCCACAGCAGCCCCAGTGCAACTGCTCTTGAATCAGCTTCCAAACCTTTTTTGCTTAAACACACATTTTTATACCTTCCAGCATGGAAGTTTTGTCTGTGCCATTTCCATGACTTGGCAGATTCTGACTAAACTGCCAGACAATCACCATGCCAAGACAATGGCTGCTGGAGACAGCAATCTGCAGGTGATAATGGCTGGGTAATGGTCCTTTATCTCTTCCTGTCCCTCCTGCCCCACCTCTTAGTCTTCCTTTGAACTAAGGACACAGCTCCCAATATACTGAGGCATGAGGTGTGTTAGCCAAAAAACCTGACCTTATTGTTCTCTCCAAACACCTGAAAGGAAATTTAAGTGATTTGGAGGTAGGCCTTTTCCCCCAGGTAAAGAGGCCAAGTGAAAAGAGGAAAAGACCCAAAGTTGCAACAGGGGAGGTTTAGATTGAATATTAGGAAAAATGTTCTTCACCAGAAGGGTTGACAAGTGCTGGAAAGACTGCTCAGGTGAAAGCAGAGAATAACCATCCTTGGAGGTATTTAGTAGATGTGTAGACCTGGCACTTAGGGACATGGTTTATTGGTGAACTTGGCAGTGTTAGGTTAAGAATTGGATTTGATGATCCTAGAGGCCTTTTCAACCTAAATTATTCTAAGAGTCAATTAAACTTTGCCAGGACCTGTCACGTTGGTGAGTCTCCAAACTCTCAAAAAAACATCAACTGGGTTTCATATGGTTTTGGAATCAAAGAGGATAATTCCCTCTCTTGCAGCCAGACCACAGTTCTGTCAAGGACAATGATAGCCACCATTTCACAACACCTGGTCAGACAAAGATCCATTTTGAAGTCATTGTTACTATAACCACATGCAGGATTGGAAAAAAAACAGCTCTGACTTTTTCACTTCAAGTCTGAATATCAGGAGCAGGTTTGGGGATTTGTATGCATTTATCATACACAGAAGCTAGTTGATGGCTATGTTGTGTTAATTTACTGCTCTAAAGCTGTTCCTGTATTATTTTATCTCATTATAGATAAATTGTTGTTAAATACATGTGGATTTACTATTTGATCAGCTGTCTCACCTAGTGTTTACACTTTATTGACCATTTCATAAGATTGGACTTTCTCCTGAATGTACTGCCACGGGCCTCTCAGTGCTTAGTTCTAAAATATAGCATCCTAGTGACCTTGAGGAAGGACACCACAGAGATCATGAAAAGATCACAAACTTGTCAAATTGTTTACATTGGAAAAGACCTTTAAGATTATCAAGTCCAGCCATAAACCTAACACTGCCAAATCCACCACTAAACTAGGTTACCATGCTCTTAAAGGACATGAGGATGAGCTCCATGAGAGTGTTTGCATTGTGTAGCTTCAGCCTTCTTTGACTACCAGTGGTGAGGGCACAAGAAGCATTTTACCCTTCAGTATTTTGCCTCACAATTTTCTGCTGCTCTTTTCCACCCTCTGTGCCAGCAGCTATTTGTGCAATGAACCAGATGAGGGACTTAATTGGGCTGGAATATTGTCACAGTAGAGAAAGGCGTGACATGACACACAAAATTCATGTAGCAATAGCCAATTTTTACTGAGTTCAGTTCCATTTAAATAGTAACCGAAAGTCTGTGTGATTAGTCTTGATTGGCTGAACTAGCTGCCTCCCAGCTAACTGGCCAATAGTTGCCCTCATTCCCAGTGGCCTAGAATGGTTGAGTTATATAACTACTAGTTATGTAATTTGTTATATGTTAGTTATATAATAATAGTTAGGATTATTTATAACTGTGAGGCCTCCAGGCCAACTGTTAGCCACCACAGAAAATATTTAAGGAGTGTTAGGCATACTGGACAAGTGTGTTCTCAGACTGTTAGACAAATGCTACAGCTGTACTGTGTAATGTCTTTGGCCGGGATTATCATTCTCATTGGCATCCCCTTGCACTGCTCAAGTGAAGCAGAGGAAACCAACAAGTCCTTTGTTATTTATTTTACTGTTATTTTCTATTCACTTACGATGGCATGGACCTGTTTTATGATAAAGGATTAGCTTTTAGATATAGAAAATAATCTAATTCTCTGGGAATGTTGATTGTGACCAAGTATTATATTTGAAGCTAGCCATGCAGTGAAGCAGTTTATTTTGCCTGGCAATAATCAGGTTGCTGCATCTGATTGTAGCCTGTTCTGCAGTAATTTAACGGAGCCCAAACTAAAAGTTTACCTGTAAGGAGGGCAGAGTATGGTGTACAGGAAAATACTACTACAGTATGTACTACTTATTCACATGTAAGGAGAGTTTTCAACCCTGATGGCATAAAGCTGTAACCTAGGCTTTTATTTGCAGTGCTGTGTGAAAATGAAATAGTTTGAATCTCTTTTCAATGCCTACCTCTGTTACAATGATCCTATATGGATTGCTTCTTGTTAAAAGTGCTTTGAATATTAAAATGCTACTTATGCTGATGTTACCACTTTCTTATAACACACAAGAAATTCTCAATGTGAATGACAGTTGTTAACGCTTTCTAGTGTTACAGTTACTTTCAAAATGTTTTAGTTCTCGACCATAAATGATGAATGGGTGTCTACCACAACCTTGTAAAACATTTAAAGATGTGTCTGTAGTTACATGGGACAGGAGTTTGCAAGGTCATTAACAGGCGAGAGAGGAGCAACTATTTGTAAAGACTCTGGAGGCTGTAGCATTTAGAATCCCCTCCCCAACCTAAGAGGTTTAGCTGGTGCCTCAGTGGATTGATGACCTAAACTTCGCAGGCATCTGGGAGTGGAGATGGATGTCATCTTTCTGAGAAGTAGAGACAACCGACACAGCTTATCAGTGATTACAGAGGACCAAATAAAGGGACAGGGAGAGATGCTGGATGGCTGAGATCATATTTTGAAAACTGTGTAGCATTCCTTGAGCAATGCACAGATGCTGGCTTGCAGCTGTGTCCCTACACAAGAGCCAGAGACATACACCCATGCCCACCCAAAACCCTTCACCGTGTGCTGATTCTTCTCCATGATCCAAACTGGGGCTCAAATCAAACATGATTTTTTCAAGGAAATCACACTTGTGAATGCTGCTGCTTAGCCAGCAGCTGATTTGCACATTGAAGCTTCACTTGGTGGGAGGGGAGCTGTGGAAAGGCATCCAACATGTAGAAGTGTTCTGTAAATCTTAACTAATGGAGCAACCCTTGACAAGAGGCTCTATAAGAAAGAAAAGTAATTTTATTTTGTGCAAACCAGGTATCACTCAGACACAAGCATTCTTCTCATCGTTTTACTCATTCTTTCCTATTGGGAAGCTTGAAGGTGTGTCTGCACCTGGTCTGTCCAAAAATATTTGTGGCCACAAAGAATTAGGGAAGCTAGTTATTTCATTTTCATGGTGTCTTCTGGGTGTTCTTCTTAATGGCAGCCCTGTGGTTGGCTTCTGAATGCGCGTTTACCACCTTTTAAAAGTTGTCAGTGACTGTGAATCATTTGTCCCTCCTTTGCCCCACCTCTGCGAGTCCCTAGGTAAAACTGCTGATTAACTCATTGTTCTTTTGTCTCTTTCTGGGTGTAGGCTGTTGTATTTAGGTTGTCCTTTGTTTTTCTCAATTTGGATGTTTCTATAAATAGAAACTGCAGATGGCTGTGAGAGAGACTTTATGATCTACTAATTTAGCTGCCGTTAACACATGCTTTTCTTTCATCCCTTTTTCTTGCTTCTTCCTGTTCTCTCACATCCTCAGGTTTCTACTTTTGCTCTAGTCATACCAAGGCTGATATTTCTACTGAAGCTCATCACAGAGTTGTTTGCAGCTCTTTTACTAAACTTGGTGTCTGATGGGTCTGGGAAGGCAGAGGATTGAGAAATGTGCTTGATATTATTTTCTATTGGAAAAATTTCCTGCTGGTTATGGCAGCAACTCTGGCTTGTTTCAACTTCACAGGGAGCAGTGAAATATCAACTTCTAAAAGTAGAGGTGGCTCACGTGAATCTGCAGGATCATGATAAAAGAAGCTCAGTATACCTGTGCTCTGACTCTGGTTGCACAGTAGTCTTCTCTCCTCAAACAGTGTGTTTGTGTGAAAAATGCCAATCACCTGTTTTAAAATTTTTAAAGTTTAATAGTAATAAAATAGTTATAAAAATAGTAATAAAAGTTAGAGCAGTAAGAATTTGGACAATCAGAGTTAGACAATAAAGGACAATAAAATCAAAGAATTACAGACCTCCGGGTGACCGGCACTCTGCCATGGAAACACATTCTGCTAACAAAGGATTAACCCTTAAAAGCAATAGCCTGATGCATATTCATATATCTCATACATGATGCAAACATTCCTTTCAAACTAGGGATTTTTCAGTTTATTGTCAACTTTCCCCCTCATTTTGTAAATCAATTGCCTTGGTTCCCACAAAGTCTGGCTTTTCCTGATAAGGAGGCATTAATTCTTCTCTTGATGTCTTGGTGTCTTGTTGCTGTTATCTCTGTGCGAAGAATTTCTTGATTATTTTATCCATTTCTTGAGCTAGTTACAAAAATTATCTTACATCATGTGGTTTCTATTTTAATATTATGCTATAGCCTAAAAACTATATTTACCACACTGCTTAAAAGAGATGAATACAGCTTAACTTTCTAACATAACCCACATAGTGTTCATTTTAATACTTGCTAAGAGCCAGTCATATAATAGGCACTTTTCACAGTTTGGAAAGGTGGATGCTCACTTTCTCACCCTGCTGCCCAAGGAAATGCCTAGTCAGAGCTCAGGCTGCAGATGGCCCAGTGGGATAGACTTGCCCCCAAATAATCAAAGGTAGAGATTCACTGTCATGCCAAATGACATGGTATTCCTGAAGAGGAAAGGGTTCCAGCTTCACATAGGGATGGAAAAAGGAAATGGTGAAGGGTGATTTCTTCTAGACGAGACCCACATAGGAATCCACCTCAGACAAATGTGGGCTTTCCCAAAAAAAAACCAAAAAACCCAAAACAGACTTTCATCATCTCACACTATTCTAAAACATAAAAATAAGAAAAATTACCTGATCTTACAAGGAGGTTAGAGATATTACTTAATGTTGGTGAAGCAATAAGTAGTATAGCAATAAATTACATGGGTGATCCTATGAGAATGTTACTAATTGTGTATTCAGGCCAGAGTTTGAATAGGATGTAGTAAATGAGGCATGAGGCCATGCAGTTAGCAATGAGGACAAAACAGGCTAATGAATCACTGCTCATTAATGGTATGCCATCCATGTGCACAGAAAGGCTAAAGGTGCTATGTAAAAAGCTGCATGTTATCCTGTAATTAAAGATTTTACAGTGCATGTAAGAGTTACACATTTAATTTGTCTGGGAAACATTAAATCAGGCATTACCTATCCTCGGGAACACACCTTTGCAACCCTTGCACTTTTTGAATTGAGGCTTTTTAAAGAATTCAGGAAAAAATGTTTAAATATTGTGTTTCCCCTGCTTGTTTTGCCATTGTTGGCACTGAGCTCCTTCTCCCATGCTGCCTTTGCCATCTGGAAGAGACTAAATGGCTTTCTGAGTTGCCTTAAATCCCATTACCAAATCCTATCTTCTAGGCCTATAATTCCTGTCCCTCTTTCTCATAAGAGAACTCAAGTCCCTTTTCTTGACCAAGCTTGTCTCCATTAAACTTAGAGCTCTGTCAGGTCTTGCCTTTTTTCTCTGTGTTTTTATATCACAGAGACATGAATCTATAAGATGCCAATACATCTGCCTACATTTATTAATATAAAATGAGACCATTGGTGATTTAGTATTCTGAAGTTTTCCATGTCAGATAAATAATTTCAGAGAAGTGTTTAGTTCAATCTAAATTTGGTTTTAATAAAAAAGCAGCAAACTGACTATGTATGGAAACTCAAACTGACTGCTCTCTTTCTAAAGAAATCTGAATTCCAGTCCCCTGTTGAAGATAAAGGTAAATGAAAAGCAGATAATCAGATTGCATCCAGAATAGGATATCATCCTGTTTCAGTTTGGTATCATAGTTATATTATAAATACAGTCAACAGGAAATAAATATCCAACAGTAAAATGGATATTAATCAAGTTCAGTACTGATACCTAAGTTTCCCTCATGCTCAGCCTATACCATTTCTTTATGTATAGGTGGAGCTTGAGTGACTCAAGTCATACATACCTTTGTTATTGATTGGTGTAAAATTCTCTTGCTTTGCATTAAAAGACACAGTTAAAAAAAATATAGAGCATGTGCCCAGTGCGGAGTGGTTGTACCTTTGGGATGGAGGTGTGTGTTAAAATGACAGTTATATCATGAACCAAGTTCATCCAAGGAGACTGATTTCACCATAGAGTTCCCCTCCCTTCAAAGATTTCAACAGTGCCTGGCCGCAGCTTCTCCACACTGCTCCACCCTCCATCCCATCCCCCTCAGCAGGTGCTCACAGTTGCAGATTGTGAGTTTGGAGAGTCAATCTGGAATAGGTCTCTGAGCATGCCAGCCCCATTCCATCCAGGGAGCAGCCACTGTATTGTACCTTTTAATTTCTGTACTGTTATCACCTCTGTTGTAAATGATCAGATTGGTAGCCAATTTTATAAAAAAAATTTATAAAAATTTATTACATCGACAACAAAAATAGAATTGCGAAAAAACCACCACAGCTAAGACAGTGTCAACCCCATGAGTCGGCGCTGGGTGAACCCTGGATTCATCTGACAGAGTGTCAGCGTCTCCGAGGCAGTTCACCCCGATTGCCTCTCACAGCCAGCATATATACCATTTATTCTGCCTGAGGCAGAAATGACAGCAGACTACTGTATGTCTCTTCGTATGTATAACTGGGACTATACAGATTCAAACATATACAAAAGTTAGTCCAGAAGTCCAAATTGCTTGTCTGAGCTTTCAGGGGTAGCCTTCTTTCACGTGTAACAGGGATGCCACTGGTTTTGATGCAATCTCTCCAGGTGCAGGCTCTTGTGAGCTCTGGCATTCCTGGGAAATTGGTACTTATTGCCCAAGAAGGTCCCATTCACTGGATGCTGTCTGAAGATGTCCGGGAAATACTTGCATAGACTTCTCGGCCAGAGCAGTAGAAAACCTGATTTTATCTGGACGATTTTCAGGAACTGTTTGAATAGAAAAGAACTCTGCCTTCGGCTTATGGTAGTCAGAAGCATATGTTGGACCTTTATAAAATTTTATACACTTATATAGCATGAATTATCTATATCATATACTACACCTCTGTTAGGATGTGATTTGACTCGTCTGTTTCCTCCAATTGTACCCCCAGTCCTCTCTTCAAGGGGTCTTCAGTCATCTTTCCACACCTGTGGCACAATGACCTCTCTGACCAGCACATAAATAATGGCTTTCTGATTCAGGGTAGAAATAACAAGTAGTGCAGGGGATGTTTTGACATGGGCATCCGCAGAAAGTGGAGATGGAACTTGGTGTCCTTTGATATTTTGTTTCTGTTTTTACTCTAACTTTTCTAGTGTTCTACTCCTTTACATCATTTATCCACAATTACTTTATAAGATATACTATAAGATATTTTGTTTTCCACTAAATTTAAAATATCAGGCATGTTGATTCTTCTCATCTCTTTGAATTTGTCAAATGGCCCCCAGTGTGATCTCTCCGTGCTTTGGATAAGGCTGGTACAGAGATGCTATTATTTCCACCCTTCTCAGCCTGCATGGCTGGCAGAGATGACAGATCAAATGGTCACATCCTGTGATTTTTCCTGAGACCACAGAACCAGTAATTGTCCAGACACTAAAAACTCTCCTAAATGTGAGATTCTCAGCCTGAAAAAATACATTCATTCGTGTGACTTCAAAATTCTTTTGTATAGTAGTCACTGTGTTCTGTGTTCTTTTAAAGATGAAATAACATTAAGACAGCATGCAGATGAAATTGAAAGAAAAGAAACCAACCCTTCCCTGCTGACAAGCTAATTTTCAGTGCTTTAAGAATTACAGAGTGAAGTAAAATTATTTTATTGCCTTCTTTCATCATTATGCCACAGTACTAATTATGCT
Source organism: Serinus canaria (assembly GCF_022539315.1). Classification (NCBI taxonomy): domain Eukaryota; kingdom Metazoa; phylum Chordata; class Aves; order Passeriformes; family Fringillidae; genus Serinus; species Serinus canaria. Next base: position 57,844,475 of record NC_066314.1, on the reverse strand, counting down.
CCTGGTGTTCTAAAGTTTATAATGCTATTTCCTGCCACTGAATTCCTATTTCTTTATTAAATTAATTCTTTAAACATATGCTTTATGCTGCTAGTGAGGCCCTAGTAGCAGACTGTCATCTTAGAATGACACCAGTGGGCATGTTTTCATCCACTGCAAAGATGGAAATGATGGAACAATGGCTGTATGGAATAAGAACCGTAGAAAAATGATTACTATTTTTCAGAATGATCAGCATATGCTACCACTGAGTGAATATGAAATCATCACATTTCAATATGGAAAACTGATGAAGTCTAGAGCATAAATAATAAAAGTTATGCAAACACATCTTTGCATGCATATGAGAGACTGGACTATGGAAGGCACTATACATCCTATAGGATACTTGCTTTGTTGCAATCATTGCTTTGCGTAGACTTCAGTAAGAGAGACTGACATTTCAGACACATTCCCATCTGACTTCAGAAAGATCTAAGGAATTTCAATCAAGAAATGAGCACATTTTTGATAAAGATGGACCCACTGCCACAGCTCTGATAGGCTTAACATGGAACAAAGGGTCATTGCTGTCTGGTCTGGGAAGTGTTAGCAAACTGCTTGCTGGCATTGGCAAGCTTAATAATGATAATCAGCTTCAAGGTGCTTCCCAATCACTGCTAGAAAGAGATGCATGAAACATGACTCTGTTCTTGTTAAGTATATTGCCAGACAGAATACACAATTGAAGGACTAACCACCAAGGAGAACAGTCCCTCATGGGAACCATGCTTGTGTCACTGAAGGGAGTTCCTTATGGCTATTTAGTCCAATGGCCAACTGCAATAAGAACTCCAAAACATTTTAATGTAGTCCTTAAAGCAATGTTGTTCCTTTTCTCATGGCTTGTAGAGGCATTTTGGCCCCTGGGGATTTCTGCACAGGTGGCACCCCTGTGGCACCCCGAGGACTGGAGCTGCCAAAGGTGATGGCTAAGGGTTTGGCAATAATAGCAAAAAATAAATGAAAATAGCAAAAAGCCAGCAAAGTGCTGGCTATAATGCATCTGGATGGTGCTGTGGAAAAGTCCTTGGCCAGGCAGGAGTCGTGAGTTACTGCAGCTCCTTTGCTCTATTTGAGCAAAGAGAAGCAAGCTAGGGACCAGAGCTGGAGGTTAGCAAATGCTGAGGAAAATTAGGAAATAGGAAATTCCAACATTAAGACTAAAGCTCTGCTATTAAGGAACACTTTTAAGCTTGAATGAGGTCTCCAAACACAGGATGCCTGTCATTAGTTCTCTCACCTGGCAAAATTGAATGGTGTGGGTTCCAGCCATACTTTCAGCAATTGTCACAGGCTTGGTTGCAGACTCTGTCAGACATCACTCTGGAGTCTCTGTTTCCATGTCCATATTTTTCTCTCCATTCACGGATTACAGGTGCAACCCCTGATAAAGCCATCAGAAATCACACCCCAATATTTGGGAGCAGAAACTCAACTTGATCACTTGAAGCCAATATAGCCTTTTCCTAAGATCTTTCAGCTATAATCAGGAAGTTGTTTATGTTTTTAATAAGTTGATGGTAGACAGTTTTATTTTTAATGAAAAAGACCTTTTTTTTTTCCTCTCAGTAATTACAAAATTTCTGGTATTGACTGAAACAGTACATAAGTGAGATCATGGCAAGATCTTGTTTCAAGAGCTTTGTCTTTCCTGTCTCATTACTTAAGCCTTTTCTGTGTGAAGACCACTAAGTTAGATATATCATTATAGTGATTTTGTCATACAAGCACATGCTTAAGGAAAATTTAGATCATCAGAATAATTTCCCATTTTTCCTACATTTAAAGATTTTTATATCTTATTTTCTGTCCTGTTGCTAATTACCCTAAAAGGGCCTTTGTAATAGAAAAGGATTTTTGTCACTGAACCAGTCATTTTTCTGGCACACTGCACTGCTAGTAATGCGATTGTTTAAATAAAAACCGGCGCAGCTTTAACATCATAATTTATGCACTCGTTTCTTTGTCTTTCATTCTAATAATGTAAGACATAATGAACTCTTGGTAGATATAGTAATATCCCATAAGTATTTCTACAGGATTTATGTTGTCATTTAATATTATTTCAAAGGACAAAATATAATTCTTGACATTTTGCTCAGCTACTAATTTTGTAATTTTTTTGTTCTCCCACTATCACAGAAAAGAAATGATCAAATTAACCATTTTAACAAGCATTTGCTAGTTGTGCCTACATACCATTCATTTAAATGACTTGTGAAATCAATCAAATAATGGAGCCTAGTCTTCTTCCCCTGAACAATGACTTCAAGGAAGATCCACCTCCCTCTCTGGGAAAGAATGGATAGCTGGGAATGCTCAGGGGAATAAAAGGATTTAAAGCACTGCACATAAAAGGCTGAGTAGAGGAGTCTTTGAAAATAAATGCAGGCTTCAACAAAGGATGAGAAAGAAAAGGGTACAGAGGGAGGCTTGGTGCAGATATGGGCAGCACATACAAAGAGGCTGCTGAGGAGATGCATAATACCCTAAGAGAATGAGCTGTAGGTACTGGGCTGCAGGCTGAGGAAAACACATTTTGATGAGGGGCACAGGATGTGTAGAGGCTGGCTGTGGCTGATGGGTTAATGAAGAGACTTGGAAAGGAAGCCAGTCTGGAAAATTAAACTAATTATCTCAAAAAAAATGTTGGTGTTTTCACTAGTATGCAGTGAGACACTCTTCACAATCAAAAAATTATGAAGGTGAGAAAAACAGATCAGTCCATTTAATATTTTAAAAATTACAACAAGTCTTTTTCCTATATCCCATATTTAGGATTAATTGACAATAAAAGGTGCCCAACTTCTCATCAATCCAGAGTGGTGAAAAGAATCTCAACATTACCACACAGTTGCACAACTTCTGTCTGAATTTTTTGCATTTGTAGCAAAGTCTCACTGGAGGAGTCTCTTAGAGCAGGACTGAAGTAGGCTGTAGCATTTCTAGTGAGTGTTTATGTACACTTCTCCAGAAAGTAAGCAAACATGGAAATGATTAATAAAGATGGTGAGTGATCTTCCTAGATTAGCATTTTTAGAGTTCAAAAGAATTTTTTTAAAAATTTAAGCTATTTTCTCAGTTTTTGTTGGTTGAGTAAGTTGGTGGGTTAAACATGTAATTTAAAAGGAATGCACGTGGTTACATTTTTAATTGCATCAGAGCTAACAACTTCATGGAGAAATGCTAGATCATCATTACTGCCAGACAAAATTCCAATAATGTATATTCAGCCACCCCCAATTATTGAAATAACAGTTGAGTCACAAGACTTACTCATGGATATATGTCATTACTGTCCTCTGAGACTACCTATTGGACCTGACCAGTCATGGGTCTGACCAAGTATTGTAGTGACAGTGTTTTTCTAGGAGTGTTTGCAATGCTTTGTGAAGATCATGTTTGAGCAGTTCAATAATGTTGGTCTGAAAGAACATAAAAATGCCACTGTCCTTCTATAATATTTGTTGAAACTCAAATGCTGCAGTGTTTTCTGAATATAGGATACAAATTTTAAAATAAATGTAACAACTGGGGCTCTGCTAAGTGTGACAGATAGACAGGATAACCCAAGGTGTGTGCAGGACTTTTGGATGCTGAAGAGCATCATCAAGCCCTCTTTTGTAAGTTGGTGCCATACTTTCACCATCCTCAGATGAGACTTCAGAACCTAGAGCCATGTCCAAATGCCTGCCATCCTTTAGTCTTGCAGCCTCTGACTATTATTCCTGTCACTAATTCCTTTGAGGTGAGCAGGTACACCACACGTCAAGAGGATTTGGAGATTTTGTCCTCAGTAGTGCTATGGCTGACATCTGAGCTCTTCAAGGCTTTGATCTCCAAGACTTCTGAGAGAGAAGCCTTGATAAGATTCTTATCTTATTCTTGTACTTCCAGCCTACTGCAGCTACAACTACACACCTAAGGCTTTGCTTCACCTCTGAGTGCCACTGGGTTATTGTGTCCCTTGAAAAACTCCCCTTCCTATCATGGTTCACGTTTGTTGGCAATGTAATTTTGGGGCTGCAGTCTGCAATTACCTGAGTGTTTTGGCAAGTGTGAGAGGGTGCTTCCAGTGTGGTAGCAGAGATTGAAGTGTGGGGAAAAGAAAGATAATACAAAAAAGATGGGTTCAGCAGCAAAAGGCAGGGAAAATGCGAAAGGAAAGGTTTTAGTTCTGAAATTTGGATAACTGAGGATAAAGCAGGTGGGATAGACACTGCTAAATTGATTAAGGGCAGTTGGCAGCAAAGAGGAAGATATATGCAGTACCCAACTGGGCAGCTTCCTTCAGGCTTTGAGGCCACTCTTCAGGGTCTGACAGCTTTGGGGGATGCCTGCACCTTAACTACATACTGGAGCTTCTTGTCAGGGGAAGTCCATGAGGATTTAGGACCAATTACTCCATTGAGTTGGAATGCTGTAGAGTTCTGGTTTCATGCAACAGGAATCTGCTTTGTGCACACCAACATCATTTTGAGAAACCAGTTAATATGTGGTTTTATGGGTACAGTCTGGATATTTGCTTCAAAACTACCCTATTGCTATCAAGTAAATTACTAAAGATAACAGAATGACTGTGCCTTAGAAGTGCATTAATATGTCTTTTCATGACCATGACCAAGATTTTTTTTTTCTTAAGGGTTTTATTGAAAGGCATATGATTAAAAAGAAATAATATGATCACTGCTATTGTTTCTGGTTTTCTGCAAAATGGAGAAAACTAAAAAGAACAATTTGTTAACAGGACAGCTTTGCAAAAATACAAAGGACTGCATACAGACTTTGACTTTGCTTTTCTGCCATGTTGTGACTATTTCAACCCCAAATAAGTTTGTGTAGTAGCTGAAAAATGCATTGATTTTGTAAGTGTAAATCTTTGAGCAATGTCATATGCTTTTTTTTAAGACCAAATGAATTGAAAGATCTGCAGCCCTGAGGAAGTAAGAAAATAGTAACCAAGTGTGAAACTTGATTTCTGTATTTGCACCATAATGGTGAATTATTTGCATGTCATTTGTCTAAAGATTAACTTTTGTTGATTTCCTAAACCCTAAAGAATAGTCTGAGCCCTCATCTTGCAGTATCTGAAGCTCTGCAGAACTGATATGGACAGGCCATACCACCTTGAAAATAAGCCATTTTTTAGCTTTCACGTGAGCACTTTTCTTTCACATGCTTGTATTGCTAAGTTTAGTTTGTGGTTGGGTGTCTCAAAACATGGCCAGATGAACAGATACAGCTGGAAACAGACTTCCTGCCCTTGCTCTGTTCCTGTGTCCTGTGTACCAGCTGTGATCTGGAAGCTGGTTGAGGTGAGGGTCAGGGGTTTTCAGTAGCAGTGGAGATCCACTCTTGTGCCTCCCTAGCTCCCAGACTAACCTGAATCTCAGGACACACAGTTCAGTTCGTTTCTGTTGGGACCCTGTCCAAATGACAGCCTTTGTTAATGAAATTTCATCTTTGTGGAGGCTTCAGACATCTTCTAGAGTAGAAGACATCTTTTACTGACCATGCATCCTACTGCTACTCATGTAGTAAAACTAGCAGGGCAGGCTTGGGTTGGTTTAATATGTGATGCAGCTTTCAGGTAGCAATGTCATCCTCTCTTGGTGATAATCATGAAGGCAGACTTAATGCAGGGTTTTGCTTGCCTGTTGATGATAGCACCTGTTTGTTACCTCATTTGTGAAAGATGAATTAACATCCTTTTCTCCTCAGTGCAGAACCATTCTCTGAATTTGATTCTTCCCCAAGCCTATCTTATCAAAGGGCTCATAAAAATGGCACCAGCCAAATGAGTTCACTGTTAACGAATATTCTTTGATGCAGTGTTTCACTATGTTTTTAAGGGTCGTAGCTGACCACACATTTTTTCCTAGTGAAGATAGACTATAAAATCATATCTGAAAAAGGGGTTTTCCTGTAACTTCTTCATTTTGTGGAAGATGGTTCTCTGCACCTTTTTCTGAGAACCTGGAGCTGAGCAAGACTAACCAAAAATGCAACTGTAGCAGAGATCTGGACTGCAGAGAAATACCCTCACAATAAAAAACCCATAGAAGCTGTTGCAGCAAGATGAGATAGGGTTTGCTGAAGCTCTGAACCTCAGTTATGTTTATCCCACAAGCTGTGACCAGTGTGTCTATGCTATGAAGAAGTGCCATCCCTGAGATGGACTGGTAGAGAACTTTGCTGTAATTTCACTGCAACATCAAAACTTAAAAAAAATATGTGTACAGATATTCCTGTGTCGCTGTCACTCCACTGCTTTATTAAAATAAAGTTGTGGCCCTTAGCTTCTCTCAGCAGTTCTCTAAGCAGAAACATGGGATCCAAGAAGAATTCAATCTTAGAAAGGGCTAGAGATGGAGGATTATTGAACTGCAGTGTGTGAGGTGGAGAGTGGCAGAAAGAAGCTCCTTTTTTGGTACAGTTTGTCACTTCTCTTCCTCTGTGAGTTAATGCATTTCTCAGTTCATGCTTCACTGATTCTCTCTCCCACTAGGCTCAAATTCTGCCTCTCAGCAGCCAAGGAGTATGGGGAATGAATCCTGAATGCAGACAAGGGGCGCTGAAGAACAGGAATCTCAGTTTGCAGGATGAACTGAGAAGCTGGATATCCTGGCTGAAGTCTGCCAAGGCTCAGAGGAGCACAGCAGCATGCCAGATCCTCTCTGGATTTGAGCATATCAGCCTGGTAAGAGTCCAGCAAGAGTAAGTGTCCCTCTGAATTGCTGCTTTTGTGGTACACAATCACTATTACAGTGGCTTTACTATAGAACTTGTCTCATAACCAAACCAATTTCCCAAGATAATGCAGAACAAGGCCTTGAAGACAAATAATAATGTATTTATATAGTGCATTTCTTTTTACCAGCAAACATGAAAAAAAAAAAGCACATTGATCCCAGATTACAATGTTAGAGATGCATGAAGAACATCTGTCACAATGACAGAATCATAAATCATCATGCTGAAGCCCTGACATGCCTTTTTTCATTGGCAGAGTAATTTTTTAAAATGGGATGTAATTAAGTTGCTTAGAGATACATATTATCTATTTTAAACCTACTATTTTTCTCATATGAAAACTGTCAGGTAAAACACACTGGTTTGGTTTTGGTTTTAAATGAAGCTAATAAAAAACCTGACCGCTGTTCAGCACAGCAAATCTGGGTGCTGCTAGGAACAGTCCTATGTGAAGAAATTATAAGGAAAATAAATTTGTAAGTGAAACCATGCTGTAGGTGCACCAGCAAACCATCCTGATATGAAAAACAGATAAGTAGTAATAGGCCAGCGTATCTGCATAAGGAATCCTCCAGTGACTTGAATATCAAAAAGGAAATCCTACAAAGAGTGAAATCAAGGGCATATTGTAGAAGCAGTGGCCTGCTTGGGCAATCCTGACCTTGATTAACAGCTCTTCTCCCATGGGAAAGCACATACCAAAGGGTAAGTCCAACCATAAATACCTGTGCTTTGATGTACAGCTCAGAAAACCGGGCTGTGAATGTGTGTGGGATGAATGATAAGAGCTAGAAACATCAGCTCTACTTTTCTTGTTTTTGTGTGGTTGCTTTCTCTCTCCCACTAGCTGGCTGTCTAATTGATCCTAAAACTTGCACACAGAAGAAATGTGTAAATACTCAGGTGAGTTTTATAAAGACAATCCTGCTTGATGACAAAGTGGTGGTCTGTTATTCTAAATCTCAAAGCATATAAATGAGATGTGTAGCAAAGCACTGGCGTAAACATCTAGAGATAAAAGTAGAAAGAATTAGTGGCAAAATGAGTTACAACTTTCCTGGAGCATAAAATGGAAGAGAGATTCTATAAATACCGAGAAGTTAGAGGAAGAGAAGAGCAGAGGCACAAATAACAGACATCCAGAGTTGAGGAAAAGATTTTATTAATTTTGCTACTTTCTTCACATGCACAAAGTATTCATGATAGGTACTTAACAATGCTATTTTTTTAAACAGAATGACATATGCCACAGTAGGAAAAAAACAAGTAAAAGAATGTTTGAATAAGTGAGATGTATGCAAGTGTCTAGTGCTTGCTGAAATTCACTTAATACCTACTGGTCTCTTGACTTATCTCTGAAAGTTCCTGAAGGACTGGATAAGTCACCAGGGCCTACAGCAACTATGTACCTTTTAAGAAGGAAATACAGTCAGCATCATACTTAAAATTTTTGGTAATTAGCAGAAATCTGACATTACAAATTACAAATCTGACATATACATTTTGCACATTATTTTAAACCAAACACACACATGGTTTAAAGCCTTCATCTTCCTTAATTCTTCCCATCATGGCACCTGAGTTCTAAAAAAAGGAAAAGAAAAATTTAGTGAGTTTTTTTTCTTAAATTTAGCATTTATGGCAGGCTTAGATTTTGACACAATTAAGAAATTGTTGGCTGTTTGCAGGGTTATAACCATTCCTGCTTTTAAAAATGAGAAAGGAAGAACCTAGGGAATTACAGAGTACTCTGCCTAAGGTCCATACTGAGAAAGATAATGACACAAATTATTGACAAGTAAATTCATACACACCATGAGAAGGTGATAAGAAGCATCCAACATGAATTTGTCAAACTAATCTAAGTTCCTTCTTGAATAAGGCAACTGGTCCAAAAGATAAAGAAAAGCGGTTCAAATGATTGTATGTAAGACCCAAGATGTATCTTGGCCTGAGTAAGGCTTTTGACGTCATGCTGCATGCTCATAAATGAACTGGGGAAAGCTGTTCCATTTGAAATCACTCCTAATTCAATCCACTGTCAAAAGAAAACTTAATACATGGTGGTTGGTAGCTGCACATGGAGATGTCTTGCACAGCTCCTAATGGATAGGCTTCTGTTAACATTTCAATGAAGATTTAGATGACAGAATTAGAAATAATTGTATGCCTAAAAGCTTGGTAGGTGACAGTATGTAAAGATTTGCAGAATGTGCTCAAGGACAGAATTAGAATTCAAAAATATCCTGGTAGGTTGTGAAATCCAACATGAAAATTTTGAACAAAGGTGATCACAGAGGGCTACTTTTGTGAGGATGAAATCAAAAGCATAACCACAAAATGCCACTGCATTTAAAGACCTAGTGATTAATGAGAGCCATGAATGAGCCAAGGACTGGTGCTGTTGAGGAAAAGAGATAAATGTAATTCTAGATTTTCTTGAATTGTCTGCTCATGACAGTGTATGTAAGATGAGATAATTAGCATGCTCTTCTGGGCACTGGTGAGGCCTCAGCTAAAATACTGTTTTACTCTGAGGCACCATAATTTCAGAAAGATGTAGATCAGCTGGAGGCAATCCAGAGATCGACAAGGATGAAGATTGGAAAACTGGATACATAAAGCAAGGTTACAAGTTCTAGTTTTGTTTTAATCTTTAATAATAATATTAATAATAATAATCATCATCATCATCATCAGGTTATATGGCATTAAATAAAGGTTGTATGGCAGTCTTTGAGTACATAAAAGGCTATTACAAAGAGGGTAGTTTTATGGTTTTTGATGCCTATTAATGACACACAGAATGTCAAGGAAACCTTTTTCAGCTATACTACAATAAATAAGACAGTAACCCATTCTAACTAGAAGAAAAGATTACTGCTGGAACATATTACCCAAGAAAGTTGTATAATACTTGCCATTATTGATTTTAGATACAAATCAGAGGGACTGCCATCTATACTTATCAAGACAGTTGTGGACTTTCTTTGAAGCTAGGAGATGGCCCAGGTGCATGTTTTGTAGCAGGTGGCTGAGATCACTGGAACTGTGACAGAGCATACAAATTATTACAAGGTAATCCATAACACATTTTCACTAAGAGAGCACTTGAAAATTCCATGTGTGGTTCTGAGCATATTCAATTGCTGTTATGGAATATTGCAGAGGTTGCTCTTTAGTTGTTTTTTTTTAACATCTTGCCTTTGATTTTGTGTTGTGAGGTTTTTGGTTTGTTTTTATTTTACCTCAGGAAGGCTCGGTACAGCTTTGATTAAAAATATTGAGGAATAACAAACTACATAACCCCTTGAGATTCTATCCAAATCTGTACTTCTATGATTCATGTACAAGCTACTGTATTTTTCTGAGCTGTTGAAGAGCTGTGCAAGCACGAGTTAATTATTAAACTAGTTATTTTCCCAGGGCAGTAATGACCTAATCATTTATGATAGTGCTCAAATGAGAAATTAAACAAACATATCCAGAATAAACACAGATCAAATAATCTTTGCCAATGGAAAAGGACAAAATCTTGTTTTCATGCCAGTGGGTCTGCAAAACATCACAGATACAGACGTCAGTAAAACTAACAAGTGCAGGCTTCTCAACCTGAGAGAAGGTTGAGAACTACCTGTTCTGGTAGTTCTTTCTATTCAAAGTTTTAGGATATTTTTCTATTTTGGAAAATTGGAAGAATGAGAATGAGAAAAAAAAAGTGTTTTGAAAAGGTTGGAAAGTTATAAGGACTTGAATTATAACTGAGCATTTCAATATTCAAAACCCAAAATGTTGCAGTTGAGGTGCACCACACATGTGTATGTGTGTGTGTGTGTGTATATATCTTAGCTAGGGGAGCACAGAGCCCTCATATGCACAAGAAAATGCCAACCAGAATTACTGTGCAAGTAAAATAGCATTCTGCAATATGATATTGTTTGTGTTAGCTCAAAATAAATCTCTTTAAAATCATACTCACAAAGGAAAACTGAGCAAACCCATTTATTTTTCTATTTCACTTTTTTACTATTTAGAACTAAGTTTTTTCAGAAAATATGCTCTTTGTTAGAAATTCTAACCTATATAAAACTTCTGACAAATTCTAGTCACTACTTAATATGAAAATAACTGGCTCAAAAATGTCTTTAGAGAAATCTGTGCTCATCAGAGTGGATGGTAGTGTCAACCAAAATATGACTGTAAACTGGAAGTGTTTTCAGTCACCATTGTTATTTTAATCTAGCAAAAGATGATCCTCAAAGATAGGATCAGGGTTATGACTTTCCAGAAATTTATAAATATTTTGTTTCAGTCTTTATAGGCTATACTTCTGTTGGAACCCAGGACATTCCTCTGACTGCCCTGGAGGACTTGAGACCCTGGCAGGGGGCTCAGAGACCTTGGCATGGAGTCAAAGACACCTGTGCCTTTGATTTTGGCCCATGGAAAAAGTTACCAAATTTGTGCAAAGATTTTGTGGGGGTTTGAACAGAATGATAGTGAATTTATCACAGGGTGAAAATGTAGAATTTTGGGCTTTTTAGAATGGGGATTCAAGAGGCAAGATGGAGGAATCTGGGTGTGTCCTGTCCTTCTTCTTGTCCTCCATCTTCTGCTGTGATTGTGGCACTTTTGGATTGGTTTAAAGTAGAGACAGACTGTCTAACATAGGTGATAGGTATTGGAAAATTATTGTAAATAAAGCACATGTAGTTTTTACTATAAAAAGATAACACCACCCTGAGGGCGGTCAGTGTGCCTCGAACTGACCTGGCAGACAGACCTCAGTGGGTCAGAAAAAGAATGTATTAGATAAGAGAATATAAACAACCTTGAAAATCAGAGCTGAAGAATCTCAACTTCTTCTTTGGTCGCAGGGCTGGGAAAAAAGACTCTTTAATACCTTGGGAGCCATTTCAGCAACAACGAAGCTGAGATACTTCAGCGAATATCCACTGGTTCTTTTGTTCTTTTAAAACTATACAGGAAATTTAAACACCAGAATAAGGATTTCATACTGCACAAGAACTTTCTCTCTTATAAGAAAACCACTGGAGCTTGTGAATTTTGCTGTGCAAATGGATAAATACTGACAGAATACATGTGGCTTGCATCAGGTATATCATTAGATACCCAACCCCATGGCAGTAAAAAACTTGCAGAATTTCAAAGAACTTGGTGCAACCATGTCAGGTGTCAAGGGCAGCCTAATCCCAAAGTACAGGGAGGGACAATTAGACAATGGGGGTTGGTGTAGATAACCTTTAAAGGTCTCTTTCAAATCGAGCTCTTCTGTGATTCTGTGACCCAAGAGGAGAGAACTCAGCTGAGCTGAGCTTGCTCAGGGCAGCCCCAGCGAGGTGATTTCATTGCTGGGACCTGTAAACATGAAGGTGGACTCTTTGCTTTGCAGGCCACTGTGTTGGTACAGCCCCATTGCACACGCCACAGACTAAAGTGTCTTAAGCGGCTTAAATAGCTTTAAGCAGCTTTGAAGGCTTAGATACTGTAAGCTTATAAAGCAGTTTAAGCTGCTTAAACCACTCTAGGACTTTAACAAGGGCCCCACGATGCTGCTCCTCACCTGATGAGTGAAACAAAGCTGGCTACAGCTCCCCCACCAAGGGCTGGAAGGATGGAGCTGCAGGGCTGCCACAGATCCAGCAAGGAATCTGCTGATATTGACATACTTTGTCAATGATGTTGTATGAAATAATGCATCATATACTTTCTCCCCTCAGTTAACTCATTGTTACTTTCTTTTCTCTTAACTACCTCACTTCCCCAGCCACTGCTGTGCCTTTTTTTCCTATTTTCACCAATTTATCTCAGGTTCTTTCAGTATCTCTTTTCTGTCTAATTAATTCTTCCTAAGAGATCAGTGGGCTTTTCTTACTGCAGTGATACCTTTTATGAAGAAAATACGTCTCAATTCAGCCTTTTCAATTCACAGAGCCATGCTGGGGATAACTGCTCATTTGTATCAGGATGGTTTAACCTAAATCTAGAACTTTTTTTCTGAGAAGAAGGGCATGAGTTGATAGAAGCATTGTGGAAAAACCCAACCATGTAATCCCAGGAAGTACCAGTGGCAGTCATTAAGTTATCACCTACAAAATCAGGAAGCCAGATGGGAGAGCTTTGTTCAGAAGAAGGAATACAATGCACTGAATCTGTGTCGCAGTTTCTGGCATTTTGGAGGTTTCATAAAGGATGTAGGAGGAGGAAGTCTGGGAACAGCTGTCCAGAAAAAATGGGTAAATTTATGTTCCTACACTGAATCTCTTAGGGCTGAAAGGGCTTTGTTTTCAGTTTTTACTCCATCTGTCTGAATTTGGGGTATGCTGTGCAAACCACAAGTCATGTTGTTCCTACCAAAGGATGTAACACCCCCTCCCTCTTACACAGAAGACAGCAGCTGAGTGTTGGTTTGGTTTGGTTTAGTGACAATTCACTTTGAGCTCCCATGCTAATAACCAGGGCAGTGGTGATAATACACTGGAGCACTTGAGTCAGATATGATATCCTGGCTTCAGAGGATTCTCTCAGGCCTGCATCACCTCATTTTTCTTGTGTTTCAATTCCCTTTCCAGTTCCTTTACATTCTCCTCTTCCTTTTCATATCCTTCATCCAGTTCCTGAGGCTGTATACTAATTTCTCAGGTGTTCTCTCTCTCCTCAACTTCACTGGGCCCATATTTTTCACGAGTTTATGGAGTCCCATCACATGTGCCTTTGTATATATCACACACTTCAACCACAATTCAGCTAAGAAATCTAACTATAAGTCTCATCATAGTCAAACAATGTGTTTGAAAGACTTGAGAGTGTAAGCAGGAAGAGGGATAATGGTCAGTCCTACTTACTGATCTTTTTTTTGCTGATTATCTATGTTATGCATTCCTAAATGACGTTACCCATCACCATAGTGCGTATTGAGCACACACCATGTCAAATGTGACATAACTATATAAGAATCATTTAACACTTTCATTAGGGCTTGATTTATACCAAAGGTTATTTTTTCCAGTATCCTGAAAACATGTTTGTCTCCATTTTTATTGAAGAAAATTATTTGTAGCATGATCTATTTTTTTTTGAGCCATCAATGCATTTTAATCTCTTCTCCTATTTAGCCACCTATCAATAATTACTTCCTTCAAAATGTGTTTGAAACCCCCACATATGATGTCAATAGGATTCACAAGCTTGGTGAGTGATTGAATTATTTTTTTCTTAAATATTGGTTTGATATGCTCCCATCAGGTGGTAGTTAACAGATATATTTGTAGTGCAGTACTGGAACCATGGGAATGGGGTTTCCTGGGGTTCATGACTTGTGTCTACATCATCCTCCTAGTTGTCCCGGCTCCTTCTCCAGCTCCAGACAGTTTTGTAGGAAAAAGGGCAGGTCTTCTGGACTACCTGTGGGCTTTGTGGATTACTGATCCACTGATCAGTGTAAGCTGCTTGGTGTCAATACAGCTCTCAGGCTGGAGAAGTTGAGCTGCAGTCCCCATTCCCTCAGCTTCAACAGTAATTTCGATCTTGTTCTTCTCTAGGAAGCCATCATTTGCAGCAACAATTAAGGAGGGGAATTGAGGAGGATAAGGTTAATTGTGAGTTTGGAAAAGTCATCTTTTTTAGCCCTGAAAGCTGTATGAAGTCATCTATTCACAACTCATGCATTTTCTTTGCAATATATGCTATTACATCTGAGGAAACAAAGGTCCCACTCATGTTGCAAGAGAGTTTGCGTAGTTTCACAACAGAAGGATTTTTTTTACACTTGTAAACCAGAAAATAGAAACCAGGCATCAGGTCATGTGTACAGGCCGTGGTTTGGCAGACATTTACCCTTATGGTGAAATTTCAATTGGAACTTGATTTCCCTTGACTTCCAGGAAACATCAATGTGTGCTAAAATTAACTCTCCTGCTTTGAGGTGGCAGCAGCACTGCAGGTTTGCATGGCTTGATAAACAATTGTGTGTGCACCAGAAGTATTTTGTTGACTGCATTAAGCCTGGTGAGGTCACACATCTGTGCTGATCCACTCACCAATGGAGAAGGAAAGTTTTCAGTGCTGCTGCTGGACTAAATCACCAAGTGCTGGCAGGCTGCCGGGGTCATGTTGCTGGGCAGATCATCAGGTGTTGGCCAGTCACTGAGGGCTGCTCACACAGCAAAAATGTACAGGACAGCAGTCTCAGCCTTCCTTCCTTCCCCAAAGCCAAGACGACTGTCTCCTTGATGAATCTGTAGAATTACAGCTTACCTTGCTACAGGACAGCAAGGAGCTTCTATAATTCAAATTATAAGTTTTTCTCATCCCTCCATCTTCTTCAGCATTTTCTCTCAAACCTTGATGCTCCCACCACTTTTTATTTTTTATTTTTTTTTAATCTTGTTAAGGAGAAGTAAAACAATAACTTATTTCAACTTAAAAAAAAAACTTTTATATACATTTATTCCTAGCTATTTTTTGCTTCTTTCCAGCTTTAGTAGCTAGCGTCTTCAGCTAATGGGTGGCAGAGAATATTGCCTGAATCTATTATATACCTGTAAACACCAAATTCCTAGATTGCAGGACCAGCCCAATTCTTTGCTCTGCTGGAAGTCATCTTAAGAGGTAAACAGAGTTTAAGATTTTAGGAAGAAAGCCAGAGTTCCCACTCTACCAATATTAATTTCATGCATTCCCACCTGCATTCTTCATTCTATAATTGGGCTGTGCTTCCATCTACACCCACATCCTGCCTTGACACATATCCATGTGTGGATGACAGGGGCAGTGACAGGTAAGCCACCAGCTTGCAGGCTGAATCACTCCAGGAAGGCAGACTGTCATCTTACAACTAGGATGGAGAAGAAGGAAGTGTGCCAACCAAACAGGTGATCTGAGCAATGCATGGCACCCCATATGCCAAAACAAAGGTTGCACAATATTGGCTATGACAGAGAAACGTGGAGAAAAACACAAGAATGGCCTTCCAAAATGGCCTTAATAGTAGGAATTAAGAAGTACCAAAACTCAGCCTATTTGTTTTCATGGATCACTTTCATAACAAAGATGAATATAGCAATCAAGAAATAGAGTAATGGTATAGTATAACCCTCTCAGGATTTTTGTTCACTTTTATATGGGTGTCTTTTCCTATGCATGGAGCATCCTCCTCAGAAGCAGGATCACAAACACAATTTATGAGTATGGAGCAATTATGCTACTTGTTGGACTGTACACACAATAAATGGCTGTGAGTAATGTGCTATTAGCCTAAGCATTAATACCCTCACCACCTCTGATGCAAGTAACCACTGGATTTCTGCTGGTCAGGCAGATGGCAATCACACAGAAAAGTGCCAGCCTCCATTGCTCCTTGCAATAGGATGATCCTCAGTTTTGCTGAGTTGCTATATTCTATTTTTATTTATTTTTCTCAGAGTTTTAGAGTTATTTCAGTTGTTAATTTTTCCATGAGTCTGCAAGTGACTGCTGCCAACTCAACGATTTCACTTCTGTTCTTGTTTCAGCTTTTTTTTATATATCTTGCTTAGCTTAAGTGCTTGTATTGTCAGTTATAGGTTAGCAACCTTTTTTTAGTCAAGCAGCCTTGGGGTCACATGGCCTACCTAGGCCTTGTGTTAAAACAGTTTGAGTGTGAAAGATCTACCAATATGGTGGGAGACAGACTGATCTGCACTTGTTTGATGTATTTTTAAGCACCTTGCTGGCTTAAACATGTGGGTTTTGCCAGATGGCAGAAAGACTCAGAAATAGATACTGACACAAACACCCTGCAGGGTCAGATGTTCTGTATAACTGATTGTATCAGTGATGGTCTTTGTCATGCCAAGCAGAAGAGTCTGGGAAGGATGGGCAGAACTAATCAGGTAAGCCAAAAAGGCTGCATCATAAAGAAAATAAAACCTCAGAAATAAGAATTCTGTATTTCTGTGTGGTGATTGAAGGGACATAGACCATGCTATGCAAGCAAAGCCAGTTTATTACACTAATCACCAGTATTTACAGTTCTCTAATGTCCATGCAAAACGTTCCACTAAGACCCCTTTGCCTCTGTTCCCTTAGCAACACAATCTTTTCAGTGATCAAGTCCCTGTTACATTCTTTTGCGCCAGCAATGTCCTTGTTACACCTTTTCTTGTCAGAGGGGTCAGAGTGACCAGACATGATATGCTCACTTTTGTTCTTGCCTTGAGTTTCTCTCTCCCATGGCTTCCACTGTACCAGGGCCAGGAGCTCTGTGGTGCTACCCAACCCAGCTCCTGTAGCTGTCTGATCTTCCACATTGCTTAGACAATGAAACAGAACAATGAAGATGAACACAGATGTATCAAATACCTAAAACTTGAAATTGAAACTCCTGCCCTGGTAGGAAACCACAGATCTTGTTTACCAAGTTACAAAAATCCTGTGTGGGTAGTTTGAACAGGAAGTGGGCTGATCAAAAGCAAAGATAGGGAAATAGGTACAACAGATATAAAACGGATCAGCAAAGCATTTTAAAGAAGTCAGCAGCAGAAAGTTAGCCCTACTTTGACATAGATTCTGTAACATGAGATGATGTGAATCTCTTTAAAAAGAGGTTGCCGTTGGTGCGGTGATGACATCAAAAAAGCAAGTTGTAATCCAGTAGGTAGCAGCAAAAATGCATTGAAAGACATTTTGGTTGTAGTAGACATGCTAAGAGACCATTGTGTCACTGCAAAAGTAAAATTTTAAAAGTTGTTGAAAAAAACCTAGGAAAGAATGCCAAATTTTTATAAGAGAAAACACGGAGTTAAAATATTAAAATGTGAGACTCGGAAAGTGTCTCTCTGCCCTTTGCTATAGGGAAGGTCATTTACAGTGGAAGATGCAAGATGACACAGAATTGGAGGAGAGCAGCCTCTGGACTCAGGCCCAGAAAAGCAGATATTCATGCAAAGCAGCATCCTGAAAGAACACGTGCAATGGCATGCTTTGCTCATCACCACCTTCATTGATTATTTTTTCAGGTTGCTTGACATGGGCCTCAGGAATGCCTTGTGGAACTTCAGCACTCAGCTCTTCCTCTGTCATCACAGCCTTGCAGAGAGGGGTGGATGGCTGCATCTGGGAGTCCATCTGAGTAAGAAGCTGGTTCACTTTGAGCACTGGTGTGAAGCAAGGTTACACTTGCTTTCTGGGGCTGCTTAGCATTATCATACATTGCTGCTGTGTGGGCAACACGAGCAGCAGCATTCTGTGGATATGTGCACATTGCACATATCTTGGAAGTATAAATTGTGCTAGTAGCACAGTGTTGCTGAGCCATAGACCTGAAAAAACCTGTGAAAATACATAACCTAGCAAAAGAAGTAAGCCAGACAGGATTCAAAATCAATTATCAAAGTAAACATCCCTGAAAGCTTAAAACCAAGCATCAAAGTCATGCTAGAAAACACAAATTCTGGGAAAGCAGAGCTTGCCAGTCCTGTCCATATCTCTCTTCTGACTAATTAGGAAAGAACTGACAGTAAAAATAGGAGAGTCTTCCACCACTCATTTCAGCATAAGGAAATTCAAGATATTCAGTTCCAGATGTAAAAAAAAAAACTTTTTAGAATTATTATTTACATGTAATTACAGTGCTAAAATAGATCCTGGAAAACAGAGACATCAAAGATGCTAGGAAAACTAGATGCCTTGAGAAAAAGAAAGTGCCTATGAAAAAGCCTGAATGTTGGTCTCTGTCTCAGCACAGAGTTGAACTGCCCACCACCGCCTCTCCTTCCACCACAGTCAGCAGGGAGCATAGGAAATAATTGTTGTGCATCCTCTGAGTGGCAGCCCCCAAGAATTCCCCCAGAGATGACCCTGTGAAAAAGACCCACCTGACAGGAATGGTGATCAATCCCAACTGTGTGTGCTAGAAACAGGAAGGAATGATGATAAGAAATGGAAGATGCTACCTTCTACAGCAAGAATAACAGAGGCTGCAAAGAGGATCCAATATATTCTCCCTAAGTGCTGTGTTTGCTCTGCCATTAGCTAGCTTGCCACTGGAGGTAATAGTTGCGAACCTTACCAAAGGGGAGGAAAATAATGCTCTTGCTCCAGAGATGCAAAGGGTAGCTGCTGTGCAGGAAAAAGCACTGCACCAAATACTTCAAGGAGCTGAAGTAAAACAATAGCTTATTTAAACTAAACTTATTTAAACAGGGAAATAAACTTATTTAAACAGGGAAACCCTCTTGCTGAAGTGTCACTGTGTAAATGCTGCAGCCATGGTGGATGGGGGAGAAAGTCCACGTCAAGAAGATTTGGCAGGTGTGGGACTCAGGTAGTCATGCCAGTTAAATTAATTGATCCCTGATTAAAGGGGCTTTGCCTTTCATGTATCTTCAAAGGTATCTAGAGTCTACTGGTGTCATTAGCAATGATGGTTTATTTCCATTACCTAGACTGAATGAAAGATCTTTAATCAAACTGTGTTGTATTAGAGACAGTTCTGCTGTTTAACCATAAATATTTGGTGTGCAATCTGGTGTTGATCTGTAAGGTTAGTAGTAATTATAAAATAAGTAGTCCTTTTTTTATTTGTATTATCTACCAAGTTGTTTTTGCATATTAAGTTTGAACTTAGATCCAAGTGTGCTTTTTGAGGTGATTACTTGTAGAAATAAGGGGGCACACTGAATATGTTCAGGATCCATTGTTTCTGCTGCAATTCCCAGTCATTTATTTAGCCAAGTTTTGACACAAAAGCACTAAATCTATGCTTCTTTAAAAAAGTAAATCTCTATAGTCTGTTCCCAGTTTTCTTCTAGATTTCTCATAATATCAAGCCCACACACAGCCCAGATTCCTCAATGGTAGCTGGTGAAATTTTTCCACCTTCTTGAGCTATATATATTCCTATGTCCTGAGCAGCAGCCTGTGTCTGTGTTTTGAGTGCAGACTGCTGTTATTTTAGATACCTTCCTCCATAAAGGAGCCTAAGTGTTTCTTACATGTCTTCATAATGAGAATTTTTTCATTACTTTCACAGAGGCTTAACCTCATTTCCAAAATGAGGTTGTTCTTGTTCTCAAAGTTAAATAACTAAATACAGATATATGTGTGAATGTTGGGAGTCTGTCCATCAAGATCCATAAGTATTTATATGTATATAGTGGTTGAAGTAAAGAACTTTATTCAGGAAGGAGTCTTAAATGTGTGCCTTTTTTTAAAGCACCTACTGAAGAGAGGTTTCATGCATGTTTACACACTTTTCTGAATAGGGGTACATCAAAGAACAGGCTTCTTTTCTAGAATCCAAACCTTGACTGAAATATCACTGCCTGGATCATCTGCTGCTTGCAAGGCTGGCAGCAGCAAGGGGATATAAACCATATCCCACACTGGTGTCACCAGTAAGTGAAGGACACATTGCATGTACTCATACAACATGTTGTTCCTCAGGTGACACCATGTGCTTTAGTAACTTGCCTTTATGCAGTGGGAGCATCAAGATGAAGGTCATGGGTCCCAGAACACAGCTGTGATGAAGCAAATCTACATTGTGACATCCAAATTTGTTATATAATTAGAGCATTCAATTATAGACAGAAAGACATACTTAGACTGTATTAGAATATTCTCTGATGTAAATGAGGTTGAGTTAATTCCCTAACAGGCCAAGCAGAGACAAGAGAGGCAGTTAAGCTCCCAGCACTAACTGGGGACAAAATTAAGCAAGTGGCATTATTGCCTGCCCTGCCCTGCCTCACCTCCTCCTGTGCCCTGGTCCTATGGCCATGAGAGCCAGCTCCACACTGAGAGCCCCTGCCACAGAGAGTAATGTCCACCTTTTGTTGTAATCTGCTAATAAATGATTTCTCCTTTGGGTTCCAGCTGCAGCTCTGCCGTTGTTGAGGCTATTGCTTGGGTAGAGCAGCCACAAGCAGTGGAACAGCTAAGACTCTTCAAGAATTTCAGTAGTTTTCTTGGATTAATACTGGATTAATTTTGTCTCTGAAAACAGTAAGTTTTGATAGGAGTCCTTGTTTCTGTAGGCTGATCTGGCTGGTTCAGCCATAGCTGATGTAAACTGGAATATCGAGGCTTGTTTCAAAGAGAGACGGAATGCAAGCCAAGACACAAATATGGGCCCCTATTTTCCTCTGAAAAATATTATTAGGTTTTCATTTTCCTCTTAGGCAGCAATAAGCTACCCCTCTGAGTGAGCAAAGGGTCCTTTATATTTTGGAGATATTTGAGGAAATTGCCATAGCATTATTGTTCCATAAGTCACTTCCAAAATATTCTAGATCTCACGCTGAGGTGGAAAGTCTGTGACCAGACTACACAGTATAGAAACAACTGAGATTAAATGCAAGAGCAGCAGGTACAATGTCCAAAACAGATAAATCAGGATGACTACATAGTTGCACTCTTGTTTTTCCACTGTACTAACAGAGAGGGCAAAATAAGCCTGTACAGCAAATACATGAAAAAACATACTGGAAGAAATATTTATGCTGTATTAGCATATTCTCTGCTCTAAATGAGTTTAGGCTAATTGCTTATCAGACCAAAATGGGAGAAGCAGGGGAGATAAGCTCTTAATATCACATTAGGAGAAATTAATTAAGCAGAATAAACATAATTTATTTGATTCTTCTCTTTCCTATTTCAATTGCTTTACTTAGCAATCTCAGTAATGTTATTTAACAAATTATTTATTTTCTTAAGCAGAAAAAAAAATAAAAATGAAAACAAGCTGGAAAGAGATGAATTTTATCCTCGTTCCTCGTTCTCCTCAGCAGATGAACAACTGCAGTGTCAGCACAGATTTCTGCTACTTGAATTAATGGAGTGCCACTGCCAGTCACAGGTTGTCATCCTCTGAGTAAAGCTCTCCTAGAAGGGGATTGCTGATGGGCACTGGTGAGAAACATGAACTGAGGATTTGCTTCTTGGCTGGGATGGCAATTGGATGGATGTACATTCCAGACATAAGGTAACCTACAGTGTCTCCTCCAGCCTCTTGCCATCCTTTTCCTTTTTCTTTCCCCATTTCATCCCAGACCTCTTTTTCTCCTACAGGAAGCCACAGTGGATCCCAGCTCCTGATCTCCCAATCTGATTAGCTCTTTGCTCATTCCCCAGTATGACATTCTTTGCTTCCAATCTATTTGGCTGGACTGCCCTTACTCCCCAATTCCTTCTTATGATCCCATTTCTCATCTAGAATAGGTTTGGTATCCAGTATCTCTGTCTGAAAAACTCTTCACAGTGCATTTGAATAACTCTGTTCTCTTTATTTGATCATCTGTGTTGCTGGGACCCAAGGAAGGCAGACCCCTGTTTTTGTTTTGTTAACTAAACTCTTATAGCTCATGTCCATCCATAGCAATGGGACCTCCTAGGAAAGTGTTCTGTTGAAATCAAAGTCATCTTTATTAAACATGCACCATGACTTTTCATATACCTGTCACTGACACAAAAGCTGTCTTCTATCAGCTTTCAAGTCCTTACACCAAACTTGCAAGATGTAAGTTTTGTCACAGAAGACACCAGAATTTTTAACCACAGCACATTTTCCCCTACAGCCTGTCAGACACATCAGAGATGTCTGAGTTGTTTTACACTAGCTCCCCTTGAGAATGTGTGTCAAGTAAAAAGTCCTGAGTGATACCATTTCATATTGTTTAGACAGGACAATAGTATAAATGCATTTAATCTTATAAAAAGCATTCTAATATCTTTAGTGACCACTATGCAGACTTTTATTCCTTAGAGAAGATAAGGAATGTCCTTGCAAACAAGAAAAATTAGATCATGTTGTGCCAAGGCCTATGCTCTAAGTAGTTCAAGGTGACCAGTGTGCAGCTCAGACTGTTACATAAAACAATTTGCAAAGATCAGTGAAAATTAAACACAAAATGACAGCTTCTTCAAGAAAACAAGACCCAGTGAAAAGCTCCAAGGGCTATGCTGAAGTCATGTCCACTAAGGGTAAAAAAAGTGGCCTAGACTCAGTAGTAGTCTATCAGAGTAGCTGAGAGAAGACTCTCAGTCAGGTGCAAGAATTATGACACTGATTACGTGGGTGATTGTGATGAGATTTATTGCTAACACAGTATCTAAATGTTGCCACTGCAGTGTGTAATATAAGCAGGTCTGAAGGGCTGTAACATGGACAGGGTCAGCTGCAAACATGCAGGTTTGCAGAAAGCACAATTGCAAAGCAGCAAAGCACCCATGGAGCTACATGAGGATTTTATCTCCACCTGTTACTCACCTGTCCAAACCTGAGTGTTCCCATCCTCAGCTGGATGTAGCCTGCAGGTGTCCCTGCAGGGGTGGGATCCACCTGGAAGCTGCCCTGCAGCCTAGGGAGGTCACTTTGCCATTTGGCCCAGGCTCCAGGAGCATTTTGTACCCTTTGCAGGGCCATGTGTACCAAGATCAATCACAGCCATCACCAGTGCCCCACCCATGGAATGCATTAATTATGCAAGCATCCAGACAGTTCCTCCTGCAATTCCCACCTGGTGTTCTTATCTTAGGACAGATCATATTCCAAGACTGCATGGGAGAGGGGGTTGGTGGATGTGGAGGACACACTCCAAGACTTGACTATTTTTTTGTCACCATCACAGGGGCAAAATTGATATGGTAGAGTAAACTTTGCTAATGAGTAAAATCATGAGTGGTGGGCTATTCTGACTCCCTGGTGACCCAAATCTTGAGCTGCAAGGATGCTTACTTTGACTCAAACTGCAGAAAGATAGGTAGGCAGCAGATGCACAACAGCCTGGTTTGTACTTTTCCTTCCCTCCCCTGTTCTTTCCTTTTTCACATGTGTTTCCCTTCGATTTCTGTTTGAGAAAAATCTGTGTGAGATACTAAAGTTGTCTTTTGGAGAGCTGCTGTGATGCTGTTAACAAACATCCAAAAAGCTCTGTTAGAAACAACAGAGCATTGCTGCAATCCCATGTTTCCATGTGACCAACAGACAATATGCTGTCCTGAAATTCTCTAGCAATGAATTTGCTATTCAGTGCCAACACCAGAGAGAGCCTGAGTTCCCTTTCCCTGCAGCTCTTGGGCTGTCTTTGTCCCTCTCCCATAGGACCTTGCCTCTGCAGGGAAGGACTTGGGCTCTGTCAACAGCTCCAGTAGAATTTCCAGCTCATCTCTGTGAACTGAATAACTCTTTTCTCAAATAGAAAATCCAATACTTTGTCTTTCTTCCTATATCTATGCCTGTTAAACAACGTTGTTTTTCTCACATGGACTTTAAACAGTGAATGCAAATTGGAGTTTTAAACTTAAAGCCTGACTTTTCTGCATTCTAAATATGTTTATTCTTATTTTTTCCCTTACATTTTTCTATATTTAACAAAGGGTTTAAAAGATTTCCTGTGATCCGTATTGCCATAGGGATAAATGAGCATTTGAAACTTCAAACCCTATCTAAAGTTTGTTTAGCAATATAGTTTTGTTCCAGTGACACAGGGCCTTTAATTCATTTGACCCTCTGGGTCTGTTTGCTTTGCTGAAATTTGACTCAGCAAAGTTAAATCCCCTTCTGTCATTCTGCAAGACAACTCATTTTATGTTTGGACACAAACCAATTCACTGCCAAAGCTGCATCATCAACTCCCCCCTAACATTCCAGTAAGTGCTCCTAGGGCTGAATAGAAAAAGAAATGGTGATGGTTATTTAGAAATGCTCCTCATTTCTATGGGATGCTCAGTGAGTATCAGAACAGTAGATGGTGTATTAACTACTATGTTTACCAACACTCTTTTTCCTTGGCATAGTTTATATATTTATCTAAGGGGATCGCAGTCTACTGTCATTTTATTGTGCAAAATTCTTGACTGGATACCATGAAGTAATCTTTTTTTCCCCCCCCGAATTTATTTTTACTTGATATTTGGGTAACTGTTCTATAATGACAAGCTCTGGAACAAAATCTAAAAGACAGGGCATCTTCTGTATTTGAAAGATTTCTCCAAATGACTGCAAATAAGAAAATTATGGAAATATCTATTCTCTTTATATTCCATATTGTTCAATTAACATGATTTTCTCTTCCCTCTTGCTATACAATCATGTGCAGATTTTATTTTGTCCCTGGTTCATTTTTAATACTTATATCTACTTATTATCAAACAAAACAGAGCAATCAGTTGTTTAAGGACGTGCCGGAACAAATCATTACAGGAAATTTATATTTATTTCCATGTTCAGGCTATGGATGGCTAGCCAGGGATATCTCTTTCCACTTAAAATTGTCAAGTCCATTGGAAAAGAATTAGGAATTGGTCAAAAAAGGATTTTCCTCTCTTTTATTTTTCCCCTCCTCATCCCTTTTGTGTTAAACATTAGAGTCCATGAAAAGCAGCCTATTACTGTAAGCTATAAAGCAGTTCTTTCCCTGTTTCAGAGAAATCTGCTTGAAATGTGTGCAGCCTTTTTGATCTCCAGGCTCCTGGTCTGGGCAAACAGATGGAGTGTTTCTACCTGGGCTATAATTTTCTTTTCCTCTTCTCCCCTTTGAGCTAAGTCATGCTCCCTGTTCAACCCAAGAGGGAAGGACTTCTAACCCAACACAGAGCACTGGCCCTCCACAGAAAGCTCTCAGTACTCTTCAATCCCAGTGCACCAGCTCTTATGGACCCCAAAGCATAGGTGCACATCTGCCTCATTTCCCTGCACTGCCTGATTGTATTTCCACCCTCTGCCAAGCTGGTGATGGCCACAGAACCTGAAGAGGGAAAGAGTGAAATACTGCTTTCACCAAGGTATATATGAGAAGTAATTGTTGGTTGCTTTGAAGTCTGAATCACTCAATTTTCAGTGGCTTGCAATATCACTAACACAGTTTCTTTTTTCCACTACCCGTTAAATGGAAGAAACCCTTCTCTTTTATTTGAAACATTGGTTTTCTTCAGCTCCCTGTATTTCCTCTACAAGTCCTTAGGCGTTTTTCTTAATATAACTCTGTGCCTCAGCTATTGCACCTCACAGGTAACCATATAAGAAGAGTGTGGTATATCTGACATGACTCCTGTGACTCTGATCTGACACAGCCCTGTAATGCTACTGGGATGTGATTGCTACATAGCAGTCAGCACCGAGCTAGCACAACACTGGGGGGAAATCTTAGAGGCTGCAACAAGAATGCAGCAACATTGGGAAGAAGGCAGTGAAGTGTGGCAAAATGTGAGTAAAGGAATGGAAAGACTGAAATGGAATATTAACAGTAAATGCACTCAGGAAAAAAATATCAGAGGGTGAAGGCTCCTACTCTATGCAGACACTGGAAATAGGTACTGACAATGATAATATAAAATTGTTTTTTCATTTGTTATACAAAAGAATGTCCGTAAGAAAAATGAGGTAGGAAAATGAAAGGAACAGATTAACAAATGCACCTGAAACTGTGAAAGGTATTGGACTGGCATCATTCCAATGGCAAGAGCAGGAATCATTAACTTGAGCTATTTAGCATTCATATCAGGGCAAAACTGTAGAAAACTACAGAATGGAAAAAATTCTGCACTGGTCTGTTGGATAACTATAAATAATTTAAAGCAAATTCTATCTTATATTTTACAAATCAGTGGACAACTAATAATGCTGTTACATAGTTTTATCACAGCTACCTCCTTTTATCAGAAAATGGTGGGGGGTGTTAAGCTAATGTACATTTCTTTTACCACTCCGATTTTGGTTGTTCAATTTTTTTCTAGGGAAAAAAAAGAGTTGTCATCTTCATTGCTTGAAACTGCTGCTATTCAGATCTGGTTTTACATTAATTCTTCTTGGTTTGTCAATCACGTGTGATTAATCAAGCAGAAACTAAGAAATAAAATTATGTATTTTGTAAAGGTGAACTAAGGTTTCAGTAACTGTGAAACTGTGGGTAGGAACACTGTGACAGACTGTCAGGAACTCCAACTTGGTCTAGTTCTAGCTACATTGGTGGAGTTACGCTGAACCATATTTTCTGAGAATCTGAATTTTAAGTATCCTTGCTATGTTCCTTATATGCAGTATAATCTCTGTAGAAATAATAACTTGGGAAAATTTTGCTTTGGTCAATATCTGAAATGAAAATTATGTCATTAACTGTGACCCGTCCCCCAGGGCAAAAATACACCCAGTTATTACTTGAGACCAGAAAAAAAATTGCAATATTCTCCTTATTTTAATCTTTTACTAGATGATGAAAATGGCAAATTAGAAATTACTTCTGAGTTCCAACTTCATTTTAACATTTAGTATATCTTTCTGCTGCACATTTAATATTATTTCCAATTTCAACAATATGTGAGATATCTCAGTATTTGAGGTCCCTCACAACAGGCCCATGGGACAGAAAAATGTAATTTCTGTGCAAATGCAAACAGAGCTATAGACTGTTTTCCCCAGGGAAGTAAGTGATTGATGCATGTGTATATATATAAAATATAGATATGTCTGTTATATACATGTGTGTGTGTGTGCATATCTATAAACTCAATCCAGTTGTGTTTAAGTCCAGAATATGACCCTGATGCATGAACCATAATCCTTGATCCTATATCCTGACATGTCAAATGATACCCTCAAAAAGTATATTGAAATTCATTATACTCTAGACATATTACTAAAATATTCCTGTGGGGTATGACTTGTTTGAATAGAAGTACAAGAAATAAATTAGGCAGTTATTTACTTACATATTGCCCACAGTTCTATAGATTTATGTGGAAAACAAATCTGGAGTGCTGCATTGCACAACTTCGTAACACTGCAGTTAGATTTTCTCTTGTATTTACAGACTGGCTGATTTTAAAATCTATTCAAGCACTGGAAAATCATAAATATGCAGCTCCACAGATCTGGAGGTCAGGTTCCTGTGACTGTAATACGTATTTTCTTTTGGCAAAGCTCTCCAATTTAGGGTCAAACTCTGCTTGCTTTTCTCGTGTTTGATTTAGGATGGAAATACACACGAGTGAAAGAACAGGTTTTGTCAGAGTATTGTATGGCTACACAGTGCTGACTTCTCCAAACACAAGCAAAAATATGTACTAAGGTTGTAATCTATGAGGGGTGGAATATGACAGTGTTTGGTAGAAATATTTCTAAGAGGTCTATCAGCACCTTCGTGATTTCAGAGGAAATCTAACTAAAATATGCCTGATATATGGCTATTTATCCCTCCTAACCAGAACTTCTGAAGGCTCATAGTTGAAGCCTCATTTTGACTCCTCTGTTAATATTAGAAATTTTAAATAGAATTAGTTAACAGATGTAAAAGCTGGTATCAGTGTTAACACCTTCAATTTCTGATCATAAATGCAATTAAGAATTGCCCCTTTATTTTAAATCCAGGACAGAGCATGACTGAGAAGCTGGAAAGTGAGCATCATGGTACCATCAATGCTCTATAACTCTCTTGTGATGGGGCACTGTAGAGCTGCCACTGGCATAGTCATTGATTTTTGAAGATTCTCTTTCCTGCAGCCAACCAAAGCATGATAACCTCCTCCCCCACCAAAAAACTGGAACACACAGCAGTGCTGTGTTCGGGGCATGACTGAACATTTGAGCAGCTGACGTGGCACCACTTCATCCCTGGCACTGCTGCCAAAAGGGTTGTGTATCACATCATAACCCCAGAAGGAATTTCTGTACAGCTGGAAATTACATCTGGAAAAGCAAAGGCAAAATGAACCTTACCTATCTCCCCCAGGTATTACCCAAACAATGACATTTTTAAAAAGGAAATGCTCTTAGATGCTCAGCATTTGCCTAGATCCATAAATGTCTTGAGGTAACCCAGAGCAAAATCTGTGGGGTTTAGATATTATCTATGCAAAGTTCCTATATATATAATCTATTCCTTTTAATGTCATTATAATACCCTAAGAATTAATACCATAAATAGTTCCATTATCATGTAATCCCCTAAGAATTAACACCAAAAATAGTGACAGCAGAATGAACAAACTGGAGAGAAGCTTGGGATATCTCATCCCTTATGTCTTGGGGCTGAAATGAGTCATATTTCCACGTCTCCTAAGGCAAAGAATACTTTCATGGCTGAGAGGCCAGGTTAGAGCCTTGACATTTCTGTGCAGCAGTCTTGAGGTCTTTCCCGACACAGATGGTTGAAGGGCTCAGAAGGTGTTATTCCGAGTGACACAGTCCTGTGTCTATCCACTGTGGCTTTTAACCAGGATTGTGACTTGTTTATCCTCTATTTTATTGTCCCACACTCTATTCAGGGCTGTTCAGAGAAGTGGTGTAATGAAACAGAAGAGTTGGTTTGGCTCCAGCTGGTCCTGGTGCCTGTTGTCCAGTGTGGGTTTGGTTTAGTTGTGGGGACAACACTTGGGACACAATGACAGAGAAACTCAGAATACTCAGAGGCCTTTGAATAGCTGAATATTTTATTTACTAGCTAGTTCCCACTGCAAATAAAAATTTTAGTACACAAGATAAAATTAGTTTTATCTTTCTGCTAGGAAATTTGTAGCATGTTCCTTCGACTAAAATTGATAGACTCCAAATTTTCTAATAAGCTTTGCTTCTTTGAAAACCAACTGTCTATAAACAGCAACATGTGAAAGCAAAGCAACCCTTCTTATTTTCCCTGTAGGTATAGTCAGAATCCTATCTCCAAACAACCTTTAAGAAAGTTTTCGATGCTACTTTTCTATTCTTGTTAGTTCAGCATAGCCAACAGTAAAGGCCTTCTTGACATTAGGCAAATGTGCAATGATGCAGCAAAATCAATTTAGTCACACCAATGCAAATCCCTCACACAGATGTAATGCTTGTGTGCAAAGTAGGGCATTTCTGAATATACACAATATTTAAAATGAAGTGAAAGAGAGAGATCCTATTCCTCCCAAATGATTCCTTAATGTGATTCATATAGGTGCCCCTGAAAGCCTAAGTTGAAAGAAAGGGACTTTCTGGTCAAAAATAAGGGTTCATTAGGAGTACTTGTTGATCAGGAAGGAATATTATGACCTTTAAATTCCAAGTTGCAGTAGTTTAACAGATGGAATAATACTTTAAAAAATACCCTTTACCTTTAAACTGAGAATATCTGACCTTAAAATCACTAGGAAAAGAAATACATGATTGCATAACTCCATTATATGGTTACTTTTCAGAAGAGAAGTGAAAATTAATGTGTTTTTGGTCCTGGGCTGTTTTTAGTAATTTAATGTGATCTGCTGTCAACAAGAGGGAAAACAAACCTCTGATGTTCAATAAGACTAAGAGAAGAAAATGTACCTTATTATGGGTATTCAGGAAAAGTTCTATGGGCAAAAAATGGCACAGCCTGTGAAGGCATTATTGAAAAACAGGTGAGGTCAGTAAGGAATAGCAGTAATGAGGTAATGACCATCTTCCTTTGCAGTCCGAAGAGGTTTGGGGATTTTTTTTTCTTTTTCTTTGATTTTTTTCTTTGATAAAAAATGCTTCAGCAAACTGTGAATTTGAAGCAAAAGTTTTATTAATTGTGTAAGTGTCTTAGCTGTTATGGAGGAAAAAGTTCCAAATACTTCATGTATATAATTTATTTACCATAGTAATAAATGAAATATCAAAATCCAAATAAAATATATTTAATGAAAGCATAGTTTTTAATCAAATACAGGATATGTTGCAATACTTTTCTTTAAAAAGTATTTTGAATTTGGGGAAACTCTCTCCCAATCTGAATGGAAGCACATTTTAAAACCTGAGATCCTTTTTGTTAAATGAATCTTTGATTCTTCTTGCTGCTGAAGACTCACACTAGGGAAGTGAAAAGATAAGCAGAGCTTCTTTTCCATATACATTCACCTACAACCTGACTGTTAAAGCAACATTTTCCTCCTCCACCCTCCCTCAAAAAGGAGACTAGGAAGTCCCTTTTCAGGAATGAAGTCAGGGCAGAATCTCATCCTGGTAGATTACAGTCTCCCGGTAGAGCCAGGTGACTTGAGGAAACGCTGTTTTGTTCATATACTGCCAGGAGCTGGCAGTGCTTCATTTTGTTCTAGCAGCAATGCTAACAAGAACCTGAGTAGGAAACCCTCATGAGATAAGGAATCACAGAATATGCTGAGTTGGGAGGGACCCACAAGGATCATGGAGACAGGGCAAGGAAAGTGCTCAGGTAGGGAGCTAAGCAATCAATTATTACTGAATTTCAAACCCACAGGCAATACAACTATACCCCCTGCTTTATAATTACTGAGATTCATCAGCAGGAGCTGTGGCCCGCACTGGGCAATTCCCAAGTTCCTTGAAATGAGTCTAATACCCAATGAGGTTACTTGTGCTGCTGCAGAAAGATATTTCTGGCCTTTTACGTGTCAGAAGAGAAACTGGATGTGACAGATTTGGAGCTGGCCTGTGATAATTTAGGAATATGGTCTGTTGGCCTGATTATTTGGTTGAATATCTGGTTTTAACTCATCAGAGGTTAGCTTGCAGTTGCATTCTTGAATTATCAGGGCTTATCTGTGCTCCTTACACTGAGATGCCCCACTTCCATTGACACTGCACAGCCAGGGAGCACAGGGACTTGGAAGGGGAAGATATTAAGTTTTGAACCATGGCATCTCTACATGGGCAGGGCTAGAATCCTACTCATCCCTAGGAGAGACAGAAGGTTCCAAAGGTGAATTGGGAATTAGGGATGGGACCTGTAAGTATCTGACAAAACAAGTGGATAGAGCATTGTTATGAGACATTAATTGCAATATGTCCATGTATATCTAGGCTGTTTCCATGTGTTTGTGGAATTTTCAATGAAAGTAAAAACTAAAAAATATCTTTAGAAGAAAAAGGGGTTGTGAATACCACAATAATTTCCATCAGTTTTTATCTAGTATTGGGTGTTTGGAACTGGCATGTTGCCTCTCATCTTAGGCAAACTCCTTTTCCCTGAAAGGGAATCTAATGGGATGAACCCTGAGTTAATTTACAAAAGCAGAGTGTATTCTCTGAGCATGAAACCAATAGGAAAGTGTGCAGAGGTGATATTATTCCATAGTTTACAGTGGAGGTATGTTGCGTGGAGAACTGCAATGTTGCGTGGAAACATTACATGGCAGTTGACCACTCCAGAGTGCTGGACCCAGCCTTACCTCTGGTGAACTTCCAGCTGAAACTGGTCAAGGAAATCTCTTCTCAGTTGTTATTTGCCAGGTGCTGGGGAAATAGTTTACTTGGGTAAAGAGCACAAATAATAGGACACAAAAAAAGGTTTCCAATAAATCATCCTCCAATCTGGAAGAAAAGTTTTATGTGTGTGCCTGTATATGTTGGTGACTGAAGTATAAAAACCAGAAAGTTGAAAATCCTAAGAAAATTACCTGAACCAGGTATTTTTTCTTACTCTCTCCTTACTGAAAGGACAAATAAGTATAGCTTGATGGGTTCTTGATCGTGGAGTTCCAAAAGGCAGCCTACAGATCTGAGCTATATTCTAGATCAATTCCTAATTCAGCCTTCAGAGTTTGGGAGGGACTATGCTCATTCATTGCTTGTTCCAGATATTTTAGTATGTGAAGTTCTCCTACTTCACTGTTGCTGGAAAGGTTAATAAATTATGTTTGCCTAACCATGAATTCCTAATGCATTCATCTTGCTTCCAGTGAATATATTTTATATTTTACAGATTTTGAAAACCAACCACATATTAATATGTCCATTTCTCAAAAGGACACAGACCAATAAAGGCTGTATATTCTTGGGACACATCCTCCCAGTGACTGCTTTGTGTTGCTGTAATAGAGTCTGGCCAGAAAGCTTCCAGATCTATGTCTTGGATGACTACTGCGTCAAAAGCATTTTTTAATGACACAGATGGAGCGCTGAGGCTGAGTCTCCTCTCCACTTCCTTCACTGTTGCCACATAAAGGTTAATCTGGGCTGGCACACTGCAAAACCCTAAGGTTTTTAGTCTGTAAAAAAAAGTTTGGAAAGAGACTGTTTAGGGTCACATGGCTGTTTTAAGAGGAGGAAATGCAGATGCTGATGTTTAGTGGTAATCTGGGAGTATTTGCATCTGTTGCATTTGCAAAGCCAAGTGACTACTAGAAAATCTAGAAATACAAGAAAGAGACAAACTGAACCAGGGACAAAAGGAGGAAATTAGAGCCAGCAAGTAAATTCTAAGTGCAAGGAACTTCTAGTTATGAGATCTCCATTGAGAAATTCTTCAGTGCAGCTGGCAGCCATTTCTTTCTGCAGCTGAAGTTTCTGAATGATAACTTTTTGTAGAGCATATCACAGGAATGTAATTTACAAAGGGCAAAAACCTGGACTGCAGCCACAAAGTGTATATCTGAACAGAAGGCAAAATGCTTCTGGAATTTGCTTTAAATGGGATGTCCAGAAGAAGCAGAGGAGGTAGCAAAACAAATTGTAAACAGAAGTAATGAGTAGCATAGCAAGGGAAGAGAGAAGCAGCCTCAGCTTCTGGATGTTTCCTGGCTAGTCATTTTGATTTCCAGCTATCAGCTTGTCACCATCGTCATTCTTTCTTCATTGGTTTGACTCCTTGCAGTGAAACACTAGAGAGCCCAACAAGTCGTCTTCCTCAGAAACTGGACAAAACCATCAGCTCTTTTCAGACAAAAGCGAGCACAGCACATATTGCCCTGTGGTGGGTTTGTCTACATGACCTTTTCCAAAAGCCCCAAGCCAGCTCTGCCAGTGTTCCCCGATGGCCAGGTGTGGTGTAGCTTGGCCAAAGCTGTGCACCCAGGTCAGTATAATGGGATGCCACTTCTTTCACTGATCGTTGTCACACTTTGCCTGAACAATGTGGTTGCATTTAAAAGCTTTTTTCCTTGCTCCCTTGTCTACCGGTACTGAATAGTTCCTTATCTCAGGGTGTTTTTTTCTGTTCCTCCATGCCCTTTTGTTTCTGTCCCAAGTACTCCCAATGCCATCACTAACAGGAAGGCTCTACATTCAAATTCAAATTATGCAAGTTCAAACTTTCATTTTAAATCAGATGCTGTTCAGATGCCACGCAACTATAGATTTTACAGTCACAGTTTGAGCAAGCTTTGCAAACATCCCAAATAAACAAACTTTGCAGGAAATATAATCCTATTATTTTACTAATCTTTGGGACACTGCCTCACGGGGATCATCATTTGCAACAAAGCATCTACTCAGTTCATTTACAGAGTGATCTTTGTACCATTACACAGTATTGCTATTTTCCTGTGCTAACATCTGTTAGAGAAATAGTTCATACTAGTTACTACTACCTAGTTACATACTACTACCTAGTTTGATGATCTTATGACTTGCTGTTACTCCTCATAAGTGTATTATTTACTGAGTTTCTGATCATGTTTGCTCTCAATACTAATCAATCATTCTTCAGTTATTGCCTGTTCCTCAACAGACCCTTTCTAATGTCGTTTTCGTTTTTGCTAATTTTCACCTTGCAGAACCTCTACCATCCTCCTTAACTTTAATTCCAGAACCCATTTCATCATTCACGGCATGCTCTCAGCCTGCAAGCTCCTGTCACAATGGATTGTTAGCACATCATCATAGGGTGTTGGATAACCAAACCCATAGGGGGGAGAAAAGAGGACTACAGGACTCAGTTTCCACTTGGTGACTCTTAGTAAAGGGATAGAGGCAGCTGGACTGGGAGGCAGAAGGTACACTTCAGGAGAGTGCTTCTGGAGGCATTTTCCCCTTATGTGTTGGCAGGTCAGGGATTGAGAATGTATGGCTTGTCCTTTCCACTGATATTCTTAATCAGAGAATGACATTTACCTCTTAACAATTCCTCATTGTAAGCCAAATCCTCACCAGAACAACCTGTAGTATTGTTCTCCTGTTACCATGATAAATTAGGCATGTGAGACATGCTGAATCATGACAACGCTCCTGTACACAGTTGTTCCTTGTGCTGAGAAATTAGTATTTTGTCATGTACAGCTTTATTATGGTCCTCTTTATTATGGAACTGATGTTAGGGTCTTCAAGAAGTTGCAAGAAAGTGGGAAGTATACTAGCTGCTCTGGGAATTTAAGCACAGGCATATGGAATATTCTGAGGAGCTTGGACCTGGTTTATGGTTGATCTAGCTACTAATCTAGATCAGTGCTAGATCTAGCTTTGTTTCTGCGTGCATACTTCATAGAAGCTCACAGAATCACAGAACAGTTTGGGCTGGAAGAGACCTTAACTATTATATGCTTCCACCTCACCCTACCATGGGCAGTTCACCTTCCACTACACCAGGTTGCTCAAAGTCCTGTCCTGATAGATAACACAGAGTTGCTGGATAGAACTTCAAGACCAACTAACAAAAATGATAAAAGAATGTAAAAGTGTGCACACAGGACGATTAATGTAATCAGTAGATAAACAGATAGTGAGGATTAGAGTGCCTTTTTGAGCCAAGTTATGTAAAAATAAGCAACAGAGCATGTCCTAAGAGAAGTTCAAGGAAATGTCATCTGTAATATTGGGGGCACTTGGTGAGTACAACCACCAAAGACCCCTTCAGACAACCCTCTAGGAACATTAAAAGACTTTGAGTAGGACGCAGCTGCATACAAATTAATTATATGAAAAGTGATGTTTATGTGCCAGCCAGAAGTACACTGTAATCAATATGTATGATCATGATGGAATAAATAACTTGTTGTACCTTCTGGACACACATCAGATTAAGAGAGCTATCCTTCTGGTGTGTCCAGCACTGTAATAAAGAATGCCTGCTGTCTGATACTCAGAATTGTGTTAGAAAGTTTTGTTGTCTGATTTCAGTATTGGTCCAACATTGCCTTGAACACTTCCAGGGTTGGGGCATCCACAATTCTCTGGGCAGCCTGCTCCAATGTCTCACCAGCACAATACTTAAGGCCTTTGATTCAATAAAATGTTGTGTCTAAACAAGAATTGTACTTTTCCATTGTATCTTTGTAATTGGGGATTACCAATTAGCTTGAGTCAGGTAATGTGGCTGCCTGTGGTGGTATTGCTGTGATCTGCCAATCCAACAAAACTTACAGACTCTCACCTGCACACAGGGCAGGGAGAAGGGTGACCTCTTTTAACAGCCTCTCCAAGGGACAAAGACGTCTCAGAGAATCACAGAATGGGTCAGGTTGGAAGGGACCACAGTGGGTCATCTGGCCCAACCTCTTCTCAAGCATGGTCATTCTAGAGCACATGGCACAGGACTGTGTCTAGACGGTTCTTAAGCATCTCCAGCGAGGGAGATTCCACACCCTCTCTGGGCATCCTGTTTCACAGCATGGCCACCCACACAGTAAAGAAGTTTTTCATCATATTCAAGAAGAACTTCCTATCCTTCCTCTCACCTGGACAGAGCCAGGCAGCCACCCAGCTGAGCGGGAGCGGTCACGGGTGCCGGGGAGCGGGCGGGGCTCCCGGGACGGGGCGGGCCGGTTCCTGTGGGGCGGGCGGGGCAGCGCTCGCCTCACGTCGCGGGAGCGGAGGCGCGGTGCCAGCGGGGCGGGGCGGAGCAGCCGCTGGGTGGGGCGGGGCAGCCGCTGGGCGGGGCCGGGCAGCCGCTGGGCGGGGCGGGGCAGCCGCTGGGCGGGGCCGTGCAGCCGCTGGGCGGGGCGGGGCAGCCGCTGGGCGGGGCCGGGCAGCCGCTGGGCGGGGCGGGGCAGCCGCTGGGCGGGGCGGGGCAGCCGCTGGGCGGGGCGGGGCAGCCGCTGGGCGGCCGTTGGCGGCGCAGCGCGGCGGGGCGGCCGCTGCCGGGGCGGGCGCACGGACACCCGCGGGGCGGGGGCCGGTAGGTGGCGGCGGCGCGGGCGGGAAGCGGCGGGGCTGCCCCGCCTCCCTTCAGCTCTCCGGCGTCGGCCGGCGTAGGACAATGGAAGAGGCGGCAGCGGCGTTAGCAGCGGCGGCAGCGGCGGGGGGGCCGTGCCCGGCGGACCGACCGGGGGTAGCGGCGGCGGCGCTGAGCGGGGAGAACGAGGCCGAGAGCCGGCAGGGCCCGGCGGAGCGCGACGGGGACGCGGCCCCGCTCAACCTGTTGGACACTTGCGGCGTGTGCGGGCAGCCTATCCAGAGCCGGCGGCCCAAGCTGCTGCCCTGCCTGCACTCGGTGTGCCAGCGCTGCCTGCCGCAGCCGGACCGGTACCTCATGCTGCCTCCCGTCCTGACCTCCGCGGCCGCCGCCGCCCTCAAGGAGCCGCCGCCGGCGGCACCTCCCTCCTCGCCCGTCTCTTCGCAAGCCTCACCCCTGCACTGCACGCCCAGTAAGTGTCCCTTCTTGCCCGTACCCCCCTTGCCCTTGCCTGGGGGTGCTGCCCCCTCCAACCCGGAGACCTGAGGGCCGCGTTTGGGAGCACGGGGAGCTATCGGGACTGGGTGCCGTGGGCGGGGTGCGGGTGCCCGGCCGCGGAGCTGCCGGGGCACGGAGCTGTCGGGACGGGAGCTGCTCGCCAGCGCCAAGGCTGGCGGCGGGGTTGCGCTTCGGCTTGGTTTGTTTTAATCGTTATTTTTCAAATTTCCCACCTCGGAGGGAAGGCAGAACTACTGTGCTTTCCCAGGACCTCTGTGTGCGGGTGGAGAGGGGCGATGAGAGCCAGCCTCCCGCTCCGGGCCCTGTATGCGGGGCCGGGCAGCCGTTATCGGTGGAGCCGGGAGGCTTTGGCCCCTGGCCGGCGGAAAACCTGAACACGGGCTGATAACAAAGCATAAAAACGTAGCGAGAGCCCAGACTCTTTCTGCGCCGTGTTTGGAGTGTGGAGCGCGGCCGGAGGGGAGTCTTGCAGGTGTCCCGCCGGCCGCGCCTGGGCGGGGACCGGGGCAGCCGAGCAATAATAACACTTGTCCGGGCCATGGGCAGCCTGGATGCCTCTGATGATGCATTCATGCACCACTTACTTGCTAATTACCGCGCCGAAGGAAGAATGCCGAGAGGAAGTTTTGTTAAGCTCATGTACTGACACAGTAGCCTCTGTCAATGTATTTGAAAAGTACATGTCGCTGTAGAAGGTGGGAAACAAACTCCTTCGGTTTGAAACTACTTCCCTAATGTTTTTGATTTTTTTTTTCCCTAGCCCTCTTAGGCTAGGTCTAATGGATCACTTGGTTTTGTTAAAGGCAGTTTCGTGTGAGAAAAAAAGTGCAAACATCCTGTAGTGGAAGCTGGTCAAGGTCTTGGAAAAACTTGTATAGGAAAGAGGAAGTGTGATGGAAATTGAGTTAATCCATAGGTATAGTGGAGGTTGTACTTTTTGGAATGTGTAGAAGCGGCTCAAGAGAAAAGTAGTAGCTCCAGGTTGACATTCTTAAGTCCTTTAAGTGGACTTAGGAAAACTTGTCCATCCTGCCAGTGTTCTGACCAAAGATTGCCATTTAATTATATAAAGTGTTAGCAGCAATTCGTAAAGGAGGCACTGCGCTTCAGAGAAATAAATATTTGGAACAGCTAGAGATTTGCTTCAGAATATCTGAGAAACTCCCAAGTATGTTAACAGGAT
Source organism: Serinus canaria (assembly GCF_022539315.1). Lineage (NCBI taxonomy): Eukaryota > Metazoa > Chordata > Aves > Passeriformes > Fringillidae > Serinus > Serinus canaria. Next base: position 57,806,189 of record NC_066314.1, on the reverse strand, counting down.
ATGCTGAGACTCTTCATCTGTGTGAATGTCTGTGTCAGTATATACATTCAGTCTTTAATTTTAGCATATGAAGTCTCGTAGTCAGGCGGCTTAATCAAAAGTTATAGAGTGGAAAAATCTGTGGGACCCAAAGCCTATGTACTTTAGCTTGGTTAATTCAGGCCATGTTATTGCTCATAAATCTATGAGTAGAAATGGGAAATCCTCTATGGGAGGAACATAAAAACACAGACTCTGGAGTATGATGAGATACTTGGAAATAGGAAAGAGGGCATAGATACAAGCTCAGGAGTTTACAAGGTAGTGTAAGAGGCAGTATCATCATTGTCTTCTGAGATTAGAAGTCATGAACAGTATCGGTCCATTCCCAGATGTTCTTTAGAAATATAGCAGAAACAGGGATCTGTAGCTGAGAAATAAGATGAGAAATGAGAAAGATGCATCATAACAATTAAAAGATTAGTGCTGTTCAAACATCTGCTTGATAATGAATCTCAGCAACAGTAAGCTTGTAGCTCTGTTCCCTCCTTTTGATGGTGAGTTGGTTCTGTATGAATGATTTCACAGTACATACTCCTCTGCATTCTACAGATTTACAGACATACTTTATTTTTGGTGACAATTATTTTTACCCTGTTGACTTTTCTCCCAAGCTACTTTCATTCTACCATACTAGAGTTCATTGTCCAGTTGGAAGAAGAAACTCAAACTCACCTTGAGGCATTTTTTTATATCTTTACTTGTCATGTGTTTGCCCTGGTTAAAATGACAGCAGCTGTATATTAGCTAGCTATGGCCAAACTTGGTGAAGTGAGTTGTCTACTTTGTTTTCCAACTGGTACAAGCAAACCTGTGAATTTAAAGTTAGGATTGGGAAAGTACCCACCAGTTATCATCCAAAACTGATTATATAGAGGAAATTTGTTACAGTTGGAGGAGTTCTTAAATTCTCACAAGATGGTAGAAAGGACCAAAGTAGTGCAAAACTGTCACCTCTTCTGGTAATATGTTGTGCAAAATGCTTAGGAGGAATGACATGAAGAAATGAATGGAAGAGTATAATCTTAGAAAGCTGGATAACAAATGACTCTTCTGATGTAAATTTGAAATTACTGTGACTAAACTGAAGAAATTAGCATCAAGGAAGTTTGCTGGAAGCATGTCCTAAGTAGGGAACACAATAGAATTGCAAACTATGAAAATGTCCTGAGAGATAAGCAGACAGGCCAATTATGCACCCATGCTGAGCACTTGAGTTGCACAAGAAGAAGCCTGAAGAAAGATTGGTAGAATGTAGTCTGTCTTGAGCAGAAGAGAGGATGTGATTTGAAAAGCGCTTCACCAAACTGGCCTTGTGTGTTGTATGGATAGTGAAATTAGCTGAGAAACAGGCAGCTGAAGAGGTTGAGCTTCCAGTATAATCTGGAGAGACTTTGTATCCCATCAAACTGTTTCCAAGAAACATTTGTTCACTTTACTGGAATAAAGTGTTCATCTTGCAACATATAGACGAGTTTATCTGTTGGTTCTCTCTCTGTGAAGATTCTAACAACTAATTAAGGAGCTGTGAAAGAAAAGACTTCAAGCTTAAAGTGAATTAAGAGTTCTTGAGTTGCTCACTTAAATACAAGATTCAATATGGATGACAGCAGACAAGTGGCAAGACATACAGAGGAGTTTCATGTGATAAATGTTAACTATTATTCCTCTTGAAGAGGCAAACTGGTGGAGAGGCCAATTGGTATGGATATATTCTGTACTGCCACATGCACTCAGTTTTGAAGTAGAATAACTTCTACAGAAAAGAAAACCTGAAGTTTCTGATTTTTCTACTATTCCTGAAGTTGGAGGTGTTGAAGAATCATCCATGTGTCAGACACCAGTGGTTTTAGCACAGGAGAGTTCACTGCTTTCTGAATGTTCAGTGGTAGTTTTTTTGCTATAGGTGATAATTTTGGTGTTGCAATGGCAAAAAATGGGTTGTCAGTCAGAACATTTTGGACTGCAGGGAGTGCTGCAAGAGCAGCTCTGTAAATGTGACACTGGCTTGTGAGCAAGTATCTGCAGCTACCTCTACCAACTATTTGGCTATGTTCATATGGGTGTTCTTTACTGTCCAGTTGTGTGAGTTACAACTGGAGCATACACAAAAAATGCTGCTATTAGAAGTCTGACATTTGCCTAGATTTTGTCTGGGCTGCTTTTAAGTGAGTGAGCAGTAGCCTGTAAGAGTAGTGTTTGTAACATGCAGACCCTCATAGTACTCTTCTGGAATTTTCAAATGTGAAATCGGTATGGGAAAGCTGCAAAGTTAGAGATTGAAATTCTATCCCTTCTCAAAACTTTTAAAGTTGCAAGTAGCCTTGTTTGTTCTTTGTCATAAATCTGTGCATGAAATGGACTTGGAACTGGTGTGGGGGAAATACTTGTGAATGGAGTGGCATAGCAAAGTTTTATGCAGCTATCATCATGAAATCTTATTGGTGTCAATGCCAAAATAGTAGAGAGAAACTTTTTTTCTGTAACTCCTCTGTAGCAAACCTGCTAGCAAACAAATTTATTTGAAGCTGTTAGAAGTATATAATATTTGGACAATCCTACCATCTAAATTCTTGGGGAGTGGCTGGACTAACATTTTAAATATATTCAATACATGCTGTTAAATAAGAAATAAATACTTCAGAGTTACTAAAGAAGGATTCAGAGGTGTTTATGTTTCACGTTATTACTTCCCAGAAATATTTACTTGGCAATACAGTTTGAAGTTCTCAAATGATGCAATGAAGACCTTACCCTTGACATCTCCTCAGATATGTGAATGGCATCTGCTTTTTTATGAAGTCCCACAGGCAGTCCTTTTACAGATAGCTTCAAATGCTTTCAGCTTCTCATCTGATCTTTACATCTGGACTTTCTGGTATCATCGCTTCCTTTGACCTTGAAAATACAGCTTTTGACATCAACCTAAATTTTGTTACTTGTTTCTTTAGTTACTTCCCTCCTTTAGTTGGATGATTATTTGGATCCTCATTAGTTAGTTTGAAGGATATAATAGCTTAATTTGAGGTTTCTTGTGGCAAAGTTCAATTTTTCTTCCATGTCTTGGTAGTCTAAGAAGACTTAAGATTCTTTTTCTAAATCTGCTGCTACAAATTATTATTTCCATTCAGTCCTTGATATTGCCACTTGCTCTAAGTGGATTCTCTCCATCTTTGCCATTACAAAGAGCCCATATTTTGTTTGTGTGGCTATGCACTCACACTTTCACAGGCATGGTTGCATCCTTTTCACAAGGATCATCTTGTTTCTGCTCTGGTGCATCAAGAAGTAAATTGTTTAATCTCCAACATAAGGAGATTTGTGAGTGCTAATATATGGAAATAGTGTATGTTATAGGAATACGTATAGGAAAGACATGTCTAGCATCCATTCTGTTTTGGATTTGTGCTTACTTTGAAATGAAAATTCCCAGAGCCCCAGAGATTGCATATGTGTAATGAATTTAGCATTGTTACAGGTGAAATACAATATTGTTTTGATAGCCTGTAATGGATGAATCTCTTGGTTAAAAAAAATCTAGTAAAAGCTTAAAATATTAATTTAAGTATTAATGAATAGAGAAAGTTAGTTATTTTTCTAGTTATAATGCCCTTCTTTTAGAGAATAGTATGCTTTCGAGATATATACGATGGGATATGATACTAACTGTACAAATGTAATTTGAAGTAGGGATATATTTGCCAAAAGTTACTGCTTTCTCTTCTACCAGGAATTCCGTAAAACTCTAGATGCATGCCTATACAGCCTTTATTAAGGCAGGCAACTGCATGTTGTGGAAATTAGCTTGAATCATGCTTGCTCTGATATATGATTAATGTAAATGTGTAATAGATGTTTATTGTTTTATGTATACAGAGTAGCATTTCTAGGGTAGTTTGGATGCATTTATGTTCCTGCTTCTTTCACGCATAGAAATTGGGAGATGGAAAAGCTGAAGCCATCAGGAACATCAGATGAGTGTTAAAACAACTGCAGACGCCAAGCTCATTCCAATTTGAAGCCTTAGAGAAATTAGGCTGTACAAGTTATCAAAATAGGTGTATCATTGTGTGAAATATCTTTTCAGACAAAGATCTCTATCCTCAGAGGCCAACCTAGCTCTGTTTCAATACAAAACCAGCTAATCTCTGGTAAGCAATTAGTTGTTTTAGCAGTGAAAAGGAATTCTAGATCATAAGGTGAAAGGATCATAAAGAAAGTAAATACATACTAATGTATTATAAATTCTCAAGTGTGTCTAATTGAAAATGTATTGGGCTGTTTTAATGCTTATAGTAGAGATATCTCTTAGGAAAATGTCTTCTCTGAAGAGCAAGGGAAAATAGTGTGCACATGTTCATGAAGAGGCAAGTGGAAGAATGTTTTTGTAGGCTAGTTTATTCCTAGGAAAAATGTCCTGAAGAGCTACTCAGTTATGCAGCAGGTTTTTAGCTTGGCCTGCTGAATTCCATGAGTGCTACAAAGTGTCCACGTTCTCATAACTTCACCCAGTTTGTCAAATTTGAGAAAGAAATTTTGTTGGAACTCTTGATTCAGAATGTAGTGTTGTTAAAGAAACTTTTCTTTTGTACAGGTAAATCTTTATGCCAGTATTGTGTGTGTTTGCTAAGGTGCTGTAGGAGGAATTTCCATATTATTTGGTGGAATTTCCCAGTAACAGGAAACTTGCAAAGCTGGTATTTTGCCTGTTGCATCTAATCTAAAAACGAGCCAGGGGAAAACCAAAAGGAACTTAAGGTGAATTCTAAATAGGACTGTATTTCAGGATGAGTAACTGACTAGATGAAAATATCCATTATTTCTGAAATTGGAAATTTAGGCTTTTAAATGGTTTTTGCAGTAAAATTATATACTTTAATACAGTAGTAGAGTGGTTTGATCTTGGATGGATGCCAGATGCCCACCAATTTTGCAAATTTAAAGGACACAGAAAAAATGGTTTAATAAAAAAATTCCAGTGGTGCTTTTAAATTTACTTCAGCAATTAGGTAGCTGTGGAGTTGTGTATGTTTAAAGTAGGTGCTTGCAGTTTAAATGTGCTTTGAAGGCATCAGTGCCATAGTTGAATGGACCAAATTATCTTTTTTTTTACCTGCTCTCCAGAGAGTATGTGTAAAACTCTTTCTTTGCCATCAAAGAAAGCATGAAACAGTTGTGTAAAGTAAGAAAATGACACAATTTTTTACCAGGAAACAGTATTGTAAAATCAGCTATGAAACTGAAGGTTGAGCCCAGGAATGTCCCCAATTACTTGATACTGTGTCTCCAGTGATTCAAGTAAATGCTTATTTGAAGCTTTTATGTGGGACAAAATTGCATATTACCGTACATACATTACTAAAATGATAGAGGACTGATGTGAAACAAGGTTTCCAGTTATTTTTGAAGTTTATCAGTGGGCTTTGGGAAAAAGATGACAGTAAGCAAGGCTCAGCTCTTTGAACTGCACTCATGGGTTTTGAGGGCCCTTGTTTGTAACATGGATTTGGGTCATGGTGACATCCTCATTTCAAAAAAGAAATCTGCAACTCTGGTGCTAAATTCTCTGTTAATGGGAGTACATGGGAACTAAGCCATTTGCCTTCTGAATGCAGAAAGATTTCTGCTTCTGATTAATAACTAAGTTGCCACAGGCAACTTTCTATTAAAATGAAGAGTTTCCCTTTCAACTGTAGTCCCTCAAGTGAATATAGTCTGAATTTGAATAAAACAAGACTGTAGTGCAAATACCCTTTGAACTAAAATGATTGCCTAATTTGAAAAGTGACTGTATAATTTTCCAGCGAGCTAACACATCTATCTGGACTGTAGCTTGTAAAAAAGAAGCAAGGCTATTTTAACATGCATGCTGACTTGGAAACACCCCCTGTATTTTCTAGGATGCCTACATGAGGTCAGAAAGCATTTAATAAAACTTACTTGACTGGCTTCATTTGTGTCTAGGCATGTGCTCTAGTCTGAGCATGTGTGGAGCTGAAGTTTGTTGAACTAATGCTCTAATCCAGCCCTCACACAAGTTCATGTTGTGAACCTGCTATGTCAGGGTACTTGTAACGCTGATGCTCTTAGGGGTGGGAATGCTGGCAGCTGCACGGGGAATGAGGAGGTGTAAAGGAAAAGGGAGAGAGCTGCAGCACTGCTGGGACTGGAGGATGATACATTTTAAAGTGGGAGCAAGGTTCTAATTTTAAATGCAAGGTGCAGTGCCTTGACAAAACAGCCCAGCACCAACAAGTCTGTGACTAGAAATAAGCAGTATCCAAAATTGTCCTGAACAGCAGAAGTGTGAATTGAAACACATATTTTTTTTCCTATCATGGACTTTGCTTTAAAATGAGTAGACTAGTTGCTGAAATAATGTAGAAGTGTCAATTGCATGCCCTTCTTGCCAGTTGGTTTAAGAAGGGGTAGCAGCTTTGAATCTTCTTTGCCTTTGGAAAAACTTTGGTGATTTGTAACTATTGTTTCAACAGTTTTCAAGTAAAAATTTGAATTAATAGCATTGCCCAGCTGCCAGTAGAACAGAAAACCATTTTAGTCTGAGGATAGTAGAGCAGAACAGCACAGCATTGTAGAAATAGGTAAAGGATGTAACTTAGGCAAACAGAAGTCATGCAGAAGGCAAGTAGGATGCCCACTTAGGTCTGCAAGGCTGACAAAGCAGAAGTTACAGAAAACAATGATATTGTGCTTACTCAAAAGTGGAGGTTAAAGAATAGCCAAATCAAAAGGACACTGGACATTGAGGGCCCCTGAAAAAGACCCCCAAAGAACCCTGTAAGGACTCCCAATAAGGGGTGTGACTGTGGCAAATAAACTAATGCATATACATCAAGTAAGGAGGGATAAGTAATGAATATGCCATCAGTGTGTATGATAAAAACCTGTTTGCTCAGGGAACTTGATTAGAGGAAGAATCCTCCAAGGGACCAGTGCTCTGCAGTAAAATGCCTGCTTTGTAATACTTCAAACTTGTTAAATAGTTTCTATCTGTCTGGTTTCAGTATCACAGCCCCAAAGTGATAAATTAGGGAAGCAGGCAACTCATCAGTTGGACACTGAGATAAAGACAATCCGTGTAGCAAACAAGCTTTGTTGAATGAATGTGGAGTTGTATAACGATGGGTAGTGTCCCAAAGCAGGACCTCAGTATTGGCTAAGTGTCTGGTAACTTTGAAACCCTGGGGGTATGTCTGGATTATATTTATTTCTTTTGTGTGTTTACAGATTCCTACCTTTTCTTGCTTAAGCAGTTGGTTTTCAGCACTCAGTAGTTCTGTTCCTTATTTGCTTTTGTCTTGTTTGTGGACCTTTCACACATTAGCAGCTATTGTTCTCACTTGTTTTAGCTTATGGACTGGTTGTTGAGCTTACTAACTACAGACTACTTGGCCTTGAATAGAAGGGACTGTGAGGGAATAGCCCACTGGTTAGCTTATATTGGAAATCACTAAACTTAGAGTACTTCGACTGTTTAGTTTAATCAACTGTTAAAAGAACTTTATCTCCTTTAGAAGTTCTAAAGTTTTCTTCAGTCCCTTCTCTATGCAAGAAACTCAAATGTGGTTTCAGAGCTCATCTGTTAAATGTTGTCTGAGTAAGTATTACCTCAAAACAGAGATAGAATTTTTTCCTTGGATAAACATAGGGAATGTTCATATAGTTTATCTGTATGGGAATCCCTAGATGCTAGCAACTCTTTCTTCAAATATTGCACTCCAAGTTGCTAAATAGAATGTTTATTTTCTGCTTCATAGCAAAGGCAGAGTCCAATCTTGTGAAACAGTGTACAGAAGTTTCTGGAATGGAACATGTGGGAGGATCTGTGGTTTTTTTCACATCTAGCAGTGAATTTTAAACAAAAAATTGTTATAAGAAACTAGTTTTATGTTTGTCATTACTCGTGTCTGTACCATAAGAATGACTTGCAAGTATTGCTTCTATCACTCAGTAAACAAGTATTTGATATAGACTGTTGGCACTGGCACCTTCAGTAAAATTGTGTGCATCTTGATGGATTGTTCAGGGAGACAGTGCTTTGTTGCCTTTTGGTTTTTAGAAATGGCCTTATAGCTGGACTAGATACAAGTTAGAAGCAAAGCCATGATTTGTGGTAGCTCATGTGTCTTCTAGATTATTATCACAGCCATTGACACTCAACAGGGCCAAAGATCTCTCCTCAAAATAATGATTTTAGAAGCTGTTTTGGCAAAATGAAGATGACTTTGTTTATGGGTATCCCAAATAGATTCAGCTGACAGTCCCCTTTGCTGCATTCCACCTTTTGTGCAAGAGCTGAATGTAGTTAGGATTCTTTAAGAAGCTAAATGCTAATCTCACATATTTCAGAAATCCATTTAGCAACAGTATTATTAAATTGTGTTCCAGTCTGATTGTTTGTATTGTGTTGGCTTTTTTCCTTTTCCCTGATCCCAGTTCTTTTGAGATGAGGTCAGATTTAAAATGATTTCTTTGCCTGCCTTTTTGACTGATCTAAATTTTTGAGAATATAGTGTAGGTGTTGTAAGCTGCAGGATGTCTGGCTTCAAACTTTTGCCAGAATTACTGCTGTTGCTGTTCTGGCTTAAAGTTGTGGCTAGTTATTTTTGCTTTTCATTTGTCATTATGCCAGACAAGTAGATAAGGAACCACAATGCCATGGTAGAAGGCTTGTGATTATTCCTTAAAAATAAAGAAGGAATAGAAGTACAGTCCTAGCTCATTCTCAAGCTGCTATTGGATGCCAAGTGTAGTATTTCCAGAACTTCATTATCAATCCGTTGAGGCAGTATGGTGCAAGAAGGTGGAAAGAGATTGCGTGAGTGAAGAACAGAAGGTACATAAATGGCACTTATGATGACCAGCTTTGGTAAAAGATGAATTTTCTTAAGCTTCATTCTTTGTGCCAAGAATGTCATGCTGGGAGAGCTCCTTTGAATGAGTTCTTCTTTAGTTCTGAGAAAATGGAGGAAACCATAGGAATACTAAACTTCTTCAGTGGATGTGGATGTTCATTCAGATCAGCCAACAGGCTCTGGCTCGTCATTCAGTTACCTACTGCATATTACAGCAACAGTAGGAGCTACACCATGGGAACATAAGCAGTATCACTACTGACTCTGTAACCTGCTGTTTTCTGAAAGCTGTAAGGCAGCTGTTAGAAATCCCTATTGTTCTTATTTGATCTATTAGTTCATCTCTTCAACCCAGAAGGAATATGTTTTATTAGTTACATTCAGTAATTTTTGTATTAATACAGTGTCAGAGGAGATGATAACACTACTTTTTAATTAATGCTGGATCTTGAAGGCTGCACAGCCATGTGTGAATTTCACAATGCATATACTGCTCCAGCTTGGTACTCTGTAAAGCTATGTGGGAACTGAAAAAAGCTGGGCACCTTGCTTTTTGAACCCTTACAACAGTGCTGTGGCATACTGGGCACATGCAAGAGAAGAATATAAAATTAGCTGGCTTTTTATTCCTGACCATCTACACCCAAAAGTGCAATCCCTGTAAGCTGCAGTATACCTGGAGGATATTCTCCTCTTTTAATGATTGGTTTTGGAATATCAGAGGAATTCTTGTAATTGAAGTGGATGCCCAGTAGTGAATAAGAGTAGTGCTGTAGTTACTGGAAAGAAGTGGATGTTTTTAAGGTGTAATTCATCTGACCAAGTGAAAACATCTGCTCTAACAAGGAGACCACTCATGACCTAACTATTACCTGTGTCTGCAATGACTGTGAAAGGAACTTCATGTAATGTTAGATGAATCCTGCTGAAGGTACTAAAACCTGGCAACACTGCAAAGAAACTTGATCCATTTTTCAGGTGTAAAATTCTATTCTGTGGAATCAGCACAATAAATCAGTGTTAGTTTTGTGCTGCCATTAAGAGTTGCTATTTCATAGATGCAAAAATCCTGCCTGCGGACAAGCTTTATTGTTGAACAGCTTTTAAATATAACATGTAGTCAGAATAGACTGGATTTGGGAGTCTTGGCTTATATTACTTAAATGCATTAAATGGCTTGGAGCTTTACTTTTTTATTCCATTAATAATGTCTTGCAGAGCACTCAGACTTTTCTGATATAAACTGCAGGAAATAGGTTTTTTTATTTTTTTTTTCTTATTAGAGTGGTAATTTTCATCAAATATTTCTGGTACTTTTCATTGTCTCTGTCCCTGACAACAGCAAGCTTTAAAAAAATAAATCTAGAAAATTTTAAAATACTGTCAGGTCAAAGTATTTGTTATAGAACAGATTTAATTGCAGCACAGATTCAAAGTGTACCTTTAAAAATACTCTGAATTTATTGATAAATACATAAATTCTTCTTTTTTGCTGTTGGATAGCTAAGTGTTGGCCAGTGTACTTGGATGGTAAATCTGCTATTACTCTATTGTTGTCGAGAAGAATATATTGAATATATTGAAGACATTACTTAAGAAAAAATCTCTTCTTGGTAACAATCAGCCCTTTTTTTCTCTCCACCCTCTCACCAAACAAAATATCCTAAATAAAGGCAGAGCCTATTATTTTAAACCAACATATTTCTATGTACTTTTATACATCCATTCCCTACACAAATACTTTACAGATAAAGTTGATGGACTGTTCCATTATATTTTGCATCACGGTAATCTGTATTTTGAGATAGTTTAAAGGTAACATAATAGAGGTCTTGATGACTTCTGAACTCTGTCCTTGAGGAGAATTTCAGAATAAGTATCCATGTAGCAGAATATGGACAGATGCCATGAACACTGCTGTTAACAAGTTGATGGCTCTGAATATTGCCACTTCAGCATTTTAAACCAAGTTTTCCTTTGGAGCTACAGACTGCAGTTTGTTCGGGTGCAAAGATCTGTGTGCCTCAGTTGTGTTCTCCAACAGGAATTTAAAATCACAGTATCAAAAATGCATGACATAGAATAGGCAGGTGAGTTGAAATTCATCTGTCTGAACTAAAATATCTTCTGCCATTGCTGAATTTTTGGGATGCCTGTAATATTTTTAAAAGGGCTGGTTAATGTACTGCACAGTCCACAGGAGCCCTATTTCCTTCTGGAATAGTAGCTGGAAGCCAGGCATGATATTACCTTCAAATTAGGTATGTCTGTTTAGGCACCTGAATTGCTCCCCTGAGGCTAGTGGCTGGGAAAATGAGGGCCAAGAGGATAGTTTGCCAAGTCTCTTAGGTAGTTTCCAGTTACTCAGTGGTGAATATATTGAGAATGGAAGCAAGACTGGTGAAGAACAGGTTGCAAGGATGCATCTGAGCACTTCAGGAAGAGAGGGAGTAGCATGAGCTACTCAAAGGCCTTGAGTTGCATTATCACTCCTGTTTGGATGACATTTATAGTTAAATACTCTGACTAAAGCCTGTTACCTACTGCTTGTGTTGTTCCCACTACTGCTTCTAATTTGGTTCCCTTAATATGATCCAGATTCTTAGAAGTTATTTTTTGAGGCTTTTTTTTTACCTTTACATCTGCTCAGTGTTGATGGAAACATTAAGGTAGCTGGGGCTAAACAGAAGTGGGCGAAGCACTCAAGAGTGTCACATGTTGGAATGTAGTTTTCATCCTTTCAACAAAGAATTAAAAAGAAATAACTCTTCCAGTGCCTGAGTAGGGCTTGGTTCTTTGGGTTGGGACTGGCTCTAACTGTTCAAATTACACTCTCCTAACCTATTTTTATAGCTGTGATTTCTGGGAGTAGATGCATTGTACTGCCACTGCTGAACTAACAGCTGGTGGTAGATGAGAACTCAAAATGTGACTATGAAATGCAGTGCTCCAAAGAAACGATTATTAGCTGTAAGGCAGGGTCCATCTTCATACCAGAGATTCTAACAAAATTTTTTTTTTTTATCCCAGTCTTTTTTTTTTTTTAATTAATTATAACATGTTAACATGGTGCTGTTTATGAAGAAAGGTACTAATTTCCTTGTTTCAGAAACACATGGAAACAATGGACTTGAGCACTGTTGGCAAGATCCAAGAGTATCTGCAAAATGGTATTTCAGTAGAATGTATAAATCTAAACAGCATTAAGCCCACTTTCAACATGAAATACTTGGCTGATCAGAGAAAACGATGCAAGAATATCACAGAATCTTAAACATCCTTGCATGGTATATGTCTGAATTCATTACATATCATTTGGAAATACTTGACAATTTCAGGACTGGAAAGAATGTATTTTAATTTTGATGAAAGAAATGCTCATCACAGTCAACAGTGACAATTGGCAGATTCTGCATCTTTGTTTAAGCACGTTCATTGCAAGACAGTGAGACTTTTTGTTCATCATCTTGTACTTAAACATTGTCCATCCCACAATAACAGTGTTTCCTTTTGTTAGCACTGTGGCACTTTTTATAATTGTGTTGTTGAAGAAAATGCATTGGACAGCTTTGGATGTGAATGTAAACTCTGCCATCAGAATTTCTTAAGGTATTCAGAAGCGGCTGGAGAGTCAATTCTTGCAAAATTTACAATTTTTGAAGTCTAATACATGCTGTCTAAAATGTTTGAAGATTGGGCATGTATAGCAAAAACAATGAACCATTTCACAGAGCAGCTGAAATATTTTAATTCAGCTCTGCAGTGCTTTCCAAGAAAGTCAATGTACTGCAGCATAAAAAACTGGCCTGTAACACTCTTCCAGAGGGGGGATTACAGCTAATAGTCTTTGTCTGGTTTTCATTTATTTGCATTTTAAAGGATTTAAATTAATTTAAATTAACAATTAATTAATTTTAATTTTAATAAACTTCTTGCTAGATTGGTGGTGGGTTGGAATGTTTATATCTTGGCAGTAGGTGCCAAATTTCCCTTGAGATGTTCCTGCTTATTGGTTTAACCTATCTCCCCTCTACTAGCAGCAGCAGGCTGTCACAGCTAGATGGGAGCAGCTTTTTCTGGAACAAACTGGTTTGAAGAAGTTGCCAATTTTGCAGCACCAGTAGTGGCTTAATGAGAAGCAAGAAGAAAGCAGTAATTATTTTAAAAATTGATTCAGACATTATTTCTCAAGATACTGCCTCTCAAATTAAGTTTTCTAAGTGTTTGTTCTTTACTGGGAAACATGACCTGTGTAAACATAATCTGCTTACCCTCAAACCCATGCATTTTAATGAAAAGGTTTGCAAGTATTAATGGTATCTACAGAAAGAGCAAGAGGAGAAAAGAATCTGTAGCTCTCAGTAAAAACACCCTAATTTTCTGTGTAGTTATGTTTAAAGTCTTATAGCTGGTGCTGCCTTCAATCTCTGACATACCTTTTATTAGTTTTAATTAGCATGTCCATGTTTTAAACATTTTAACTGGATGTGTAACTTGCTGTTAATATTTTTTTTGTTCTGAAATCTGTATGGTTAGAATTTCAAGCAAAACATCTGTAAAACTGGGAAAGATTGCTGTACAAAACCCTAATTATTTATTCTGTAATGACTATGTCGTTGCAGGTAAAATTGCCAGTTGCTTCTGAGCACTCTATTTAATAAAGAGAACTCTCTTTCAGAAAACTAGTGGGTTTTTTGACTGATTTAATATGAAGAAAGGGAACTATTAAATCCTCCTTTTTTTAGTAAAGCACTTTGCATCTACTAACAAAAATACCCTCTTGGATCTACAAATGATCATCCAGTGGCTTTATTAAATTGGCTCTGAAACCTGTTTGCAACAGTGAAGAGGCAAATGAGTCAAAATTGGGGCAAACCAGAGCAGTCTCCTCCTATTGTCTTGGGATGCTTCAGTGGTCTCGAATGTACTCCCAGGAAATTGAGTTTAGAGTTGGAAATAATACTGTATAACCTATAATCCATTCCACTGAGTGGCATGAGATGCCCTTGTGGATGCAGCATGTAATTTGTGAAGAAGCCTAAGAATGGGCCATGATTTTTCCTACCTAAAATGCAGTTTAGCATTCCTTGAAAGAGGTGTGTGTGTTATGAGCCTATAGACAATGGGGGAAACACTCTCCTCTCCTAGCACAGCCCCATTGAATCAATATTGCAGTCCCTAATCCCGCTCAGTGCATGGCAAGAGGAATCTTTCTGTTGTCACAGGATAAAAATGAACGAGCAAGGGGGCCAGCATTGCTACTCTTGTTAGCATTGTGGTGTCCTGGCCTGGTGCAAGCAAAATCTGAACGTGACATTCCACAACTGCTTGGTTTTTCTAAGAATGCTGCTCAGAAGGGTGGAGGTCTTCTCTTTTGCTCCTACTTAAGAGCCACATGGGCTTGATCCAGCTCCTTTTACAGCTGAAAAAACAATGCCTCTGATGCCAAGACCCAGCTATTTAGATGTGCCTCTGCCCAAATTAGGGGTCAAAGAAGATCATATGCTGAAGTCCATAATGCAGATTTTATTTAACATGGAATGTCAGGGAGAAAGGTGAAAAGAAATGGAAAAGAGAGCATAAAGAGAGATCAGGTAGAAGACAGTCACCACCTATAGATCCAGTGGTGTCTTTTTGATCCTCCTTCACCCTGGGCTTCTCTCGGTAGTGGTATTCTCCAGGTCTTTTCACTATTCATACACATTAACAAAGAAACAAATTACTGCTCATTGGCTACACAGTGCTACTATTCTGTTGGTTAATTGATTCCCTTGCTTCTAATGCTAATTAGTCCTTGTACTCATTGTACTCTTCTTTTTTGTTTGAGTTGGTGGTCGATCTCCCCCTGCCGGAATTACAATTTCCCAAGTCCAAGCTGATTTCAGCACAGTTGCTGAGCTGGCTTTCCTTGTGGCCTATAAATTCTGCAGTTCTGTGACAAATTCTTCTCCCCCAACTTTGTTAACCTCCCCCTAGATCTGAGATAACATTGAGACAACAGCAGCCCTTTTATCTTATCTCAGGTTCCTGCTGTGGTGGCTTATCTTACAGTCCAAGTTCCAGGTATCCAGGGAAGCATTTTCAGGTGGCTTCAGTGGTTGGTGGTGGTCACAGATTTCAGCTGTACCAGAACTTGGGGTGATCTTTCTTTGACTACTGATTTGCATACGAGCAGTTGCTTCTTTACACACATTTCCACAGTGGGAATTTTTTATCCAGATGCATTACCCAGAATGAGCTAACCAGGTCTCACCTCTGCCAGGCCTGGAGGTAGCACTACCCTGTCACTCCATTCGGTGCTTATCTCATGGCAAAGTCGAACTGTGGCTGGGACAATGTTTGAGACAGGCAACTGTGTTAACTCCTTACACCTGGAACAAAGGAGCAGCTAAAAATGTGGGATTTGCTCACTCACCATCCTCACAATTATGATGATGATGTTTATGAAGCTCCTCCCAACTTAAGTCATATGTTTTCACCTTCCTGTGTTTGCTTCATTAAAGAGAAATAAGAACCTTATAGAATTACTTTGACTAATAGAAACCCTGATACTTGAGATTTTTTTGGTTAAATTCACCATTCTGATGTTGACTAAATCTGGGTTAAAACTTATTTGTGTAGCAGTCATCAATTCAGCATTATAACAAAAGCAGGTTTACCCTCACACAGTGGCAGAAGAAACCCTGACATAAGGCTAGACAGCACAAGGAATTCTAGAAAAGAAAATTCACTAAGATTTTGAGAGTTTTAGGCAATTTTTCCTTTTTTCCCCCCTTTTCCCATGTCACACTAGAAATTCTAAGTGGTTTCTTGAAAAGGTAGTTGGCAATATTCTGTTGGTGAAAAGGCACTGGAAATATTTGGTTTTGTCTTGGTATGCTTCCTAATTTCTTGCGTCCCCTTCCTTGTCTTCAAGACCAACTCAAGACATCTGTGTTGACCTTGATATAAGGAACGGAACATAATGATGCCTTACTTGTCCAAGTAAGGGAACAATATGTTTTAAAGAAATAGATTAAATAATGAATAAGTAGGCACACAGGATGCTCCATGGATCTGGAACCAGTGGATAAACAGATAATGAGGAGTACAGTGGGTTTTGTGGTAGCTATGTAACAAGAGGCAACAGTGCATGCCATAAGAGAAATTCAGTGGAAGGTCACCTGTAACACTGGGAGCTCTCAGGGAATGCAGTCAGAGACCCCTTCAGAGGACTCTGTAGGAACATAAAAGGACTACTGTTACTAAGAGGTAGATGCATGCAAACTAGTTCTAGAAAAGGTGATGTGTATGCGTTAGCCAGGAAGTACACTGTAATCTGTCACTGACATGTTCTATGAAAAATCCTTTCCTAGTATTTTTCCTTCCTGAGGAGCTGAGAGACCTCAAGAACAGAATGCAAACAATTATCTGCTGCTGTAGAGTGCAACAGGTGGATCTGTGATTGGTCTCATGTGGCTGTTTCTAATTAATGGCCAATCACAGTCCACGTGTCTCGGTCAGAGACAAACCTTTGTTATTCATTCCTTTTCTATTCTTAGCTAGCCTTCTGATGAAATCCTTTCTTCTATTCTTTAGGTATAGTTTTAATATATTATATATCATAAAATAATAAACCAAGCCTTCTGAACATGGAGTCACCTTTCTCATCTCTTCCCTCATCCTAGGGCCCTGTATCAGTAATCAATATTTATGATCATGATGGAATAAATATCTTTTTTGTAAAGTTTTGTGACACATTAGAGTAGAGGAAATAACCTCTGTGTGTCCAGGGTGCAGCAATAAAGAATGCCTGCTTTTTAGTGCTTCAAATTGTGTTAGAAAGTTTCCTCCCTAGCTTATTTTGGTATAAACCCAGAGCACTGTGCTTTGTCAGGGTAAAGAATGAGCAGTGAGGGAACAGGGAGAGGGTGGTTTGTAATTGGTGCTGTTGAAAAATGTAAAAAATAGTCTTTTTTGGAAAGTGTGTAGCTTGAGTATTAGGAGATGTGTTCACTCTTGACTGTGGTAAATTGATTTGCTTAATTACAGGAGAAATTCAGTACTTGCAGTTCTGCTAGCTACTTGACTTACCAGAAATGAATATCTCAATTATCTGTGCAGATGATGATATAAAAAATGTTACAAAAGTTGTAGCCAAAAAATGGAATTTGTATATCAAAGGAAACTGCAAATGTGTATTGAAATGCAGACTGGTA
Organism: Serinus canaria; assembly: GCF_022539315.1. NCBI lineage: Eukaryota > Metazoa > Chordata > Aves > Passeriformes > Fringillidae > Serinus > Serinus canaria. The sequence continues at coordinate 57,789,076 of NC_066314.1, read as the reverse complement.
AAATGGCATTTAGAGTAAAATCAGTCTTAACATCATAGCTGTTACGATGAAAGTGAAATGCCTTGATAACAAGTGAAAAAATGCTTGTTGATTTTCCAGAATAAGAATTGCTTTAGTGAAATGGGTGGACTTTTATTACAGCACTGCTTTATACTGAGTTGCAAGTTAAATCTTGAGCAAAAGTTAAATTCGTTGGAAGAATCTTATGAAAAAGTTACCTAAATCTTGTATGAAGCAATTAGAATAAGGAATTAAGTTCTTCTGCAGAAAGTGAAATATTGAAGTTTCTGTACTTTTACATTTTATTGTAAAAATGAAACAGAAAGTGCTTTAAGACTGCGCTGGTGAGTTATATACTGGCGTTGAATTCATTGGGTTAAACAGATCTTTGTTTCCTCTCAAATAGGAGCTAAGGTCTAGAATCTATGTCAGTGTAGACTTGCATGACTATTATACTGTAGGCTTTTTGCATGTGACTTCCATGTCCTTATTTCAGCCTAACTTAGTTTCAATTGCTTCCTTTTTTGTTTTTAATGACCATGGTAATTTTCTTCAAGCAAGATATCAGTGCCTAGCATTTTAGAGATTTTTATTTTTGGATGTTAAAAAAAAGCCTCAGCTAATATGACGTTCTTATTTTCTGAAGCTAGAAGAGGTGTCTGCCTAAAAATGTTTATATAGATCTTTTCCATTTCAACCTAGTACTCACAGCTCAACCCCAAGTTTTGAACTTTACTTTGTCCTTTCTAGTCTGTTGAAAAGACTAATTGTTTAACCCTTTGTGTTACTGGTTCTCAGCTTTCTTCAACCTGAGGCCTAACTATGTTTCTGTCTTAGAATTGTACCCCATTGCGTTTTGCAGAGGAGAGAAGGGAGAGAGCCCTGTTTATTTATTCCTACATTTTTCTTGCTTTCCCTTGCTTAATGTGAATGTAGTCATGATATAAATACAGGTCAGTTCTTCCTCTCTACAACTCACCTCATTAAATTTGAATGTACTGCATTTGGGTTCTCATGTGACATGGATCAAGGTCAGTCATGTCACTGCTGGCATGTTTGTGTGTGTGTGTATGTAATACTACTCAGTGTCCCTTATTAATATTCCATACTAATAAGTGTTTACTTTAATCAATTCTATAGCAACAAATTGTCAATGGGAATACGTTCCCTTTATAGTAAAATAATTATTTCTTTATAAGATTAAGTCAAATTCCTTATGGCATTGTAACAAGAAAGTGTTTGACCTTGGGTGATAGAATATGTCAACAAGTAAATGTTACTTCTGTGATAAATGAGAATTTTCTTTTTCTTGCTCACACCTTATTGACAGGAAAGTAGGATTACATACTTTCAAAAATATTTATCCTTGCAAGTTGTCTTTGAAATGATTTAATGTATCTTAGTTTGTGCAAGCATAATCAGATTTTCTTTTTTCCCCCCCAGTCGGTGTTATCCGCTGTCCAATTTGTGGTCAGGAATGTGCAGAGAGACACATCATAGATAACTTTTTTGTGAAGGATACCACAGAGGTTCCCAGTAGCACAGTAGAGAAATCAAATCAGGTAAGTGCATTAACATGTAATCAAGTTAACACCTTTTGGACGTGTGTGCATATCCTTGGCTTCTTGCTGTGTGGCCTTTTTGCTCTTCATATGCAGACAGAACTTCAACTACTTTGACATCACATGGGGTAGCTACTGTAGAAATCATTAAAATATAAGAAAATGCATGTGAAGAAGGTGGTTATGTTACCCTATACTATTTTTAATTGTTCATATAAACTTGCAGCTTAATAGCAAAAGATAAAAGTAAGGAATATTCATTAGAATGGGAATTTCTGTACTTTAGACAGGGTATTTGAAGCACTCTTTAAAGCAAAGATTTAAATAACACTACACCAGGAGATCTAAATGGACTTTATCACATTACTGACAAAACATGGCATTAAATAGCTGGAGTCCTGTTGCCAAGGAAGAGGCTCAAAATGCTAATTGGAGAGGATGGTATACTGTAGGGGTTTCTTGTTTGTTTTCCTTATGCAGGCTGCCTCTTCTTCCCTTTGCAGTCAAGTAATAGCCATCTCATAAAAGTTGCTTATCTGGAAGAACAATAATATTGGGTTTTTTTTCTCATGATGTTTTTTTCATGAGGCAATTGCTAGCTAGTGTGGAAGCAATACCAAGCAAATAGTCACATCTGTGTAAGATCTCAACTGAACCTCTGTTAGCAAAATATTGCATGTCTTCATTTTTAGCTAGTAAGGGAGCATCTCATGCATCTCTTTACTCAAGGACTTTTTATTAAACTCCAGGAACTTACTGTAAATGATCCAGCCTCTTTGGATGTTGCTGCATTCTTCATAAGAATAGTACAGTAAGGTTGCTATATCAGTGTGGCTTGCATTCCAACTCATGCCCTAATATTTGGCTGGTGGTCTCCTTTTATTTTGAAAATTCCTCTTTTTCACTTTCCCATTTTAGGGGGGGCTGAATCATTGGCTCTTGAGCTGTTTGCTTCAGGGGCAGTGTCTTAGAGGTCCTTTGTTGGGCCTTCTGCTCCTTTCAAGGCTTAGCTGGAATTTGTGCTTGCTTGTGGGAATGGCCACATCTCTTGGGGGCAGATGACAGGAGGCAGTCAGGTTTGTGATTCCAACTCACTGGCTATTGAAGGCATATGTGGTGTCATCATCTCTGAGGAACTGAACTTGTCTTGCAAGCCATTAAACTGTTCAGATTTTAAGGAGTTTTGAAACTGGATTTCTGAGAACTGATAGACCTTACCAGAAACTGAGCTGTGAGTCTGGAAGTACAAGCTGTGTTCTTGAAATGTAGGACTGTTTGAACTTGGCTTTTTTTGGATTTGGCAAGGAGAAATGTTTGTTTTTTGTTTGTCCCCTGGGAATTGTAGGATAATATCTGAGTTTTGCAGATGGTTGTGAGATTTACACAGTCTCTCAATACTGTACCAGTAAGATTGATAAAATGAGTAGTCCCTGTTGAAAATTTGACCATAACTTTTATAGTGACTTTAAAATTAGGAAGAGAAGCAAGATAACAAATAATGTTATGCAGAAGCAGTCCTAAATGTTTGGGTTTTTTTTGAGAGGGTGGGGTGTCCCATAGCCTCTGCTTAGTTACATAACAAGTCCTCGACAATACTGCTTTGGGGAGTGGTGATAGAAATTGATTTTTTTTTTCCCCTTGGGACTAGTAACCAATTTTTTGAAGTCTCTGATGACCCCCTCTTTCTCCTCATAATATTTTTTTTCCTTCCTGTGAAAGTTAAGTGGAGAATTCCATTTACTGAGTGATGTGAGCCTATGTCAGGGAGGTTCTTGAAAGAATTCGTGTTTCCTTCAGATCCTTTCTAGACTTTGGTCTTACTCTTCCATTTCATATTTGTTTTTCTCTCCCTCTGACACAAATCAGCAGGTTTGCACTTTAAAAGCGAGTCCATTCTTTAGCTAAGGTCCTTGGCTGAACTCAGCACACTTTCTGTAGCAGTTGAAGGCAGACCAGCAGCCTTTGCTGAACCAGCAGAATAGGACATTCATGTGCTTTTTTGCCGACTTTTTTCTAAAAAGATGGAGCTAGATGTTTTGTTAGATGCCTGCTAAGTGAGTGTGGACCTTACCTCTTGGAAACTAATGATGTGCAGTTTTCATCATTTAAATAGATTTATTTTGGTATGATAATGAAACTTTTTGTACATTCCTTTGTACCTTGGCATAAGAGAAAAGCTACACTGTTCTGTAAATGTCTCTGTTGTGGAACAGCAAAGTTAAATCAATAATAGTTAAACTGATTAGTGTACTGTCCAGGAGGGAATGTTATGAGGTTTAAGGATGATACAGCCTTCTAATCAGCCTGTCTTGTTTTGCCTTTGAAGGAGCAAAGAAAAAAGAAAGAAAATTTGCGATTAGTATTGGCAACAGATCAGAGAAATTAAAGTAGAAAAGATACTGACACTTGTAGGAAATACTGCATCAGAGATCATCCAAATTGTATCCAAAACTGTGGCAATTTTACAGGATTTTTTCCACTGAGGTAGTTGATTTGTCTTAAGTAGTTTTGCAGCTTTATTTGAACAATTAAGAAATTAGAATTGGAAGCAAGTCATGGGTTTTGTGCAAATATTGTTGTGGCTTAGAACCACTGGTCTGTATCTATGATTAGCCTTATATGTGTGTTTGCAGGAAAGGACTGTTTTATTTCAGTCCAAAAGAGACTGCAAAAGACCTCCTGCAAATAAAATGTTTGATTGTTTCAGATTCAAAATAGTACTACTGCTAAAGCAGTTTTTAGCATACTGAATTAAAACTGCAGGAGTGAATGGCATATCATGGAGCCTGGCGTTGTGGGAAGAGAAAACTGGAACCCATGAAAGTTCTGTCCATCTATTTATAATCATGTTTATCTTACCTGAGCCTGATTTGGGCAGTTCAGTACACTACTGGCATAGCTGTGCTTTCTAGCAATTTCTGCTGAAGACTTCAGGAGCACAAGTGAGCATGAAGAAAGTGTAGAACTCAAATTCCCCAGTACATATTCCACAAGAACTTTTCTGGGTAGCATTAAAGGTTTTGTGCTGGCTATTAGCATAGGAAACTTTGCAAAAGAAAAGAAACTCACAGGAAATGCAGTAATTGTGTAGGTTGTGGGCAGATAGGACATAAATACTTTGAAAGAGCAGGTGCTTTATAATTTTTTTTTCACATTGTGATTTATTGAAAGACTTGGCAAAAATTATCAGCTTCTAAAGAGAAGTTTGAAAATAAAAATAATTATACTTCATTCATAAGAGTGAGCAGAAAGGGGCTTGAGACCTAAGAGATGGTGCTGAAGCAAGTGCTAGATTTGAATAAGACTAAAAGGTAGAAAAGTGAGGGAAATTTAGGGACTTTAACAGAAGAACATGGTGTATGCAAAGCCAAAAAAATAAAAATAAGAATTGTGAGATTGATGCAAGAGAGAGGACTTCAGTGATAACGTGGGAGTTGGTGCAGCATACTGAGCCTCTAGTGCATTTTAGTCTAGGTTCTAATTCTCATAGCTTTTGTGTCCAAAACAGAATGTTTGTAAAAATATTTTTGATGGTAAAACTAACATTCTATAACTTTACCAGTTACTGACCTGAGAGTTTAAAATATTGTACTAGGAATGAAGAAGAGTTGGGTTTTATGTGAGATGTTGGGAATTGTGATAAATGGATATGATTTGTGCTAACTAAATTGTAACTATATCAATATTTTAGAAAATAATTGTTATAAAATAATAAAGGAAAAATATCTGTGATTAGTGTTATAAAGCAGATGGGCCCCTTGGCAGATGTTACATGTGAAAAACAGGATACAGGATGTAGTTTTGAGATAAGCAAGATCCCAAAACAGAATCGGCCTTGGGATGAGCAAAGCTGGGATGGTTCCAGGTATGGGGTTTTATCTATCAAATAATAAGACTTATTTGGAATATAATGCTTACTTATATAACACAAAGCTTAGTATGCATGTATAACCTGCCAGGTTATTCAGAGGACAGCAAGGAACACAGCGAGCCTTCCTCTGAAAAGACCACCAAAAAGCCAGGAGACCCTGTAGCAACTAGTGGAGCATGCACTGTGCAGTGTAGTGATGTAGAGTTCAAGAATCAAAAATAGGAGGGGATTTAGGGAAAAATATTGATTGATATTTATTAGCATACAGTATATAAGTGTAGTTTGGATTCCTTTGTTTCATACAAGAGGCAGGGTGAGAAGCCCTCCCCATACCCTGGTTGGTTTTGCTTATGCTTTATATGAGCCTTAATCATACCACATTTTTGTATATGCTTGATTATATTTAATATACTTAATTGTATTCATTTATATAAAATTGCTGTTCAATTAAAACTGCTAAATTCAATTTTGTTGTTTATTAATTAGACATATAGAACTTCACTCGCAACAGGAATGTTGTAACAAAACAAGGTGTTGGCTTAGATCTGATACTAGATCCAGATATTAGGAAAGCAAGTCTGACTGCCAGAGGTGATTAATAAGGAGAGTTTAGAACAATAAGTTTAAGTTTGTATGGTGTTTTATTGTGCTTAAAGAGTTTATAGAGTTTATAAAGGCTGTACCTGTGACCAAAACATCTCTGAAAGCCAGTGGTTTATGAAGGTGGGTGATACACTCAGGAAGAGTCACAGTATGCTCTTGGATGCCTTGAAGTGATGTGGGTATTGATGGGATGGTGGGGTAAGAAGGATTTCATGCATTTTGAACTGTCAGTACATGGTTCATATTAGGAATTACATCTAGTCTCTGCTTTTGGTGATTTTGTATGTGCCAGGAGATAGTTGTGTAAGCATTAGCATCAGTGAGGTTTGGATCCAGTGGGGGAAAGCATTGCATCTAATTTACATTGGTGAAGTTTGGAGTTCACTGAATATTTATATGGACTACTTTGCTCTCTTCCTTTGAAACCTTTGCTTGACTATTTAATCTCTTTAATACTCAAAGTGTGTTTAATTGGAAGAGTGGTTACTTATTACAGGAGCTGAAAAGGCAGGTCTATTACCTCAACTCTTGCAAGTAAATGTGTTTTTTCTGCCGTAAAAGCTTGTGTATTTTCTTAAAATAGTACTTACCTGCAACATGCTGAGTAATTTCTGCTTTCATTAAATTTGACTGAAGGCTGAATGAACACTTCCTGGGGTTATAAATACTAGAACTTGTAACTGAATTAAATGTAATTACAAGGAAAACTCAATTAAAAATAAATGTCTGTCTGACCAGAATAAAGGCTTGTAGGTTAACTAGGGAGAGTTTTCTTTGAAATCACTGAAACAGTGCTTGTGTGAGTCGCAAAAATAAGAATGAGTTTTAGGTTTTGTAAGTGCATAACAAATATTTGCAGTAATTATACTTTCATGTGCATTAGATGTATTGCTTAATGTAATAACTAGGAATTCTAGCAAAATCCAGCCTATATCTGAAAATGCATATTTCAAATCAGGAGTGAATAGGAGCAAATCTGATGCTACCTAGAAGGCATTGCTGTTTTGACAGCTTGAGTTATGATGTTATAAAGTTATAAAAGCTTTAGAAATCTGTCTCCTGTCCACTTGGTGGATTTCAAGAATATAAAGGTGGGATACATATTTTTGATACTACAAAGGAGGAGTTTTTATTTTATTTGGCAGCACCTGATTATTGCTTATTGAATCACAATTTTCATCTCATTCCACATACAGCAGGTCAAAGGAGTTAAAAAAAGCCAACTAAAGCATATTGAAAAAAGAAAATAGATGAAGCTCTTGGAATCTAGGGAGAATTAATAACTTCAAACATTCTTTTGAACTTACCTAAATCTCCTGGCATGTTCATCTGCCTGATTTTGCTAAAAGTGATCTGGAAAGGCTGTTGTGGGGAGTTTGCTTGGTTGGTTTTGCTTTTAATTTGGTTCCTGCCTCTTTGTTTGTTTGTTTTTGTTTTGCTTCTTTGACTTAAAGAATGCCTTTTTTGTTCTTTTTTGTTCTTTTTTGGTTTTTTTTGTTCTTTTTTGTTCTTTTTTGTTCTTTTTCTCTGCTTATTTTTTTTTAGGGCTGGGTTCTTTTACACTAGAAAACCAAATATCTAGTATGTAACTCTCCATTCTGACTTTCAAAAACATGTCTGGGTATTTGGGGGCACAGCACTATCACACCTCTCTGGCCACAAGACTGAAGTGAAAACTTTCTAGTGCTGCCCATTCAGTTCCCTCTCCAGTCAGCATTGCTGGTGTAGCTGAGCCTTGGGTTATGGTGGTGTAGTCAGTCCTGCTGTGCATCACAGTCTTGCAGAGAGTTGCACTGGCACAAAAAGGAGGAGACAACTGGCTAAAGAGAAAGGAGGGAGAGAATTTTTTCCCCCAAGAATTAAGAACAGTTTTAATTTTTTTTGTTTTGTTTTTCAAAATTTCATTTAATTTAAGGGTTAATACAAGTGTTACACTCTAACCCCAGCTGGTAACCAAGCACTATGCAGGCTTTTTTACTTCCTCCTTTCAGTTGTTTCCACCCTCCCTCCCCACCTCCAGTGGGATGGGGAGGAGAATCAGGGCAAAAAAAAAAGTCAAAACTGTAGGTTGAGCTAAGAACAGCTTAATAAATGAAAAAAAGTAATATTAAATAATTATAATAATAGTAGTAATGAGAGAGAGAGGGGGGGGGAGGAGTAAAGCCCAAGACAAAGAAGTGATGCCAAATAAATTTGCTCACCCACTGACCAGTGCCCAGCCTTTCCCTGAACAGAGATTGGTGCCTCCCACCCAACATCCCCATGGTTCATATGCTGAGCATGATATTCTGTGATCTGGAATATGGTATGGAATATCCCTGTGGGAAGTTCAGGTCAGCTGTGCTGGCCACACTCCCTCCTTGTGCATGTGCATGGCAGAGAGCATGGGAAGCTGAAAACTCCTTGAGTTTGTGTAAGCACTGCCTAACAAACTGATGTGCTGGTTGTTGCTATCAATGTTATTTTTGTACTAAATCTGAAACCACAGCAATGTGCCAGCTACTAAGGAAAACCCCCACTCTATATAGCCCTGCTGAAATCAAGACAGAAAGTAAAAATTTTCAATTTCCTGATTACAGTTCACTTCCTTTATTTGCTTTATTTCAATTTTCTAGACTTTTTAAATGATGTCCTGACTTAGGTATTTTTCCCTCATCTACTGGTCTGGATAGGAATAAGAAATTTTGTTTTTGTTAAGAGAAGAAGGGGAAGAAAAACCAAGGAGAAGTTAAATTTTTGAGATTATTTTGTAAAAGAAAACTTTCAGGCCTCATTTTTGTAAAGAAACAGAAAAAGGGGCACAAGCCAAATTTTTTCTCCTTTGTAGGTTGCCTTTAATGAAAAGAAACTGCTTCAAACTCAAAGAGACATCAAGAGGGGTCAACAGCCCTTGTGTTGTAACTTCATTTCTCATAAGATACTTGCTTTGAGAGGTAACATGATCCAGAAGCATAAGCACAGCATTGGGAATCTGGAACTCATGTTCAAATTCCAGTTCTGTCAGTAATTTGCTATGTGGCCTAAGGCAAATTTTGTGCTAATTTTCCTTTCTTTCCTGAAGCGGAAACTGGAACATAGTTCTATGTATATATTTTTTTATCTGCATGAGATATAAATAGTTCCTTCCTCGTTAACTTAACTTAGTCTATATTTACCTTGTGTAGGTACAGAAGTCGTTTGGTTGAGTTTTTTTAATCAAACTGAAAACAAAACTAAAACCTAACATTTTCTCCTTGTTGCTCCTGCGAGCAGAAATCTGTCACTGTGATCTGTAGCATGTTGCAATCTTCAGACACCTGAGGCTTTGGTTTGCAGCAGTGCTAAACATTGCCAGAAATGGGTGGTAGTTACCTCAACCAGTACTACATAAGCATGTTCACTATTTTTTACTACCAAAACCCCATTGAAGGTAGGACTGCAGAGGCATTGTAAAGGAAGGGTAAAAATGAAAAGATGTTATGCGTGTGTGACGTGGTGTTGTCCAGCATTCAAAGTTTTCAACCTGTTGTTCAGATTGTGGTACTGTAGCAATTTTTTCTTGGGTATGTATTTACTCTGTGTAGAGAGGTTTTGGTCTGCTGATGCGTTTGTTTTCCTTAATTAGTTCTTTTTCCTAGGTCTGTTTGGTGTAGTCCAAAGAGCCCCAGGAGTTACCAGGCCACAGTTTGAAAATTCTTGTGCGTTGGTTGCAAATCTGTTCTGTAGCTTTTTTGACAATCTTAACTGGAATACTGTCTGATGTGATGCTAAGATTCTTGAGAGGAACCTTGCTGCTCAGTATGGTGTGTTCTTCCTGAAACTAAGCAGGTGACTGGAAGCTAAAATTAAAACTGCTGTGTGAACTGAGGGAGGCTTCTAAAATCAGAGTAGTGCTGCTTGTTTTCTGTCATTAGTAAATATTTCACAACAGCATCTTGTATACAGTAAACATTGTTTGTCTTCTAAGTGTGCAGGGAATGGCAGAAAGTAGTGGTCTGACTTTTGTCATGTCAGGCAAAGATTTTAGGGTAACACTGACAAAATGACCTGTTTCTTTGAAAAGTCACATTCAATTACTTCTGTGCTGTTATTTATAATGTTCCTATACCTCAGGCAGTTTTCTGTTCTCATTTCACTGTTTTCAGAAGACTGTTAAACTGCACTGGTGATGTATGAAAAATAACCTCTGTGTATATTCCAAACTTATTTTAACAGCGACTTTCTTCCTCTTGTCAGGTCTGCACAAGCTGCGAAGACAATGCAGAAGCTCATGGGTTTTGTGTGGAATGTGTAGAGTGGTTGTGCAAGACCTGCATCAGAGCTCACCAGAGGGTTAAATTCACAAAGGATCATACTGTGAGGCAGAAAGAGGAAGTATCTCCAGGTAACATATTTATAATTTCACAAAGAATTTGTGTCTGCATTGGAAAGTTATGTTGGACCAACACACTTTTTTAAAAAAAGTGGCAACTTCAAACCTGGTGTTTTGCCAGTTTTTTTGTCTTAGATAAGCTGAATAGTGGTACAGGTGGTTTTTCTTTTTCTTTTTTTTTTTTTTTTTAATTGAACATGTTTTATCTTCCACATGGATTGATTGCAAATTATTGTCTAGACTTTAGAGATCAGCTGCCGAAAATACATCTTTAGGCATTTGGCTTCTCTAGTTTTACTAGAGGTCTAACAAATGGTTAATATGAGCTTTATTGTTATATAGAGCAGGAAAAGGAGCACTAATAGATTATATATTTTCAGCATTCTGATAAAAAGCCAACCAAAATTCATGTTTTAGCTAAGTATCTTTTGAGCTTGAAAGTTTTGCCTTAGAAATGTAAGGGAAGTATAATATGAATTGGGGCATTTTTCCTCAGTAGGATCTATGATAATTTGGGCTAGAAGGGGCCTCAGGAGATCATGTAGTCCAACCTCCTGCTTCAGGCATTCAGTTCTGAGTTCCAGTTGCTCAGGGTTTTATCCATTTGGGCCCTGGGAACCAACAATGGTGAATGTGGTGTACAGTACAGCCTCTCTGAGAAATCTTGACTAGTCTGTGGTAGAAAAGGTTGTATTTTTCTCTTAATTGAGAACCTCTTTTGTTTCAGTTTTTTCCCCACTGTGTCTTGTCTTCTAGTATCATTGAAGGAGGATAATAAATGTTACAGGATGCTGACAAACATACTTTCTAGAAATTGTTATATATTATTTTAAATATATGTATTAGAATAGATACTTATTTTTGTTCCACCCTATCTAGTACTGTGAGGTAATCTATTGCTCAAAGGATCTCTTCCACCATGGTACTTTGAAGATATTTGCTGTATTGTGTATCTCACTTTCACCAGTGGTTAATCAAAAGTGAGTACTGAGTGTACTTTCAAGAGAGCACAGAAGTGGGTAGGAGTGGCTGATGGACTGTTAGGCAGAACAGGTCCTGGTGTTAGGAATGGTCTCAGTGCACTCAGGCCTTTTTGGGAGGCAGTTTGTTGGTGGGTTGGAAAGAATTTTGACAGAATTTTTCCAGATTTTTGGAAAACAAGTAAATAAATGGGTATGGAAAAGAGACTTTATTGATCTGCAGTGAAGGATGGGCTGCAGTATGAAGCCAGTTTTCAGTACAGGCTGTATAATCCTTATGAATTCAGTGTCCAACCTAACTCCTAGGAAATCAGCCTTTGTCAGTTAAATTGTTTTAAGAAACAGATTCCATTTCTATGATCTGGTGGTGTTTCCTGCTCCCTTTGATACTTGCTCACTAGAAACTGAGACCTCTCACCCATTTAGAATGGGGTCCTGAAGGGAAGTTCCTATCTCCTGGTTATTACATTCTGTGTGTTCTACAGTTTGAATGTCCATGTCTTGATATCCTCAAACCCCTTTCCACCAAGTGAGCTGAGAAAGAAGACAGAGCACAAATTATGTCAACCACCTCCTCATCTCCATTTAAGAAAGGAGCTTGCTGATTGTGTAATGTCTTTTGCTGCTGCAGCAGTACTGGATACTCCTTTTGTAAATAGTTTTGTGAGGTCAGAAGAGATTATGTTAAAATAGGTTCTAGACATTTTCCATTAGAGAGGGTGCTAGCTCCATGCTTAAGCAAGAAAAGTGAGACATTGCAGTTTGAGCTTATGGCTGTTACAGTCTCAGTGAGGGACCTGATACACACTTTTGTCATCTAAGGGAAAACAGGAGAGTGCAAATCTTGAACCAGTCCAGTAGACTGTACTAACATCTTCCTTTATTCAACAGAGGCAGTTGGAGTGACCAGTCAGCGCCCAGTATTCTGCCCTTACCACAAAAAGGAGCAGCTGAAGTTGTATTGTGAAACCTGTGACAAGCTGACCTGCCGAGACTGTCAGTTACTAGAGCACAAAGAGCACAGGTATCAAAGCAAAGTGTGCACTTCATCCTTCTCACTTGCAGGAGGGTAGCCTGAAGTAGATTTGGGCAATCTGGTTCTAGCTGTATGGAGCACAGTCAGGTGGAAAAAGTGTAAACTAAAATGTTCTGCTCAGAAACAAAACTCACAAAAAACCAAAAGATTGTATCCCAAAGAATGTGAGTGATGAGTGTGTGTTATATTTAGAATAAAACCTAATTCTTCCAGTTAATCTGGTGACTTGAGCACAAGACCTTTTTCACAGTCAAGTTATTTGGTCAGAATTTGTTGCTATGCAGCTCTTCAGAGAGTCCTTAGAAAACACAGGGGCTGTGTTATGCAATTGTACACGTACGTGTAATTTCTCCATTTGTCCTTCAGCAAGATTATATAACAACATTACCAAACCGTTCTGAATGGAGAAAATGGGAATTCTTTTTTCTGTGAAGAGCCCTTTCAGAGGAAGAGTTAAACTACAGTTTGGCTAATACTATACTTTGACAACCATATAGCAGTCAAATCTTTGTGTTGCTGTTCTTTTGGTTATCTCTTACTGGTCACTGAAGCTGAAAAGCAGAAATATATACAACTTCTGAGTACAAGGCAAAAATCTTGCTGTCAAATCAAACATACATACTGTTGTGTTTTGGGGCAGATGCACTCTGGTTAAATATTAACATGCTTGTTATACCTGATGCAACCACCCAAAGTGCTTGCTTGCCTGACCAGGTGAACGTCAGTAGGTGGAGAAGTGTTGGCCAGTCTCCTTCCTTGGAACAGGCTAAACATGGCTCTTGCAGAGTTGCAGTCTTCCTCTTTTATTCTCCTTTTCTTAGGATTTATATCCCTTTTATAATGTGCCACCTCTTTTTTTTCCTCAGATTGCTAAAGATTTCGGTTCCTTGATTTAAAATGTTGCCAACATCTACCAACTCAGCAATTTCTTCTATTTTTGCATCCTTGTCTTGCATGAAGTAATAGCTTACCTGCATTTTCATATTCAAAGTGATGACTACTTCAAAACATTAAATTTTTTTTTTTTGCTAAAATTAGGCTTTGGTCACACAGTATCCTTTTGTATTTATGAAAATCGTAAATTCTTACCCCAGTATGACAGGAAATCGACTGTAAAATAAATGTACTATAAATGAAATATATAAGCATTTGCTGACATATGTTTCCATGATGACAGTTAAGTTTTGGATTTGAGCAGCCCCTTTCTCCAATTAAAGAAGTATTCTTTTCTAAGTCACTCTGCTTTTTAGCAAGTATATAACACCTTTTACATGTGTAAATCCTCACTGCTTTTTACCACAGGTACCAGTTTATAGAAGAAGCTTTTCAGAACCAGAAAGTTATCATTGAGACACTAATCACCAAATTGATGGAGAAGACTAAGTACATAAAATATACAGGGAAACAGATCCATAACAGGTTTGTATTAGATTATGAGGTTAAAACTGACAGAAGGCAACTTTACATATACTGTAGTTTCTTGAAATGTTTAAGTTAGTGTATTTTGTACCTCCCTCCTTTTATTCTTCCAGAAAGAGGAATTCTAAAGTTCACTGTAGTGGCTGTTGCCTATTCAGTATGCTTGGCTGTGTTAGGTAATTCTTCTGCTCAGCCTGTGGACTTAATGGGCAGCAGTTTGCTTGGGTGCAACAAAACAACTTATGCAATAGAGACTGTAGAAGACAGTCTTAAATGCTTCCCTACCATCAGCAGAATAATTTTCCTAGTGCAGGTCCCTCTTAGAAAGTGAAAGGTTATGACTCATGTTTTCATAATGTTTGTGACATGTATTTGAAGATTTATGTAGTACTTTTATACTTGGGGCTCTATTCACTGGGTACTACAAACCCAGGAGAAAAATAAATCTGTAAAATGCAATCTGCAGCGAGCCTTTGTGGCTGCTCCTTTAGTAGAGTTCAGGGGTTGCAGTACCCAGGAAGGTTTAGCACAGCAGGGGAAGTCAAGTGTGACTTGAACTCTTGCTTCATCTTTGCAGTAGAGATTTGCCCAGTATAACATTAAGCTTTGCTGTTACGAGTTTGAGCACTGTTGTAGAAACAGCTAAATTAGTGCCATTCTACCTTAGATGGAAATTAGAGTTAAGCAGTTTTGATTGGCATGGACCATTCCAGAAAAGTGCCAGAGCTCTGAAAATCAACAGTTTCAATTACAAGGAGCATTCAACTTTTATCAGTGACAGATGTCAGAATGACAGCATTAGAGTTTGCAACCAGTTAATTAATTTTATCGTAGGTCACTGCTACTTGCTCTGTTTCTCCCAGTAACTTTCCTGGCTATAAGTGTCTGATGATACATATATTAATTGGGGCATATGACGAAGAAGTATTGTAGTCTAAGCAGCAGGGGTTTTTTAAAATAGTGTTTAGAGGATGGGTTTATGAGCTAAAGAACATTACTTTCTATACTGTCTACTTACAGAATTCTGGAAGTGAATCAGAATCAAAAGCAGGTGGAACAGGATATTAAAGTTGCCATATTTACATTGATGGTAGAAATAAATAAAAAGGGAAAAGCTCTGCTGCATCAATTGGAGGTAAGTTTATTTCTATCATAAGAAACAAAAATTTTCAATCTTAATATTTTTTCTATGTATTCACATTACAGTAAATTTCTAGGATTAGTCCTCTGTGCATGTCCTGTCATGATTCCAAAGCAAATGGGGTTTTTGGTGGAGGAAAGTTTGGTTTTTGAGGGGTGGCCAGTTTCTTTCTCCATGCTTTTGCAATTCATAATTACACACATCATGCATGAAAAGTGTTCTATCAGATTTTTTCATAAATTCAGTAATCCAGTAGCAAATCCCTGCAGGGAATTGTCTAGAATGGGTGCCTGGAAAAATAACATCTCCAATTGTGTTTTAAAAAGAGAGTGTCTGTGTGTGTGTGTGTGTGCGTGTGTTTGTGTGTGTCTGTCTGTAGAGAGGCACACACATACATATATATAAATATATATAAAAATGTGTCATTAGCACAGAAAGTCCTTATATATTGAGTAAATGTGTACTGACTTTTCTGTTTGATAGCTGCTGCATCAGGGGGCAGGAGTCCTTTCTAGAGGAGCTAAGTGAAACCACTTGACCATTGTGAATTACCAGTATGAAAGTTAATGCCTTTTAACTGTAAGTTGAACCTTTTGACTGGAACTCCTTTTCTACTTGCAGACTCTGGCAAAAGAGCATAGGATGAAACTTCTGCAGCAACAACAGGAAGTGGCAGGCCTCTCTAAACAGCTGGAACACGTCATGAATTTTTCCAAATGGGCAGTTTCCAGTGGGAGCAGCACAGCGCTGTTGTACAGTAAACGTTTGGTAAGGTTAGGAAGACAGCTCTCTCCATTCACCCAGAGACAGGGTTAACTCAGATATGCATGCACATGCTTGTCTGGAGTACTAGGGTATTAGAATTTTTAGTGATTATCTACTAAGTGGAATATTTATATATGGTTGTCATGGTTTTCTCTTAAACATAAATATAGAATATTTCTATAAATTAAGCTCTCTGGTCATTATTCTCTCCTGTTACAATACCATAGAACTATTGTAGATCTGCAGGAGAAGGAACACCTCCTTTTCTGTGGGTTGAAAACCATGAAGCCAAGAAAGACTGAGAAAAAATGTTGTGTGTCCTACATCATCATTGTGCTTCTTTACAATATTTGCTACGGCATCTGAGTTCATAAAAAACATTTGTATATCATAGTGTCTGCTGTCTAGCATTTTAATGTAAATATTATTGTACGTCTTTGTTCTCTCAGGTTCATCTCCCACTAAAAGACTTTCAAAATTGATAAAAATTAAACTAAAGTTTTTGCTTGTCCATACAAACAATTGCAAAGCCAAATACTTCATTGCTGTAATGACCCTTAAGATCTGAGTGCATGTGGTCTCACTAAGCTGAATGTTCACAATGGACAGAAATCCTAGAAAATTTCAAAGAAAAACAACCCAAAAGCTTGCCTTGATTTTTCCAAAGGTTACTAGACTGTACTTGCCTGATAGCAGAAATCTGGGGCAATGCTGAGGAAAGATGCTAGATGCTTTTTTTTTCCCCCAGTTCCTATAAACTGGTTCACAAAGCTTTTTTCTTTATTTTCTTATTGGTTAGTTGAGAACATACCAGGGTATTTGATGAGGTTTGTTTGTTTGAGTTTGAATTTGCTGTTGGTTTTTGGTGGTGGGTTTTTTTTTTTTTTTTGATACCCATTATTGATACTGCAGGCTATAGCAGAATATTACTTGTTTTTATCAACTTCAAGTAGTAAATTCATTTGATTTGCCTTATACTGCCTCCCCCAGTCATATTTTTTTATTTGAATAGAGAAAAAGGACATCAAACTGAGTCATGTTGTTTATAATTGCTTAGTGTTGCCATCAAGACTCTGCTACATGAGTAAGAAGACAAGTTGTGTTTCAGGCATCTTAATCATACAAACATTAGGCAGCTGAAAGAAAGGACCATCTAGCCCATAAAGCCTCAGCAAATGAAAAGTATTTTTCAAAAGAACAGATTGAGCTTTAGAAAGTTGGTGCTGCCTGGGACTTGAGTAGATAACCCAGCTGTGGGCATTTGGAAAAATCCATTTCCAAGGAGTTTTGCATAGAGAAGCCTGTGAGACTTGTGCTCCAGCATATGCAGGAGAGAGGGAGGAATGTCCATCAGACTTTAAGGCAGCATGAGAGCCTGGGGGCTGTACTCTCAGGCTGTACTGTTCACTACTACCAACACGAGGTAACCAGGCAGGAGTTTATCTACAACACATGTGTGTGCACAATAGTAGGAAAATAATGAAGCAAACTATGGCAGGAACTGTGAGTGACCAGTATTGGTAACAGGACAAAAGCGTAGAATTTCTCTAGTGTCATCTACTTGATTCTGGTAGTGTACACAAAAATCCTAAGGAAATCTCTATCCAAAATAATAATAATGCACTTAAAATTTTTTCATGGTCATTTAAAAATCTTGAGTTAACTTGAATGTTTTTGGAGTATGATTTTAAACTGACCTGCCTAAAATTAAAAGAAAATATCTTGTGTCATTTTAAACAGTTAAGATGATTTCCCCAAGTATATCTCTTTTCCAGGAAATAATCTATCACTCAAGAAAAACAAGAGTTGAACTCCTCAAGTTGTTTTTTTTTTTTCCCAGGACCTGCTGTGTGGGATTCTAAAATGAGTGCCTGTTAGATTTTGGTATATCAGTTCCTGACATTTCTAGTGAAACAACTGCAAGACAACATTTTCTTTCTAGGCACTAGATAAATTGTGAGCATTTGGTAGAATATTCTCTAGTGTAATCACAGTCCAGTTCTTTGGAACCAAGTCATTGGAAAAATCTGAAAATATCTGTGAATCTGAGTTTTCAAAGACAGTTTATAAAAATCTGTTCTTTGGCTGTCTGAAGAAAACTTAAATTTAGTACAAAAAGAAAATTCCCTGTGATCATAGTTGTTGCCAAATGAATGGCATATTTTGAAAGAAAAATGAATGGGCTAAAATAGATTCATGGGGGAAAAAGCATCAATGGTTATGTAAATCTGAGTAGTTAAAGTAATTGAATATAATGGCCAAGTTTTTAGAAGGATATGTATTCTACAGGGAAGAATTGTTATTTTTGTTTAGGCTGTAGTTAATTATTTTTAAAACTACTTAAGGAATAAGGGAAAAATGTTAAGAATACCTCTTTATTTGTAGCTTGGACAAGCTTCTCTATCTTTAACCTCAATTCTCGAGGGGCTTGTTCAGGGGAGTTTTTGTTAGTGGGGTTTTTTTTATTGGTTGCTTTGTTTGGTGTATGTGGGGGTGTGAGGGGGTATTTTTTTGGGTTTTTTGTGCTGTTCAGATACATGGCTTGGCCCCAGAGGGGAAAAAAACTCCCTTGTTTTTATTCTTGTTCTAGATTACATATCGACTACGGTATCTCCTCCGAGCAAGGTGTGATCCCTCTCCAGTGACTAACAATACCATCCAGTTCCACTGTGATCCTAGCTTCTGGGCTCAGAATATTTTCAATCTAGGTATGATACATTTTTATTAGCCTTTTGGTGTCTTGATCCTACTTTGAAAGCAGCTTTCTTTTTGTGACAACAGCCTCTGGCTATTCATTTCTTCATTTACTCTGTTAAATGTATTTCCCTAACTGTGAGAAACATTTAAAGTGCATGGCATGGGGAAAAGTACTATTTATGAATACTATGATAAAGTATTAACAAACTTATCTTGTTTGAATGGTATATGTGATGGTGAAAATAGCAGCTTTCAGTTTTCTGGTCAACACTTACAACTTTTGGCTTCTAAAACAAGGAATGCAGTTTTTAACCTTATTTCACAATCAAAGAAAGTGTTCCTGCTGTCAACCAGCACTCCCAGGTCCTTTCCCTTGGGATAGCTTTCAGCCACAATGATAAGCACCCTAAGAACTCAACAGCTTACCAGGAGGACTTAAAAGTTTTAGAGATCTTTGAGGATTTTGACTGTTGTTGCGCTTCCTTTCTCTCTCCACTGTTATCTTTGTGGGCATTTTTGTTTTTCTGTCATGTGCAGAAGTGAGATGTCTGTGGGACATTTTCTGCCTTTCATTAGAAAGTGCTCTCTCAGTGTACAGAGGTGCAAATGTGTGATTCTTTACAATGTCAGAGGCAGAAAGTGTTATGGCAGTTCCTTAAGGCAAACAAGCTCCTTTTCCCAGACATGAGGACACTGCATGGTAGAAAGGAAATTCTCCAAGTTCTTTCTTGATAAATAATTTTCTTAGAGACAGGAATTGAAAGTGAAACATATTTCCAGAAACCAGTTGTCAGTTTGTGTGGCGATAACGCTGAACT
Source organism: Serinus canaria (assembly GCF_022539315.1). Lineage (NCBI taxonomy): Eukaryota > Metazoa > Chordata > Aves > Passeriformes > Fringillidae > Serinus > Serinus canaria. Next base: position 57,769,833 of record NC_066314.1, on the reverse strand, counting down.
GCTGCTCAGCTGAGATGTTTGTCATGAGCTGACCTTTTCCTGTGTTTGGTAGACTCTTTCTTGTGTATATTTATTTAATGAACTTCTGAAATATGGTACCTTATACTCTGAAAAGTGCTACAATAGAAATGACACGTGTACAGACCAGTACTGGGGTTCTTGTAAGACTTTAAGTTATGGGTAAAATCAAGTCATGTTTATCTATCTAGTTTCAGAAATCACAGCCTTCAGGCCGTTTTGTTTATGATCAGACACGTTCAATTTCTGTAGATAAGCTAGATATAAGAACCAGTGAAAAAAATAAAATAAAGCCTGAGTAAAGAAACAAATTATTTCAGAAATGGTTTTGAGTTCTAGTCAGGCTGCATGTCGCTGACAGTGTGGTGGCATTTCTGCTAACTGCCATACCTCATTTTATTACTTTTGATTAAAATAGGTTCTTTAGTAATTGAAGACAAGGAAACTCCACCACATATGCCCAAGAGCCCTGTGATGGAAGCAAACTTACAGCCCCCAGGCAGCTTGCCTCCCAACCAGCTCTCCAAGTTCCCTACGCAGATCAGCTTAGCTCAGCTCCGCCTCCAGCACATGCAGCAGCAGGTCATGGCTCAGAGACAGCAAGCTCAGCGCAGAGCAGGATCAGCAGTTCTGCCAAACCCAAGAGTGCCAGGAGCCATGCAACAACCTCCTGCTTCTCATCAGGTACGTTAGAACTGTTTTCAGAGTCTCTTTGTTCCATGGCACTGAAGGAGAAAATGAAGTAAGATAGGAAAAAAAAGGAAAGCACTTAAACCTAGATACATAAGTTCAGGTGTCTTCATCTTCAGCACGTAGCTATGTAGCTGGCTTAGAGGACATTTTCTTTACTGAGAAATGAGTGGGCATTTTAAACTTGCCTTGCAAAATGCATGGTAGCACCCAGCCTGTATTTATTCTTTAAAAAAATAAAATCTTGCTATATCCAGCCATATACAGTGCTTACCAACATTTTTGTGTTTTTGTCAAGTGATCAAAGAGTTAATGTCATTAATTTTTTTTGCTACATCTATTTTGCATAACACCCAATGATTGTCTCATGTGTCTTTCAAAGTTGGAAACAATCTCACTGGCTCTTGTTATGTGTCTTCATGTCATAAAATTCAAAACTGTCTACTAGGTTTTAACATTGAAATTCAATGCTTTTGATCATTCAGATAAATACTGTGGTACTATTTATTTGCATATAATTTATGAGGAGTTTCACAAGTTTAAAAGGACTGTTTTGTAAAAAATGTGTGGAATATAGAACAAACCTCAGCTGACTTGCAGAACTGTTTTTATTGTTTTTATGCAGGCACCTCCACGCTTGATTCATTTTCAGAATCACAGTCCCAAGCCCAATGGTTCAGGTCTTCCTGCACACCAGATGCGATTTCCCCAAAATCAGAACCTACCAAGGCCAGCAGTGAAGCCCAACCCATTGCAAATGGCATTTTTGGCACAGCAAGCTATAAAACAGGTAGAGTGCCTTTCCCTTTTCAGTCTCCATTTAGAAATGAAACATCAAATGTGCCTTGTATCATCTTTTATACTACACTTCTAGAGTGCTTTTTAATTGAAACAGAGATTACATTATTTTTCTATGACAAGATACCCATAGTTTTCTTCATGAGGTAACTGTCAAGTTGCTTTCATTTTGACAGTTCTAAGCAGCTGAAGCATTAGGGAGGTGAGCCAGTGTGTGTGCTGTGCAGGTGCAGGTGTTTCATTCTCTTACTTGATATTGCTGTGGTTTCTGACCATTTATGCAAAACTTAGCATGGCCATGGTCTGCACACTGCAGTCAGTGAGTAGACAAATCAGAAAATCCCAGTTTATCTTGATAATATAGTGACTTCACCAGGAACCAGGTAAAACCTTGACTAAAAAGCTAGAGCTGCCATGGTTCCCCACGGTATGGCAAATCTGAACCCTTGCAGGTGAAGGGAGAAAAGAGAGTCCACAATTGTGACACCTCTGCTGAGTGAGACTGATCAATGCCCAGCTGATCAGCAGCTGAACTGGGGCAAAAGGAAGGCTCATCTTTATTAAAAAGCATATTATTACTACATGAGTTGCTGGGTGCAGGTGAACAGGAAAGAATCAAACAAATCTGTGACCTGAAAAGTGGGCTAATACCAGGTATGTTTGCAATGCTTATCATGTCAGAGTACTAATTCAACTAAATGGAAGAAAGCTGAAAAATATTTAAGAGAACTTGTGAGAATAAGAAGTCACTTCAATTCTTTGCCTCTGAAAAGAAGGCTGGCCTGTCTACAAGCCTTTCTTTCAAGATACTTCATAATTCAGTAATGTCTTTCTGAAACTAAAGGCCAGTAAATAGAATGACTGACTAAAAAGAAATTTAGCAGAGTCAGATTTTGCCTGCAGTTGCCAGGAATTTCCATTAAAGTCATTGAAAACTGCAAAGATCTTGATGAGAAAGAAATTTGGTCTGACTTGACTGTGCTCTTCATATCATGGTGTTAAATGTATATATGGATGGAAATCCAGTCAGCATCTCAAATTCTTAATGACTTTATGTTGTTAAGGGAACATCAAAGACTTCAAGGCATGCAGGTTTATTTGGTAAAGCACTGGAGCAGTTGTTCATTCAGGTATTACCTGTAATGCTTTTATTTAACAAAAACTGTTACTTTTCTTCCACAACACACTGAAGTGTAGCTTTGAATTTAAGAATTTGCATTCATTTCTTCTATTCATAGTTTTCAGCAACTTGTCATCTTGTGAGATTGGTTCATGAAATGAGATAACTTCAGAGTAATTAATGATTTTATGTTTGAAGTCAGTTTCCTGAACTAAGCATCTGGCTTTATCAGTATATTCAGTTAGATGTGACCTGTTGCAAAGAAAAAACATGCTGAATTGTGGATTTTTGTCTCTTCTCTTTAGTGGCAGATCAGTAGTGGACAAGCTTCATCCACCCCTTCAACTGCAAGCAGCTCCACATCGACTCCATCCAGCCCCACAGTCACCAGTGCTGCTGGGTGTGATGGGAAGAACTACGGTCCCCCCGTGATAGATTTGAGTTCCCCAGTGGGCAGCTCCTATAATCTGCCATCTCTCCCTGATGTGAGTGTGACATAGAGGCAAAGTTTTACAGATTCTGTTTTGAAGTCTTAACGTTTGTGAGAAATAGAAACCTTTTAGACTGAAATTCTGTTTGTCAAAATGAAACAATTCTAGGAAATAAACAATGCAGAGTTGCCTGCATATTTCCGGAAATACTCAGAACCATTCTGGGAGACAGCTGTAGGACAACTAAGAAAAGTAGGATTACAAGTTGTAACTGTAATTGGATATGTTTATTTGTATGCTGCATATTTTTCTGCAGGCCTCATAATGATCCTTACAAAATCCTTAACAAAAATGTGTTAGCTTAGCTTTCGTTTACCAGTGTCTGTAGATAGCAATGGTTTGCTGATGGCATTTCTGGTAGATTTTAAACGTTTTTAAAATGTATTTTTAACTTATTATTACCTTATCTTAGGTAGGTATTATTTGTCATCATACTGGATATATTCCTTATGTCTTTTCCTTTTGGTACTACTTTTCTTCATATATTCTCTAACGTGCCTGTGAGCTGGTGATAGAAAGAGCATAGTAAGATCATAATTTCTTGACCTTCTAAGCTTCTGAATGGTACATGTTTGCCAGAGGTCCATGTTGGAGTCATTAAGTCTTAGGTGATTTTATTTTTCCACATAATTGCCTAACCTGTTTTTTGTGGTCCAAGGTTTGTAGATACCTGAAGTGTCATGGTTTTCTAGTCATAGCTTGCTGTTACTTCCTTTATCTCTCATCTATGCTTTGTTTTTACCTACATACTGTGTGTACTCTTTATTAAAATGGAGTACATAGGCTACAGAATCACAGTATTTGTCAGACTTAAAGGGGGAAGTACACAACATGGTCATGAAACCCCTGAGCCTGTGAGACCTTTTAGCATATTTGTTTCTGTGCACAGTATTATGAACTCTTCTACTTGTGTGTGGTGGAGTTCATGCCTTCAAGATACATGGCCCAAATCACTGTCAATATGCTGACCTTACCAAGGTTGCTGCATCCACTTTGGATACATCTTATTAAACATTATCTTACATATTGAAAGAAACCAAACATTTCAAAAAGCCATTCCTCCTTATCAAACCAGAACATGTAGTTTTAATGGAAAGTTAGAATGCTGCATTGGGAGCCCCTGGAATAAAGTTCAATTTTCTGGCCTGAGCCATGGTAGAAAGAACAGGTGTTGGTTTGCTGTTCCTATTTTGAGTCAATATGCATGGCCCCTGTCCAGAGGGTATGTGGGACAGATGGGATTGAGTGTCCTTTAAGTTTCTTCCAGTCCTGTTCAACACCAGTGCATTAAGGGGTAGTTTGTGTATAGCGTCTTATCTTTTTGAGAGTATTTACTGTGAGCAAGTCCAAGGAAGGTGTGGAGATAAATTTACTTCAGTGTGTGAAATCTCCATGTTGGATTTAAGCTTTCTCTGTAGCCTGTGGAGAAAAACTGGCACTTACAGAATTAGCTGCTCTTAAAATGAAGCACTGTCGGGATTTGTCTATTTAATTTTCTTTTCAGGGAAAGCAAGATTATATGTTTCAAAGTAAGCATCTCACTTTTGGATGGGTAAAAATTGATGAAATGCATTTTGGTCTTTGCTTTCAAAATAACAGCATGGCAGAGGCTTTTTGGTTTTGTTTGGTTTTTGTTGTTTTGGAGGGGTTTTTTTTCCCTTCCCAACACTAACTGCTTCCCTTGCTTCCCCACCTTTTAGATTGATTGTTCAGGAAACATCACACTGGATAATGCTATAAGGAAGGATGGCACTGTAGAGCAGAATCAGCCAAAACCCCCTTCAAACAGGACTGTACAGTCACCAAATTCCTCAGTACCGTCACCAGGCCTCTCAGGTAATTGAATGTGGTGCAATTTTCTATTTAAGTGGTGCAATTGAAAAATCAAATGTGGCAATGCTGACACTGACATCAGAATTAGTTCTGTTTTATATTAAGCATGAGAAATAAGGAAGTGAACACAAAGTTGTAGAAACCATAGTAGGAGGTAGAATTGAGATAATATTTTAGCATTGTGATCAAAAGCATCCAGATCTTAAAACCGGGTGGGGGGGGGGGGAAGGGTGGATTTTAGCAAATTGAATAGAAATCCATAGGAAAGTGACACTCTCAGGTGTACACCAGATTAAAACCTAGCAGCTATGGTAAGAGACAAGTATTTGAGAAAGTGAGAGAGGGTGTAACAGCAGACTAGAAATGGTGCCTTGGGTGGGTAGTGCAGCACTGACACAGGATGACTGGACAAGTTACTGTGATGGGTGGCTGAATGTGGTGGACCTGGAGGATCCAGGGGATTCCTGTCACCATGCTGGTGGCCCACCATGCTGGTGGCAGCTGTTCCTTGCTCCCCTTTTCTGACCTGAGTTGTGGGAAGGCTGTGGGAGGGGGAATTCCCAAGGAGGACTCATCAACGTTGTGCACTCGCGTGGTGGTCCCACATTCCAGCAGGATAGCAGAGACAGCGGGTGCTGCATTCACAGGCAGCACTAACAGCCCACTCAGCCTTCTCAGGACTGCTGCTCAGATATCTGCCTCACAAGGCTTTTGGCTCTCTGGGCCCCAGACCTTTGGTCTCTCTCATATCTGTCCCCCAGACTTCTTCCTGCTTGCCAGCTCCAAGTTTCCTGGCAGTTCTCCTGAGAGATCTGCTTGAATTTAATAAGACAAAACAGCCTGCAGTGATCAGGTGGAGAGGTTAGTCAGGCAAAGGTACTCACCCATCAGCCTGCTTGCATGTATTGGGCTCTTTCTTAGTCCTCTTTCCCTCTGTTATCTCTTGCCTCTCATCCTTTCATGAAAATGTATTAAATGAGATATTTCTCACTGCAGGAGAAATTTTCCCCAAAACGTGTGTACTTCTCTGAGTCATATCTCAGACTTGGCACAGGCCTGTGTTCTGTTCTAATCTGATCCTTCTGTCCTAGGAGGAATCAGTGTGACTAACGTACACCCTCCAATTCGTTCACCCAGTGCCTCCAGTGTTGGGAGCAGAGAGAGGTAAGGAAGGTGTGAGAGAAGAAAACGTAACTTGCACCTCCACAGAACATGCCTCAGTCACTTCCTCTCTTTAATGCATAAAGATGTCAATTTGTCTCACCTTCTCTGTTAACAGGTCAGGCCTGATGGTTGTTACAGCACTCTTTGCATTCTAAAAGCAGTAATTTCATTTGTAATGTATTAATAGAACATCTAAAGATCTATTGACTCTGTAAATGATGGCTAGGTTTGCGTTATTGAAAGAACACCATTTATAAATCAGGTTTTAAGTTCAGAAAAATCAGCTAAAGGAAAAAGCTGCATATTAAAAGTCCTTGCAGAACTATAAATTACTCCAGATTTAAGGAACTGATGCTACAAAGAGGGTTATTAAGAATTTTCTGCTGCAATACAGTTAAGTGAGCACTAGATATCTACTGAGAGTCTACACAAATGTTTTCTTCCCTTACTGATGGAATAATAATGAACAAATATATTTACACAGAGTTCTTTAAAGAGTGCAGATCTGTTAATGCGTTGCAATAAATAAGAGCACACATCTGACATGAGATTAATTTTTCATGCAGAGAAAAATCAGATGATATTCATCCTACTTGAGTTGCAAATGCAGGTGCTTTTTAATCTGGAATACCTTTTGCTCTATTCCATTTACATGGTAAATTCTGTGAAGGACTCTTATGAACAGTTTAAATTAACAGTTTAAATGGTGGTTTGAAGAGTCTTTACTTGCATTTTATAATGTGATTTGATATGCTGCTGCTTGAATTAATTTTGTTGGATTTAAATTCTTCACTTTTATTTAAAAAGATAAGCAGGTATTTTAAAGTGTGATTGTCCATTCTCATCCTGTTAGGACTAAATACATGAAAAAAGACAGATCTAGTTCTAAAAGTAGGGTCCAAGTTTTGGTGGAGCTGCCAAGCTGTAAGAAAGTTTCCCAAGATTATAGAAATGTGTTTTATCTGCTTTATTTGATTGTGTAGTTTACAATGTCCAGTGAAGGTGCTTTTTTGCACATGATTTGAAAGAAACTGAGATTTGCAAATTTTGCACTAATGGGTCAAACCATGAGTGATTCTCAAATTTTAATGGTGCAGCCATTAAAATTTTCCCAATTGGTAATGCTTTTTCAGTATACATCAAAGGAAATAAGTTTGCATGTTGCATTCCATAAAGAGAATACTACTCAGTATTCAAAGAAACAAAGTAGATTAACATCCCGAGGTCTTGGAAAGCGTCAGTAAACAAAAGGGGTCCAGTTCTCACTCCCAATTTCCTTTTTTCCCTGCCTCTTCCTGTCATTTGCAGTTCTGGCTCCTCCAGCAGGCCACCAGGAGCTGATTCTACACACAAAGTCCCCGTGGTTATGTTGGAGCCGATCAGAATTAAGCAGGAGTCAAGTGCATCAAACGAGACCTTTGATTTCCCGATCATTGTAGTGAAGGAAGAGACAGAGGAGGAATCCCGGCCTCGGAATGTAATGTTTGCAGCTGGAAAGACCTCCTTTCTCTTTGGAGGGTATTTTGTATTTATGGGGACTAAAATAATTTACTTGTATTTGTTGGGAACTGTTTCAGGGGAAAACTAAAAAGCTAAGTAAAAGGAAGAGGGTAAATTCAAAATCAAACTAGCCCTACTGCCATATAAATTAAATTGTGTGATCAGACTGCTTTTATCCACTGAAAACCTGGGAAATCCAGGAATAACTTGCAAAGATGAAATTTTCAGGTACTGCTAGGAAGTGTTTCTAGTCATAGTGCAGGAATATTCATAAACAAGGAACTAGATTTTTGGGCCAAGATGAGTTTTTTATTGCTGGAGCAGTAAATAGCCTTTCATTCACCAGCTAATTTCTGGTGTTCATTTGCCTGTGTTGTAGAGTGTTAGCAATTTCTGCATGCATGTAGCAAGCTGTATGGCTGCTGGTATATAAATCTGTTATTCAGGTCAGTTAGCACGTTTTTAGGGTCATGTAAATTCACATAAATACTGTAATCTGACTTCCTTTGTTTCTTCCTGCAGTCCATACTTACTTCCTTGCTGCTGGATACCAGTCACAATTCCACTTCAGAGGAAGCCATGCTAAGAACAGATGCACCAGACAGCACAGATGACCAGCCAGGGGCACTGCAGGAGAACACATTCCTTGGGAAAACAGGATGGATGGGATCCTCCCATGCTGGCGAGGGCAGAAAAGAGGATGATCCCAATGAAGATTGGTGTGCCGTATGTCAAAATGGAGGGAAGCTCCTTTGCTGTGAGAAGTGTCCCAAAGTATTCCATCTTTCTTGTCATGTCCCTACACTGATGAGCTTTCCAAGGTAACTGACTATTTAAATTCCATCTAAAATTGCACTAGAAGACATTAGACTTGTATTGTGAAACCCAGGGTAAGAAGTTTCAGTCTCAGAGTAAGAGCAGTGCCTTCTTTAATTTATCCAGGAGTTTTATTAGTAGGAGAAAATCTGAATTTTCATGAAACTTCAGCTTAATTGTGTATTTTTCTACAAAATCTAGTAAAACTCTTCATTTATTTGACAGTTAAGCAAGATCACATCTAGGGCATCTATTATTAAAACTGGGACATAGAATTAGCAATCTGTCATAAAATGTTTTAAGGGTGACTGAAAATAGTTAAATTTCTTAATAATAATGATTTAAAAAAAAGGAAAATTAAGACATGTCTACAGGAAAAATCTGAATTAATATAGTATTTAATATATTACCTCAGTGCTAAACATGGCTACACTCCAAGCACAGGCTGTGTAGCGACTGACATATTTTATAACAGTCAGTGTTGAAACAAGCATTAGGCTTTCTTGGGTGGCTGTTACAAAACCATTGCTCAGTTTCTTGACTTTCAAAAATTGAGCCTTAAGTAGATTATTGTTTTTAGCATTACTGGCGTTTGCTTCTAGAATTAGTGTCTTTGATTGAAATAAAGGGCATTTGTCAATGCCCCAGCTTGGAAATGTCATGCAATAAGCTTGTTTGTATTAAAGGATAAAAACATTGGTCATAACATGCTCATTGGTGAATGCTTTTATAAATATTAGGTTTTCAGATTAAATATCAGCATAGTTTGCTGGTGTAAAACATTTGGATAGCAACTTAGCAGGTTGATCATCTCTGTGCTACTCTGAACAGGCATACTTTCTTTTAAATGTCAGTTAAAATGGCACATAAATATGTTTCTCTAACTTTTTGAAACTTCAATTTCCAGGGTTTTTTAAATTAAAACAATGCTACATTACAGCTTTATGCCATAAGGAAAACCCAGTAAGGTTACAGTAAGCACTTAAATTAATAAATATTCTGTCTGGCAAGGAAACAAAAAGTAATCTTGAAGCAGGTAGATAACTATGCATTACAAGACTTTGTTTCTATTAAAATTAAACATTCAATAGCAAGTCTTTAAAATGCTTCATTTTTACTGAATCATTCAGTGGAAACTGAGATAATGATGTCTGAGGGCAAGAGAGCCAAAAGGCACTTTGGTGGCAGGAGTTCAGATCTGTAAAGGTGCATATTACTCCAGGTGCATTGTGTTCCTGGGTTCCAGAGCACAGTTAGGTGAAGCTTCCTCCTGACTTCTGATGTATCAGGTTTTTGTTCTCATCTTTGTGGGATTGCTTGCTTTTTCTCCCAACTCTAAATCTGCCAAACAAACTTTAGTCTCTTAGTGTTAGATCCTTCAAACACAAAATAATCCTGTTATTATTGTGTCAGGAGTGTCAGTCTGCTGCTTTCATGGTTGCTTTTTTCCCTGTTTCAGGTGGATAGACCAATTTCACAGGTTCATAGAGTCACAGGGTGTTTTTGGTTGGAAGGGACCTTTAAAGACCCTCTAATTTGAACCCTCCTGCAATGCTCAAGGACACCTTCAACTAGTCAAGGTTGCTCAGAGCCCCATCAAACCTGGCTTTGAATGTTTCTAGGAAAAAATCATCCACTACCTCTCTGGGCAACCTGTGCCAGTGTTTCACAGTCCTCACTGTAAAAAACTTTTTCCTTGTATCCAGTCTGAATCTGCCCTCTTTCAGTTTAAAACAATGTTTCCACTTAGATTCATAAGGCCACAGCATTTTTCTTTTTTTTTTTTTTTTTCACTCCAACCTACCACATTCTTCCTGATTCTTGAATATTTTAGTGCATCATTCCTCCAACTTGTTTCGTGTTTTCTTGTATCTCGAGATCTTTAGGTCATAGCCTGTTTCAATTTTTGTGTATCTGCCACATCATTTCTGTGAGGCCAATCCAGGCACAGAGGTGACACTGTTATACATCACTCTGTGAAGTTAAGACAGTAGAAAGTAAAACTTCCTCTTGAAGCAAAATGCCCATCATTCACCACTGCATGCTAAAACTGGCAGACAGTTTCAGAAAATTTTTGATCACTCTAAACAGAAAACAGTAAGATTTTCTTTTTAAATCTGTGAATTCTTCTGCCTTACTATTAAATTGAAACAAAGGGCGCTGCAGAAACTATTTCCCATTTATGAAGACTGTTTATCATAACATACCTCTGGGTTAATGCATGCACTTGGTCTCACAACTGGTTATTGCTGGATTCTGTCGATTGTGTGATGATTCAGCCCTCTGGTGGTTATCTGCAAGCGTGCAATTTCTCTCTTTTTGTAGAGAACTCTAGTAAAAAAACAGACTCTTCATAGTTTTTTCCAAAACTTTCAAGTTCATAAATTGTGTTTGACAATCAGTAGACATAGCTTGCAGAACTAATTATCTTATAATCTCATGCTGACCTTTAAATCTCCAGTACTGTCTTATGCAAACTGTTAAAATCATGAATATCTGAAAGTTTTAGGGAGTGAAATATTTTCAGTTTTACAAAGAATCCTGTCTGTGGTAATCTCTGTAGATTAATAATGTGCTGTAGATCAAGCTTGTAGAGGGCATGTAGTTCTCACTCACCATATAATACTAACACTTTGCCTTCTCTTCAGGCCATATGACTCCTTCAGTCTCTCTGTAGTTATGGTTGTACAGGGCTCTTCATAGTGCTGTCCTTAAATCCTGTGAGCTCCAGTGAAAAAACTCAGAATTGACAAAAGCAGAGACCATCTGTCTTTCTGCTAGGACACCATTAATGGCACCAGTGCCATTGAAGGGAAACAAAGCTGTAGTAAAGCATTTTTGCCAGCAGCCTTTTGTGCCACCAACCAAGAAAACAAGAGAGATGCAGAGAAAACCCACCCCACAGATGAGGGATTTACCCAGAAATATGTGGAAAGCCTTCCACAAAGGAGTGCTCCCTCACTGAGGTCAATGTGTCTGTTTGCCTTTTTTAGTGGAGAGTGGATTTGTACATTCTGTCGGGATTTGTCCAAGCCAGAAGTTGAATATGACTGTGATAAACCTGCTCACAGCTCTGGAAAAAGAAAATTGGAAGACACCATGGGTTTGGCACCGATAGACCGCAGGGTAAGGATAAAATTATTATTTACAACTTTGAAGCTAAAGCAGTTTTGAACTGTGTTAGAAACTTTTGTCAGTGTTTACCTGTTTTCAGTTGGCAACTTGTGTAAATATGATGAAATGAGTATTTAATTTGTGGTCTTAGTCTACATGTAGAGCCATTTATGGCAGAGCAGTAGAGAGGCGACTCTCAGGCTCACGAGTATGACACTGATTACGTGGGTGATTTTGATGAGATTTATTGCTAACACAGTATCTAAATGTTGCCACTGCAGTGTGTAATATAAGCAGGTCTGAAGGGCTGTAACATGGACAGGGTCAGCTGCAAACATGCAGGTTTGCAGAAAGCACAATTGCAAAGCAGCAAAGCACCCATGGAGCTACATGAGGATTTTATCTCCACCTGTTACTCACCTGTCCAAACCTGAGTGTTCCCATCCTCAGCTGGATGTAGCCTGCAGGTGTCCCTGCAGGGGTGGGATCCACCTGGAAGCTGCCCTGCAGCCTAGGGAGGTCACTTTGCCATTTGGCCCAGGCTCCAGGAGCATTTTGTACCCTTTGCAGGGCCATGTGTACCAAGATCAATCACAGCCATCACCAGTGCCCCACCCATGGAATGCATTAATTATGCAAGCATCCAGACAGTTCCTCCTGCAATTCCCACCTGGTGTTCTTATCTTAGGACAGATCACATTGCCCATCAATTGTGTGTGTGTGTGTGTGTGTGTGTGTGTGTGTGTGTGTGTGTGTGTGTGTGTGTGTGGGACAGACTTTGTCACACCATTATTTACATGTGCTCTATTTGTATTTTGCATTTAATGTAAGTTATAAGCCCTGTAAAGAATGCTAATAAGGGATCAGCAAGCATAAAATCACACAGAGGTATTTTTTAGAATCTCTTTTGAGAGCCAGTTTATTATATTTGTATAAACAAAGAAAAAGGGGAATACTGAGTTTGTGATTTTAGAGTAAGCTGTGTAGGATTCCTGAATTACTTGGGTATCTATTTTTCTTGGCACAGAAGTGTGAAAGACTGCTGCTACACCTCTACTGTCATGAAATGAGTCCTGCCTTTCAAGATCCAGTTCCTCCAACAGTATGTACCTCACTTCTATTTTATGTTAGCAGCATATTTGCCATGTTTCTAGTGGCATTCTAAAGTGCATTGTCATAAGTCAGATTTCACAGACATTCAGTGCATTAAACATGTTTAGTTTTATTCAGACTGTCTGAAGGGGGAAGTTAAAAGTTGAAGCATTGGGTTGGCAGGGGATTTGCAAGTAAAATTCCACAATAACTGATTTTACTTAATACTTCAAAAATAGTTTTAAAAAGTAAGTTCTAACATTGCTGACTTCATACCCTGAGTTACATCACTGGGAAGGTAAATTGGGATACATTTGGGGGTTTTAAACATTATCTGATTTTGAGAATTGGGATACTCCATAGTACTAATAGGAAATTGAATTTCTTATTGACTTGAAATTTGTTAGTTTAAAATGGTAATCAGTACCTGGGTGCAGTAGGAGTCCAAAGCTACAAAGAGCTACCACTGTGATCAGATGAAGAGATGTTCTTCAGGACAAGGCAGTGGGGAAGGACAAGTCAATGGGGAAAGAGTTCATCAAAAAGCAGTATGTTCCTAAGCAGCCTTTACTCCATTTGAATAGGAATTCTGAAGAACATTCCACAGAGCTTAATAATAAGACATGGCACAAGAGATTGATTATTCATATGATGTCATGTGTTACTAAATTCAGGTATTAAAAACATGAATCCAGTTAGGAGAAAGTAGAAAAAATACAAATATATTTCTACTGGATTTCATTGTTATTTACTTTCTTATTATTTCTAAGGAAAAAAAACTCTTGATCCTACAGCCAGAGTTTGGGTATGAAAACCATTGAGATCTCTGAAATCTGCCATCATTTCAAAGGACTTATTTCATATGGTCGTCTTAAAACTGAAACTTAATAGAGAGCTTATTTGACTATACCTGAAAATAGCATCCAAACCAACTCATTTTGCTCTGTTATATGTACTTAGTGGAGGTTTTATGTGTTTCTCTTTGATTTTAAAACAGGCATTGGAAAGAGTATACTTTAGCCAATAAATTGTCATACATCACTGTTATTCCAGAAGCTGTCTGCATGTATGTTAGAAGTGCAGTTCTTGTGTCTTTGAGTTGTACTTTAAAGATGAGACTAAATCTTGCCTACTCCCTCAAATCTAAAGGTTTATAAAACAATAAATTATTAACATAATTACATTTTGGACTTTTTTTTCCCCCACTCAGGTCCCTGATTACTACAGAATAATCAAGAAGCCTATGGACTTGTCAACCATCAAAAAAAGACTTGAAGTGACCAATTCATTCTACACAAAGCCAGAAGATTTTGTGGCTGATTTCAGACTGATTTTCCAAAACTGTGCTGAATTTAACGAGGTTAGAAAAGTAGATACTTTATCAGCTTTGTTGGCTTAGTTGTTTTCAGTGTAACTGTAATGGGGGTACAACTTACAACACAAGAACTTATTGTATTAAACCTACTTTGATGATGAGACTGCAGTGAAAACATAGATCAGATTTGACATTGCTGTGGTCCGAGACAACTCTGAAGTGGAGATCTTTCCACAGAAGGGAGGAGGGTGGTAACAAACATAGCTGAATGGCCTGACAGCAGCTAAACAAAAAGACAATGTTTATCATACAGGTTAATGGTGGGCATTATGATCTAAAAATTGGTTTCATCCTACTTCTGTCAGATCTTATATTCAGTGGAATTTTCATTCTGGGATCCCCTATGATTTCAAGCTGCATGCAGTTGTTATTATCCCCTACTGCACATAAGGGAGTATGTGGTGAAATAGGGATGCAGGTTCTGAGTTGAGACAGAGTAGAAGTTTTCCAGGGTAGAAATCCATTTTGGATTTAGGTGAAATGTACATCTTTAAGTTAAGTCTGTAGTTTGAAAACATAGCTATTTAGTCTGACTGCCTGTCCTCACAAAAAGCCTAAGCTCAGAGAAACTGCTTCAGCGAAGGACAGAGATAAGGGGGGAGACAGAGAGAGATAGAGAGAGACACAGACTGCTGAAAGGGCAGGTCAACCTGACCTAGGAATTCTTTCTGATAAAGAAGAACTAGGGCCAAATGTCACTCGAAATTTGTAAAAATGAATATGTATGAACCTATTGTGAAATTGTATGCAGATGTATTTGAGAGAGAGAAAAAAAGACCTGAAGTTCCCAGAAGCAGGCATGCCTTTTAAAGAGAGTAATCTCCCACATGCAATAAACATGCAGTCCAGCAGCAATAAACATACTGACTTTAAAACTTTCACAAAGTTGTGGAATTTTTATCTTCTCCACAAAACAGAGTGGACCACAAAATAAGAGAGAATTACAGTGGGATTAAAGGCTTTTCCAAGTGGCGTCTGTGGGGTTCTCATCCAGTCACCCTGAGAGCTAGGACTTACTCCTACGCTGTGCTTCAGGAAACTGGTAGTTGTGGTGGCTGTGGATGACTTCAGGACTGCTCAGTGTTCCATGTTACACTCATAGTCTACCAAGTAATATTTTCTCTGTTACTAGAGAAAGCTAGAAAAGTTTCTAACACTCTCAGGGCATATCTGTGTTTCACAACACAACTCCGTCCCCCTGCTCCCACCCCAGTCAGGATTTTAAGAGTTTTTAGAATCTTTATACAGCTTTGAGTACCCATGCAGTGTGGCTTTTGTGAGTGGCTTCTATGGTCACCTGTTAGAGAAAAAAAATCATTGGTGGTTGTTGGCTGGAAGATCTGCCCTCACTCTGTATTTTGTGCTCTGTGCTCCATAGCCATTCCTGCTGATTTCTTTTTTTTTGGTAGTTTGTACCTAAAAGACCTTATGTGATCGAAGTACAAAGCTATTTCACAGTGAACTAATGTTGTTCATTCACCCTACAGCCCGATTCAGAAGTGGCTGATGCCGGCATGAAACTTGAAGCCTACTTTGAAGACCTTCTAAGAAACCTTTATCCTGAGAGAAAGTTCCCTGTACAGCCCAGCAGCCAGAGTGAAAAAGATAATCCAGAACTTACTGATGACTCAGATGATGACTTTGTACAGCCCCGGAAAAAACGCCTCAAAGGAGAAGAACGCCAGTTCTTTAAATGAGCCACGTGTGTTACCTACAGAATTTTTTAAAAAAACTGAGAATATTTATCACTGGTATCACTGTTTTGACTTGTAGGTTTATGAATATTTACTAGACTTTCTACCCCCTATCTGAAACACAAATCTAATGGAGATCAAGGCATGTGAAGAGCTTCTCTGAAGTTCAAACTTTTCCTTTTCTGGAGCAGCTCAGAAATTGCCATTTGCATGGGGTGACAGCTGTTTAACTTTGCTTTGAAGAAGTTTGTATAGAATTGAACTTCAAAACACAACATGAGTTCGACAAGTGGCTTTCTGAGTTTAAAGAAAATGTGATCTGATCTAATCAGACTTTTAATTTTACCAAAGGCATGTGGCTGGCCATAATTTGATCTCTCTGTGCTGTATTTAACACAAGCCATGAAAAAAGATGGTGTAATGTTATTGTCCTGCAGTACTGGTTGGTATAATGAAAGTGTAGTTGCCCCCAAAGAAGTTACTGGAAATTTTAAATGTAAGGGAGAGGGTATTAAAAATAACTTAAAAAAAAAAAAAACCAAAACAACAAAGGAAGAGGAATTTGTCTGAGAGTTTCTAATGGAGGAAGTAAAGAACAGAATATTTTGGTTTGCACCATTTTTCTCACCACCAGCAGGAAACAATGGTATTTCTGTACTATTTTGTTTTACAGGTGTCTCAAGTGTGATGTACCTCTGTTTAATGAAGTTGGTGGGAAAGTCTTAAGTGGAAAACTGTATCTTTGCAAAACCAGTCATTTTTGTGAACTTTTGAAGAGGGGAAAAAAGCATCCTTTCTGTCCACAATCTCTTGTTCTTTTGCCACATTTCTAAATATGTCAGAATGCAACCAGTATTCACTTGGGAGTACCCAAGTTTGAAGAGCTAGATATTGCTCTTCAGCCCTCCATCTGTCCCTGATCACCAGAAAACAAAGACGAATTACCTTATTTTGTTCCATCTACTTTCCAGGAGCTCTGTCAACAACCTTGGGATTGCTTCTGCCCTTGGAGCACACCTCCAGTGGGACCCACCTGTGAAAGCTTTCCATCAGTTCTGTGGTTCCAGCTGGCTCCCTGAAAAACTCCTAACTCAAACCTTTTATTTTAAGGCATCTCCGAGGGCATTGCTTGGGGTTTCATTTCTGTGAGGGAAGAAGATTCCCTTGACTTTAACACTGCTGATGATGTCCCCAGTCTGGAAGGAAGGGGTTTGGGGGGCTGGGACATACATGGGGCTGTGCAGGAGCTCCAGCAGGTCAGCATTGGGAATTGCTGTCTGAGCCCCTCCACAAACACACCGCGCCGTTCCCAGGGAACACCAGCTCTTCCTTGGGGTAAGGTCTGGGGTGTCAGGGGGGTCTGTCCAGCTGAAGCATCTCTGGGTGCCTGTTCAGAGCAGGCGCTGGCTGAGGAGCTGCGAGCAGCCCTTTATCCACATCCACCCCAGCACTGCCTGGGCATCCCAGTGCCCATCCCTGGGATGTGTGTGGCATGCTGCCTGCCACAGGCAGGCACTGCAGGCACAGCTCCTCCCCTGCAGATACCGAGGACAAGAGGTGCTGGTTCCCTTCCTGGGGCTCCCAGCCTCCTCCTGCCCCACATTCCCAGCCAGCTGGGACACACTGAGGAAACACCAAGGAACATTCCTGGCAGGGAGTGGGAGTCCCCTGGCAGGAAGTGGGAGCTGCTCCATGCAGCTCTGGGCCAGCCTCAGCACTGCAGTGATTTTGGGCTGTGAACACTCACGTGCAGGAAATGCCTCTCTGCAGTTGGAACCAACCCTGACATTCTCCAGAAGAACTTTGGCCATGGACCAAGTGATCACTCAAGACTTGTCCTGCTCATTTCTCCCCGGAAAGGGACATGGAATGAGCACCTTTACAGCTGTTGGGTAAATCCTGGAAAGGGGGAAACCAGGGTTATTTTCCAGTAACAATAGTTTTGTGCTGTCGTGTCAGGTACCAGCCAGTTCTGCTCTAGAGCCAGTCTAAGGGCTGGTGTGTAAAGCAGCACTGGCACTACAGAAGGAGCTACATTTGCATAGGAATTCCCTTGCTGGCAACAGCCATCCCCATCCCAGGCAGGACCTTCCTCATGAGCCTGAGATTGGCTCAGGTGCTTGGTGCAGGGTGCTGACAAGGCCAAGATTCTGAATTAAATCCCCACACGGATCAATCAATTACCACTGTTTGACCTGATGATTCTCGTGGCTCTTTTCAACCCAGAATCTCCTGTGCTCCGAAATAATGAGCAGTTTTCACTGGCTTTTTAAACCCACGGGTTTTTCCACTGGGGAGTGCGAGCCACCGAGAATGTGGGAGACGAGGGAGAGCATCAAGTCTCACCGGGCATGTGTTGGATGAGGGGCTGGAGCAGGACCGAGCGCCGGTCCCACACGGCGCGCAGTCCGGACTCGGTCCCAGCGCCCGGCCCGGAACGGCTCCTCCCGCCCACGGCGATCCCGGTCCTCACCGCAGCCCAAGTCCCGCACCCCGCCCGCCGAGGGAGAAGCAGATCCGCCCGGGACCCCCAGCAGACACCGGCAGGACCCGAAGCAGATCTCGGGGCCCGGATCCCAGGGCCGGCCCGATCTCAGCGCCTCAACCCCGCGCAGCGCTCCGAGCGACGGTCCCGCCGCACCCTGGGCCGAGCACCCCCCGCACGGAGCGGAGTGGGCGCCGATGGGCCGGGATTTATGGGGGGGGGGCAGGGCCGGCACAGGTGCGATGGGAACGGGCTGCGGGAACCCGGCTCTCGGGCTGCGCGGAGCTCACTTCTAACGCCTCTGCTCTTCCTTCCTTTTCTCCCTTTTCCTTTTGTTCCCCCCCCCCCCCCCCGCCCTTTTTCTTTCCGTTTTCTTCTGTATGGAAAATCACCCTACAAAAAGTCGGTGTCCATAAAAGGAGACAGAGAAGCCACGTCACTGTACTAAAAACCCTTCAAGCCAGGCTGTTTTCCCACTGTTTTCTGTTCTAATCTAAAAGATTTATCAGCTTTACTAGAAAAAAGTTCAAATCCACAGCAAAATACCAAGAATCCAATTATATCAGCAAAATAACTTATTTTTCTCATGCATCCCATCACAGGTCCTGGTGGGACCATCAAGTGGTACAGATGTAGTATGGAGCAGGGGAAAAATTAGGATGATTTCTCCAATTCCTGTGTTCTCAGTGAGGTTGGGAAAAATAAGGAGAATTTCGTTTACACGAGAAAACTGGAGTCTTGTTTTTAGTGACTGGCAGACAACACTTGTAGGGAAACATTTCCACCTGTCTCAGCACAGGCAACAGCAGGATGGAATCTTGAAACAGAAATTATCAGGTGCTTTTTCCCAAGGTAGCATCTCCCCAGAGAGCAGCCGGAGGGGAGAGGAGGCGAGGTGAGGAATCTCTCTTCTCCTGGGATACATGTTGTCCCCATTTCCCTGCCTTTCACATCCTCAACAGCAAATTTTCCTTATGGGTAAACATGTAAGAAAATAAAAATTCCAAGTGAAATTTGCCAGGATGACAGCCCTAGGACAAACTTTTTCCCTGCTGTACTCCTGCTCTTCAGAGTAGCCAGGAGACCCCAAATTAGCACAAAGAGCCACCCCTCAGTACCACAGTTATTGGCCACCTCAGCTCTTGGCTGTGAAGTGTCCTGGAAGCCCCAGCAGGAGCACAGCTTTCAGCACAGGTCCCTTAGCACAGTCCAGGTGCACACAAAGTACACACCAGACTCAAAGTCCTCCCTCCAAACTTAGTTACCTTCTGGATGCCATAAAAGAAGGAATTCCAACCCAACTGGGATTTCCTCCCCCTCCCAGCCCGCAGGGCACTGCTGGACAAGGGCAGCACTCCCTCCCTGGCCTGCTGAATTCAGTTTGACTGCTCCAAGCTCTCCCCACTGAGGAATTACAGCTGAAATATTACACATACAGCAAGCCCTTTTTGAATTAAATAGATAACACTTCACTCGGCTGGAGAAAAATAAAAAAGTGAGATCTGCTATATTTCCCTAAGCCAGGGAACACAATTCAAAACTAACTAAAAAGCCTTTTCAGTTTGGGTCAAAAAGAACATTTCATTCCACTTTCTCAGCATTTTCAACAATCTACCATATTAATTTTATCTCTCTTCAAACAAAAAACCAATTCAACTTTGAGAACCGTATATTCTGGTGTCCCGTGCTACCACATAATGCATTTCTCTTCCCCTGTGCCCCAAATATATCTTAGAATAGAACCATCCAAACTCACTTTTCCTGGGAACCTGCAGAATTCTGTGTCAGCAGCTCAGCATTGCCTGATGAAAACCCAACAGATTTCCAACGGGTTCTGCCTGCCTGGATTTTCAATTCCCTGCCCTGGCATCTGGGGCAGGTGTTTCCACTGGGCAGGACAGGGAGGGTTCACACCTTGTGTCTCCCTGAGCTGCCATCGGAGCCTTTGGGTGCTGCTGTGTCAGGCCCAGGCCCTAAAGCAGCATTTCCTTCCTTCCACCCTTCCAGAGCTGCCCACAGCGCCCAGGAATGCCCCTGACCAAACCCCACAGCTCTGGTTTGCTGGCTTGTTCCCAGCCCTGAGGGATTTCACTGAAACAAGGGCTGGAAGTCTTCCTCAGGAGGAAGAACGTGTGTCTGAGCAATCCCTCAGCTCCATCCCTTTCTCTCCCTTCCTTTTGCTTATCTCCTGCCCCACACGCAGTGCCTGCCTGGCCGGTTCCTTCGTGTGGTCCCAGAGAATTCCCTGCAAACAGGAGATCCACATCCCTCCCTCACCCTGCCCGTGCTCTGGGGGTCACAGAGCAGGACAGAGCACACCTGGAATGCTCAAAAACTGCTCAGCTTTGCTGCTTCAAGGACTTTCACACCCAGAGAGCTGAGCGTTCCCAGACATAAACACCGCAGATTTGATACAAATCTGACAAAGATTTTATTTGGTTGCCAGCGCTGTGGCTGGTTCCACACGAGGCTGCTACCAGCTGCCATTTCAGCAGCTCCCGGGGACATGAACACCCCCCAGACCTCCCACCTCCCCAGCCCGAGTCCGCCCAGTACTCCCAGGGAGCGGCTGGCAGCGGGAATTCTCCCTGATGGCCCTGCCTGGCAAACCCGGCCTGCAGCTCCGGTCGCGACGTCGCAGCTCCTGCGAGAGAGGAGCTGCATCCTGCTGCCTGCTCCCGGCGCCTCTGGCCCACAACCCGTGGTGTCCCCACAGCCCGTGTCCCCGCACGCCGCTGGCCCCACAGCGCGTGTCCCGGCACCGGGAAACGCCGCGAGAAACAGCGCTGAAAACGCTGGGTCGACGTCGGGATCGCGTTTAGGCAGCTGAAGAGAGCGGATTTCTTCCGGGCCGCCATTTTTTTTCTTGTCAAGGCGCATGCGTACGATTCCACCATGTTTGGAAGTGCACGCAGCTGCGTGACGAACCGCCATGTTTGGTGTGGCACACGCCACTTCCGCCCTCCGTCGCCACCTTGGGTGCTGGCGGAAGCCATCTCCGGCTAAGCTGCCATGTTTGGTGCTGTACGATTAAGGCCCCCCGCTCCTCACAAGGGCGTCTGTCTTTCCGGCTGCCTGAAATCCCCACACCCGACTCCCAGGCCGACCCAGCGCTTTCAGAGCGATTTTTCGCGATGTTTCCCGGTATGGGAACACAGGTGGTGGCGTCAACAGCGCCGGAGGCTGGCGAGAGCTGTCCGAACGGCAGCAGGCAGAAACAGCAGAAACACCTCTGTCCCGGTCCCGCCACATCCTCCATTTGGAGTGTGGCTCAACTCCGACGTGCCATCGGTCGTGCCCTGTCACGTGATTTAGTGTCGCTTTCGCCATCTTGGCAGTGGCGAACCGCGGTGCCCTTTTCGCGCCGCCATGTTGAGAGTGGCACACGAGCAGCTCTATCCGCGCCGTGCCCGCCCGGTGTCCCCGGCCCGTGTCGCGGTGCGGCCCCGCCTCTGCCGCCCGGCACAGCCGGCACCACGGCTGTCATTCTTCTCAGTCACCGCCCTACACTCCTATCGCCTGGCCCCGCTCAAGGCCCTCACTCTGCACTCCTAACTCTCCTTCACCCCTCCACTCTATTTCCAGACATCGCCACGCTGGGTCTCGGCTCTTGTCCTTCCTATGCTCGGCAGCCACTCCGGTGTCTGTGTCACTCATCAGGGGACAGCTGGGGACAGCCAGGGAGAGCAGGGACGGTCAGGGCTCTGTGCTGGGGGCGGCAGTGCCGCTCTCTGCCGCCGGGCGGCAGCACCACCGCACAGCTCAGCCGGGGCTGCGAAAGTGCGGGGCGGAAAGAGAACGGAGAGAAAAGTTGGGATCGAGCCCTTATTTCCTTCACCCCGATCACCTTTTCTTATGTTTTCAGGCACTTGATTGTTTCATTCATATATAAAAACGTTATGTCATTACTTTCAAACCCTACAGATTTCTAGTCAGAGTTTCTTATATTCCTGTATATAATAGATAGAAATTAAGTAGATTGAAATGAATTTATGTATAAATATTACTTGTCAATATAAGAAAAACTAAAACTTGACAGGTTTTAGTATTCTACACACACCTCCTCCCTGTGAATTTTCTGGCAGTTTTGGGTCCCTCTGGTGGAAGGGAATGACCCCCCTCATTCCCCACTCACCTGCTCCTCCACAGCATCGTGGCTCTCCTGGGGACATTGGGTGCCCCAAATGACATTGGAGCCCCCGAGTCCCCACCTCCTCCCCCACCCCCGAAGAAGGGTGAGTCAAAACGAGTCAAACTGCCCTGGAGAGCAGCACTTGTGTACATCCCCCCAAAAGGGCTCGCTCTGCTGGAATAATAAAGGGGGTCAGCCCACAGAAGGGTTGAAGTTCCTCCCCAGCTCCGGTGTCACAGGCTGCCCCACCTGAGTGGGCAGGGGAAGCCTGGACTGCCTTGGCTCAAATCAAACCAAATTCAGCCCCTGTGCTCTGAAGGGGTAGAGAAGTTTCCCCACTATGGACAACAGGTTGATCTCCACTGGAGAATTAATGCATCACCTGCTCCTGGCTGTGTTCCTTGCCAGTCATACAGCCATTTTCATTGGCCATGAACAAATGCATTTCAAGAGTTTTAACTATTACTGACCAAGTGGGTTTTTTTGGTTTTTGGGTTTTTTTTGTTGTTTTTGTTTGTTTGTTTGTTTGTTTGTTTGTTTTTGTTTTGTTTGTTTGTTTTTAACAACCAAGAAAATACCATGGACAGGAGACAATTCCATTTGACCAGTCTCTGAATTTCCAGTATTTCAAAAGAAAACTAATAGGGTAAGTGCAGGAGTATATAGCCACTACCAATAGAATCAGTAAGTTTCCCAATATTGCTTTTGGTATTTCATGGAAAAAAACACATTCAGCCCAAGATTTCTCATCCTTACCTTCTTTCCCTAACAAACACAATTTCACAACAAAATAGCTCGATCTGGTTCACTTTCTCTTAATTTCCACGCGTGTCCACAATCCTGGCAGGAGCCTGGGGAGCAGCAGAGTCCCTCTGTGACTTTGCTGTGTTCAGCTGTTTCCATCAGGCCGGTCCCCCTGCCAGCTCACAGGCGGCAGCGTTGGCCTCCCCTGCCCCAGCAGTGACTCCTCCCCTGGGCTGCGAAGCTGCACCTCCAGCAGAGACAGAAGGATCCACCCAATGCCGTACTGGGGAAGGGGAGACTGTGGAGAAGGATGACAGTGTCAGCCCTTGAGGTTAAAAATAAGAAAAACGACGTGAGGAAATAACAAAAAATCCAATTTGACTTAGGCTCCTTCAGGTGGCATTTCATGATCCTGCCGTGTGTACTTCCTCTGAGTTAAAAAATAATCCCCTCACAGGACTGTTAACTTCTCCATTAAGCCTCTTTTGTTATTAAGATTTAGGGATTTATTACATCCAGCTTTAGTTCCTGTTACTTTCCCGGTTACTCCTCTGTTTGCAAAAAAAGGGGGTAAAAAGTAAAGAGAGACCAACTCAACTATAACCATTTCCTTGCTTTCCAGTATTTCCTAACCTCAAGCACCTTGCACTGGAGAAGAAAGAAATAGGTTGTTTCTACACATCCAAATTCCCTCGAGTTTTAGTATCATCTGTTTCCTTGTAATTATGAGAACTGTTTTGTACAGCACAATGAATAAAATGCTCACATTTTCAGAAGATACAATTGCACGAGGACAGACAGCAAAACTGCCTCCAGAGTCAATTTGGGCACATGTTTCCCTTTTTTCAGTCTGAGCTTTCTTTTGTGTCACACCTGAAATTCTGAGGTTTTTAGTACTCTGCCCCAGTCCTTCCCTCTCCTGTCAGTGCTGCTGTCACATGAAAAGAAAGGAATTTTCTTTAGCTATGGATGTCAGCCTTAACATCACAAGAAGTATTTCAGCAGGCAAGAAACCTGTCTGCTGCTTCCATGACTGCTGAGGCCAAGGATGCCAACTCAGTGAGAGAGCTGCCATGTCCTTCCTTTGCTCAGAGCTTGCAGTGGGACAAGCAGCACAAACCCCAGCAGATCAGAGCCACCTATACACAGAACTTTCCAGTGTGAACCATTCAAAACAAAAGAGCGTGCCCCAAAGCCCACAGCACACAATATCCCAAAGTATAATTCAGAATTGTTCTGTGCAACATTCACCCTTTACAAAATGAGACAAAGACCCGTGCCAGGGGTCTCAGGTACATGGCAAACTGACACCATGGGCCCATCTCCGTAAGGACAGTGCATCTTTGCAGGCAACTACCTCGTGTGACACTGCTCCCAGCAGGCTGGGGACACCCCCCTGCCCTTCAGCCCTCCCTGCCCTGGCTGGGTGCAGAGTGTCCCTCACACCCTCGTCAGGCTGGGACAAACCCACGGAACACCTGCATTCAACATCGAATGATCTCCTTCACCACTTCCTGCCAGGATACTGAACCAGCACACTGATGGGTTTCAATCCTAATTGAAGTTCTCTACATTCTTTCTCTGCCCCTTCTCTACAACCCTTTCCTTCAATTTTCCCTTTAGTTCTGTCTAAAGCAATGCATCTAAACAATAATACAGATAATATATCAAGTTCAGATAAAGGCACTGAAATCAGTAGTTCTGGTGTTGCAACCTTCTTATAGATAACTAAGAACTCCCCTGGAACAGGGAAAGAGGAGAAACCACACAGACTTTCAATGCAATACTCTAAAGCCAGCAAGAGATTTAGTCTTGTATATTAAATGTTTAAAAATCACATGCATAGTTATAGAATACTTTATTGTTAAAACAATATTTCAAAACCCAACCCTGACAGTTTACCTTCAACTGCTATAAAATATCTACTTTGTATCTACCTATATGTGTGTGTATATATATATATATATATATATATATATATACACACACACACACACACACATATGATTATTTTCTGTAATCTTCTTACAGCCAGTTTAAGTCCGCTTTGCTTCACAGGTGCCCAAAGGCATTCCCATCTTTTTTAATCCTAAATAAAGTTTTGAAAAGCTGAGTTTCATGAGACCTGATTGATATTTTGATTATTCTTAACTTGGAGTTTCCCTTGAAACAAAATCAGTGGGTAAACCCAACATGGCCTTCAAGGGCCATAAGAGCCCAGATATCTAATCCCCAATTCCCTCAGGATTTGTTCATTGAAGCTTTTTAGGGTTAATTTAGCAAACTTAAGGTTTTGTGATGTCATGATCAAAATAACAAGAAATCTGTGAAAAAGAAACTTTACTAATGCTGTCTAAAAGTGGTCCCTGCTGATGACTAATTGATACAACTCATTTAAAAGGGGATAGGATTGGTTCAATAGTCACAAACCCATCTTGCCAAGATCCGAGTTCTCTGCCCACTGAGGACCCAGCAACCAGCAGGGACATTTCTCCCACTCTCCAGCAGAGACCTCCTCCCTCCACATCCAGGGAGCTGCAGCCACTCAGGGAGCACCAACTAAGTCCTGGGCTGGGAACAAGAGAGGGACAAGGAATATTTTCAAGTCATTCCAACCTCAGAGGTGTCCAGACCTGGGAGAAAGCACTTCCCACACCACCCTTGGAATTTTCTTCCCTGTCCATTCCATCTTTGGAAGGTTTCTGTGGGAGCCTGACTTACTTGTGCAGTTCAGAAACTGCACATCCCTAAAGTATTCCCTTGGGAACATGAAGCTTCCCTCATGCATTTCATTTCTTTATCCCAAATATTCTCCCCAATTATCCACATTCTAGAAAAAAAAGATGGAGGACCAATTAATTCTGACATAAGGAATGTTGATTATCCCAACACACTTCCAGGCAAAAAAACATTTCTGCCACTCTAACAGATCCACTTTATATTGTCTCAATTAAATATTAATAATTTAAATATTGTATTAAGAATCTGTCCTGGTTTAGGACAAATTAGGGGAAATCTCCAAAAGGGAGTCCCCTAAAAAAAACAAACCTCCAACCACCCCTCCCCCAATACCGGGTTCAGGAAGGAATTCCTCGGAGGAGCAAAGTGGAAAATAAAACCTATTTAATGACAAGTAACAAAGGAACACTCCCCAACACAAGAAAAGAAAAAAAAAACAGGCAGTGCTGTGGAGGGTGCTGAGCTTCTCTCGCAGACTCCGGGGGGTCCTGGACGTCCCAGGTCAGGTCCGGAGCCGGTACGGTATCTTCAGGGGAGGGTAAGAAAGAGGGAACGAAAGAAAAGGAGGGAAAAAAAAAAAAAAAAAAGAACAGCGCAGGAAACAAGCAAGCAAGCAATGCCAGCAAGCAAGCAGCAAAAAGCAGCAGGAGCAAGCAAGCAATGCCAGCAAGCAAGCAGCAAAAAGCAGCAGGAGCAAGCAGGCAATGCCAGCAAGCAAGCCAAGCTAAGCAGCAGCAGCAAGCAAGCAAAAGCCAAAGCCAAGGTGCCCGGTCACCCTCACCCCCTCCCTCCCCGCCCCGCCGCGGCAAGACGGCCCGGGGGGGGTGGGGGGTGGGGGCAGAAAGGCGCAGATGCCAGACTCAACACACGATATTGGGATAAAGGCTGTCACCCCACGACAGAATCTTAGGGACACAACACTTGGAATTCTCAAAAACGGCTCAGCTTTGCTACTTGAAGAACTTTCACACCCAGGGAACTGAATGGTCCCAGATATAAACACCACACTTTGATACAAATCTGATATAAAATTGATATTGTTTGGCCACTAAGCTTTTCCAAAAGATGTGTAGTCAAGGGTGGAAGTCCTTGCTGAGGATTTTCCATGTCACATCTGGACTTACCCTGGGGAAAACCCTACTCCAGGGACTTGACTTTAAAAAGGTTGCACTTGATGTTACAGACACAGAATTTCTTTGTGATTTGATCTTCCCTGCACCTCCAAACACATTAAAAGAATGAAGTGCAGAGTCCTGAGGCTCAATTATTCCCATTCTCCTCATATCCCTCTTCTCAGCTCCTTGTGGATTTGGGCCTCCTCTGAAGATCTGGAAAAGAATTTGGGAATCCCCTTCAGTTGGTTTGCTTTCCAGCTTTTCCTCTGAGGTGGCCCAAAAGGCAAAAAAAGAAAAAAAAAAGCCCAGAACAGCACAAAATCCCAGCCCCTCCCAAAATGCAGCTCCTCACACCAAACCTTGGGAGAACCCATGGTGGTTCTAACACTGCTCCAATCCCACCCTGAGCTGAGCTTCCAAGGTGTTCAGCCTAATCCACATCCAAGACTGGATAGCCCAAAGCCTTCAGGAAAAGAAGAGGCAAAGTGAAGGGGAGAGGGGAAAGTGTGAAGTTTTGTGGTTTTCCTCTGTGCATGACAGGATTGAAGGGTGGGATGGAGAGGTTTTTTGGAAAAGAAGTACCAAAGGCTGCTTAATTCCCAGCAATTAGTGCTGCTGAAGTTGAATACAAGAGGACAAATCCACTGGGATCAAACAGGAGTGGCTGACATGGAGGGTTTTGACATGGACCTACAAAGCTGGAGTCTTCTTTCTTCTCCAGGGCTCTCCCAGAAATTCTCGATGTCTGGATGTACTCCTGGTCTCCCCACTGGGGAGGATGGATTTGGATATCCCAGGTTACTGGTTAGGCTAAAAACAATAAAGTTATGCAAAGTGATTTTTCCCAAGGAAATGACATATTCTCTGAAACTGAGATACCCTATCCCATGGCTTTCCCCAGGAAGGATCACAGCTGGATATGGTCTCCCATAAAGGATTCCATATGGGCTCACCTTTCTCTTGGAGCTTGCCTGAATTCCTCAGCAATGCCAGGGAATGTGGCCATTTGAGGGTTTTGGCAGATTTGGCTCATTTATCTTTTTAGGCTTTGTTTCCTTCTCTCAGCTTTCCCACTGGATTGTGGTCTCCAAGGAATATGTCAATCCAATTTGATTCCTGTCCTTTTGGATAATTTTTGCACAATTCCTATATAAAACAAGTCCCCCTAATAGGATGACTTTCCCTACCATTCCCTAGCAGTTTTATCTGCCAGTCAATTCCCTACATTACTTGTGGTCTTCCCAGATTTCTGAGCTTCAAAAGACAGGAGATTGGCTTGCCTTGGGAACTCTTGAGTAATTATCTGATAACATCTCCATGTTTCACAGTCAATCCTTGTACTGTCCTTCAGACAATTCCAAGGCTCACTGTTCCCATCAGGGAACAGTCCCCAGTCTGGATCTTCTCATGGAGTTTCCCTGCTGGGATCCTGCTCAGGAATCCATGTGGTACAAATTTAGCAATTAATTCTTCTCACCCCTGCCTAGTTCTAATTTCAAAGGATTTGGTATCTGCCTTACCCAGCTGGAGTCTGGTTCTAGCTCTGTTCTTCCTGCTTCTGCTGCTTACCATTTCCCAGGAATTCCACCAATGGAGTGACAATGTTTTCCACCTCCTCTAGGATTCCCTCTGTTGGGTTTGGTTGCTGGAAGAATATCAAAACCCGGACTTCCAGGGCTTTACTATCAGGAATTACATTTCTAGATTTGTTCAGTTCCAAATATTATCTCTTCCCAGCAAGGCACTAGGCATGTAAGGAATATAGAAGGGGATGTGCTAACCACTGGTTACCCCTTTGGAATGTCAGAGTTTGTAAAGAAGGGCAGCTGGGGCTTTTCCTGGTGGTACCAGGAGGTGTATTTGTGAGGTGTATTTTAACTAAGAGCTCCTTCCCATGTCTTCCCCTGAATACACCAAAAATCCACCTGTTCATTCCCCAGCTGTTTCCTCCCTCTTTTCCTTTATCCATCAGAATCTTAACAGGTGAATATTCCCCTCTGAAATAGCACCTTTCATTCCAAACCTAATAACAAATGAATAATTTCCTTTGACCTTCATTATTAGGATTTCATCAGGAGCTGGTAGATGGAAAATGATCCTCTCCTGCTCCCTGCTGGATTCCTGAATTACTGCTTCTTGATAGGCTCTATCAAGTAGCAGTAACCATCACTTATGAAGTAGTGTCAGTCCTAAACAGGAAAAAAGAGGTGAGCTTTAGTGGCATGATGATGAACATCCCTAATCTTCATTCATTTTTGTGTTCAAGTAATTTCTGACACTAGTGGGGCTAATTGCTATTATTGACAGCATATCTCTGAGATTAATATCTCACTGATCCAAGACCAATCAAAATTTCACCTGGTACTCACACAGAGGTTCTTAACATGGAAAGAGCCTTTGTGCCAAGAGACAGAAATGTGGATGAGGAATAATTATGCATCTTCATTTTATTTTTTCCTGAGACTTATTCAGGAATCTCATCCACTCCACTTCTTGAGTTGCTTTCAAAAACACCCTGGAAGGTGTTCATTCAGCATTGAAAAGCATATGGGTGATGGAAATTCAGGACAACCATCTCCTGAGGGACAGAGTTTCCAACAATGCAACAGATCATCAGGAGGATTCAGTGAACATATTAAGTCTATTGTGAACATATTAAGTGTGGATGCCACCAGATTTTCACTGGAACACAGAAACCACTCCAAATCCAAAGGAGCCAAAGGGCACAGAGGATAAGGCCACTTCTTGAAGGCAGGTGAGAGTTAGAAGAGGTTTCCTTTTATCCCAACAGACTCTGTAACCTTGTCATTGCAATGGCACATACAGAGACTAATGAAAAGTCAGATGGCCCTGACCCATGCTTTGCTGTTCTTGGAAAGCCTGGTCATAAATCTCTTGGAATGGGTACAAATAAAGATAAAAATAGTTCATCAGCAAATGTTACTTGTGTCAATATGAAAGAGACTAAATACTAAAATATGGTAGAGACTCCACCTTCCAAAAAGACATTTTTATAAAGCAATGGACCAGTCTGTCAAAAGAAATGAGCTTTTCTACAAGAGAAGGGTAGGACAACAAGAGAAGGAAAAGTGCTGTCACAAATATGTTTTGCCCAAGACTAATTTTGCAAATAATTTAAGCAAAGATATACTAATTTATGCACTCGCAGTGGTCTCATGGAAGACCATGAGGTCAGGAAAGACTCAATTAAAGTTTGTATTGTGCTAAAAACTCATTACTAGGGCTGTGGTTTCAGACTTTGTAGACTCCTGTATGAAAAACTTACGTGACATAGCAGACAACCTCTTGAGTAATTCAGATTTTGTTTCTTTAGCAAAGCAAACTCCGTTCCCCCCAGAAGTTGTAAGACTGCAGAAACTGTACAAGCAATGATGCATCATTTTCATTCTACCTTGACAGAGCAAAAACCTGAAGGGGATAACACCTATCAGATGTCTCTGTGAAAAAAAGTTCAAGAACTGATGCAAAGGCTGAGAACTGAGGTCTGCAGCAAAAAGGACTGAAATGTTGCCAAAAGAAAAAAAATGAGCTGTGCAGATGCAGTGGTAACTACATTATTAATTAAGGATTTGAACACCAACAGCAATGCATATAGTGCTCAATCACAAGCAAGGAGGGAATTGAAAAAAGATCACCTAAGAATGTGCCCTGGAGTTCAGAAATTTGGGATGTAGCCATATTGTTACCTGGCTTAGTTGTGACTGCATTATTGCTCACAGATTGTCAACTAATGTAGCAGAAGAGCACCAACAAGGAAGTAACAGAAAGTGGCAATGCTGGCAAAGCAGGTCCCGCTGCCTTTGGGTCGTCTTATCAGGGGTTGCATGATAGCACTTTCCAAACATTTTCCAAAAGAGGTCAATATCCACCAAAAAAAAAAAAAAAAAAGCTGAAGAACCAGATTCATGCAAATCAGAACCTGAAAGGCAGAAGCCCAGAAATGACATGTCCAGTGCTGCATTAATGCTAATGTGGAAGTTAATAAAAATAGAAGAGATTTTTTTCTTTGCAAAGCAGAAGGTTGAATTGGAAATCCAATTGCTGATGAAACAAACCAAAACACTGGCAAAAAGCCACTAGGGAACACACTGGGTTATCTGAGTAATCCTGTGAAGAATCATAGAATATCCCGAGTTGGAAGGGAGCCATCAGGACCATTGAGTCCCACACCTGGCCTTGCACAGACACTCCAACAACCACACCCTGTGCCTGAGAGCATTGTCCAAACACTCCTTGAGCTCTCATAGCCTTGTGGCTGTGACCATTTCACTGGGAAGTCTGTTCCAGAGCCCTTTTTCTAATATCCACCCTAACTAACAGGAATAAAGAAAAATCCATCACTTTAGCTTATCACAAAGGTGGTGGAAAATTATTTTATATTATGTATCCCCAAAAATTCACTGGGTATAATTTTAAAGGTAATAAATATATTTGTTTTTAACATTTATTGCATTAATTAAGATGTTTACATTCAGAAATGTTTCTGAAACATTCTAAAAGCAGTGCCATGTAATAAAGAAATATTTACACTATGAATATTATGAGTTGTTCATAAACATTTTTACCCATGTTGCTGATTTGCTATGCGTTCCAAGTACCCAACTCATAGACTCACAGAATCACAAAGATTGCTCCTTGAACAGTAAATCTAGTGCAAGAAACCACTTTACCAGAAATACTGAAACAATGAATTTAGAAGACATGATAGAGGTCTACAGGATGTGATTTTTTTGAATGAAGAAATATAACTACAGACTACAAGATTTCATATGAATAGACATATAAAATGCTGTCTGCTTGTGCAAGAGATCTTAAATACTAAAGCAAGAAGGGCATTTATTTAGAAACTAGAAAGCATAACTAAAATAGCAGAGGTAAAGTAAATACCAGTAAGTAATTGTTCCCCTTCATCAAGAGTTATATCTGTGTACTTTGTAGCTGATCCTGGCCAGTCATCTGTGTTGTTTTATGAACATTTGCACAGCCAGGAGACAAACATTACAGTTACAAAGAAGGCCAGTGAATTGAGAACTCACCTTTCTGTTCCTTACCGTCTATTGAATATGTATTTGCCACAGTTTGAGCAGGTTTTCACTAGCACTCAATTTGGAATGACTCTCCACCTTCACAGGGAAGAATCTTTTCCTCATATCCCATCTAAACCTGCTCTCTCTCAGTGAAGCCATTGCCCCTTGTTCTGTCACTCCAGGCCCTTGTCAAGAGTCTCTCTCCATCTTTCCTGTTGGTTCCCTTCAGGCACTGGAAGGCCACAGCGAGGTCACCCTGGAGCCTTCTCTTCTCCAGGCTGAATAATCCAAATTCCCTCAGCCTTTCCTTACAGCAGAGGTGCTCCATTCTTCTGATCATATAGGTGAGACCCTGGCACAGGTTTCCCAGAGAAGCTGTGGCTGCTCCATCCCTGGAAGTGTCCAAGGCCAGGCTGGATGGGTCTCTGAGCAAGGTAGATAGTAAAAATAGTGCCCCTGCCCCTGGCAAAAGAGGATTTTTGAGGTCCCTTCCAACCCAGGCCATTCTATGATCCTATGACTCTGTTGAGTTCAGTGGACAAACTGACCTTCTGCACCCTAAAGGGCTCTGTGACAGGCCTGAGGCCACAGAGGGAGGACAGGAGACTTGAGAACCTGGGCTGCATCCTCCTAGATTGCTCAGCTCCCTTCATGGGCAGATTTTGCCAATCCTACATTTCTCAGCAGGGGCAGGAAGCTGGCATGGCTTGTGCCAGGAGTTGTGCTGTATTTTCCACCACCGATGGTCCTCAGGGAGGATCATGCACAATAAATTGAGTGATTTTGTCCAACACAGCTTCTCTGTGCTTTATCTAGTGAAGCCCAACATCAAAACCCTTCAATAAGGGTTTGTAAGATACAGGACTAGCAATAAAAAAATATCAGACAATAAAATTCCTCTCAGGAATAGGAAAAGTTTCATGGAGAAAAATACTCTGTGTTGGAGGACCACACAGATCCCCCTCATTTGCCAGAGTATAGCAAGTGCCTTCATTTCAGTTCATGATGTAGTTGAAACAGGGAGATCTAATTAAACGTGTTTGGATGGAGAAACTGTATCAAGAGCAAGGAGAAGGGGAATTGCTTTACCCCATGGATATTACCTCAATAGACCCAGGAGACAAGACTTCCCAGGTTGTAGGCCAGTTCCTTTGGAAACATCACCTTCTGTTTTCTGCAGGAAATGTGGACAGGTAAGAGCACTCAGGAGTCCATGGGAACATCCAGCTGGAGTGGTTAGGAAAGAACACAACAACCACAAAGTGAGTATTGGAGGCAGAGGGAACCAAGCTTATTTTAATATCTGGTAATGGACATTGAACTTCTGCACATTCGCTGTGAGTCCAGAGATCTCCCACGCAGCAAACCCAGACTTTCCCTTCACTGCCATCAGCTGCTTGGACTTGTGCTTATGGCAGGAGCTGCTGAGTGTGCCACTGACAGAATGGAAAACTGTGTTAAAGAAAACATCGACACCAAAGTTTTGCTCCTGGACTCTGTGGAAGTAAGTCTCTGAAATTAGACTGTTGTTTTTCTCTGGAACTGGGTAAAAAAGTGCTGCCACCCATAGAGCAGGTGGGGTGTAGGATTTCTGTCATCTCTGTCTAGAGAGATTTTAAGGTCCCTTCCAAGGGCCTTGGAATTGATTGCTCTTATCAGGTGGTGAAGGAATTTTCCTCAATGGATTTCTTTGTGAACAGAAAGGTAGGGAACAGAATTAGTAGCCAAGGCAGGTAAAAGAGACTGTTTCTAATAATTTGCAAGAGTTTTTGTCATACATATCTGTGTATGTCGTGGTTTTTTTCTCCAGTTCTTCATGCTGCTTTCTGTGATTTCTCTCATCACTTGAATTCTTCTCCACTTACTTGCCTGGTCTTTTCTTCCAAATACTCTCAAAAATTTTGAATATCTAGTATTGATATAATTCTATGTCTTTAGAAGCCAGCAAGAGGAACTTTAATCATTACTAATGTCAGGGAGTCAAGACCTTCCTCAAACTGCCTTACTACATGTAAACTGGGGAGGGGTGGAAGGGTGCCTGCTTCCTTGCTCTGTTGGAAACAGTGTCCAGGCTGATTATCATCAGGCCCTATCTCCAGGCACAGCTGATGGTCTCCAGCTGAAGCTTCAGAGACTCACATTTTCAATCAAAGCATAAATCAGCTGGTAGACTCTTACTGTGAGTACTGGGGGATTTATTTGTGTGCCTCAGGTTGCAGCAGCAGCAAACCTGAATTTGGAAGTCCCAGCTGAGCTCCAGCTGTTATGATGGTGCTTAAAATTCATCTATCTAATTCACTGTCCTCAATCAGCCTGAAGATTCCTTTGTAAAATAAATGATTTCCAGGTTTTGCTTTCCCATTGAGGATATTATTTAGGATTATATTTCCCCAAGTCTGTTAGCATGTATTTTCCAGGCTGAATCCTGTTTTATTTTCGGCCCACATTTCAAATGCCTGTGTGTTATTTCTCTGTCATCTTTCATTTGCAGTTCTTCATCTCATATGTATATTTTTTTAAACTTTAGTTTGTATATAAATGGATTTAAAACATTACTGCACACCTTCCCAAGTTTAGCATGTTCTTGGCAAACAGTCCTGTTTGTAGGCACAGAATCCAAGAAGATAAATTTACAGGAGACCTGAAGAGGTCTCCTGGTCTATTCCCCTGCTCCACCATAGCATCAGCACCCCCTAAATTGTTGCTAGCAAGCATTAGCCTGGTCTTTGCTTAGAATTCTCCAAAATTAAAAATTCCATTATTTCTCTAGACAATTTATTCTGAAAATGTGTTCAGTGTTTAGTTTAGCTTTCTCCTGAAAGATTTAAAATGGCTCAAGAATCACTTTGATCCATTGTCTTAAGCAGTTTTTATTCCAGTGTCTTCCTTCAGGCTGAACCTAAAACTGTGTTTCTGACTAATTAGCAGTGAGGATGGAAACCAGGAATATTTCCCATTCCTTTACAGCCTCATTATTGCTTGTTGTTGTTCTGTTTTCCCAGTTTAACTTAAGAGCTGTCCATAACAGAATAGTTCTCAAGGAAATACTCTGACTTGCCATTTAAAATCTTTCACAGCACATCAACTGCAATAACTAATAGCCACACCAAGACATCTTGGGAAACATTTTACACAAAACTCACAGTGAGAGCAGATTCTAAGAAATCTCAGTTATGTTTGGCAGTGTGGTAGTTATAGGTCAACTCTTGGATTTTTATTTTAAAGCAGCAGCTCAGTTCTGGTAAAGGGAGTCAGCCTGATCAGCGACTCCAGCCTGCAGCTCCCTGGATCTTTTGGGAAAGAGAATGGGGTTTATACCTCACTGTTCCTCCAGACCCCTCGGTGGTAGCAGGTGTGGACTGATAAATTCATTATTATTGCCTTCATACCTTTTCCTCCCTGGTCTTCTGACCCAAGACCACTGTGAAGAATGAAAAATATTTTGTGTCTGCAGCCATTGGTCACTAAACATGTCACTGCAACCACCTTTTTGCTTAATGTGACTCTCTGAGTAGTGATTGGTTGGTAGAAGCTTCTGGTAACTATGGGCCTCAGCTGGACCTCATCCAGTCCCTCACAGACCTATTCAACACTCAGAGAGACAGAGAAATCTTTCCATTGAGTTGAAAATGCATTAGCTTGGGCCTCTCCATGGACTTCACCTTCTATCACAGTATTCTGAGCCTCTCAGCTGTTACTTGCAACCTTATAGAGTCTATCACTTAGACACAAGTAGAGCTAAAGACTTCCTCTCAAAATGCCTGAAAATTGCATTTTAATTTTATTTTAATCCATAATTATTTCACACCAGTGTGTTGCTAAAGACAGTCAGGCCCCAGACAGCCAGAAGGTTTTAGCAGGATTACATTAATACAGGTCGAAGATGACCCCTGGAGGACGAATAAATGCTGGCAGAGTGGTGTGCTAGGGATATGGTGGTGCTGGGTTCTTAAGGAGAGATTCTACTGCCTTAAACCAATTGTTTTACAGGTTCAGATTACTGAAAGTTTTTTAGGAGTTCATGAATGAGGAACTGAGGTTAGCAGAGGGCTGATGAAGGGCAGGATGGTTTCTTTGCTCACTTCTTTCTGTGTTTAAACCATGTCAAATCTCCCTCTGGACAGTGGGGAACAGCAGGCAGCAGCTGATTTTGGAATTACCATGTTTTGTCTGTGCTCTTCTGCTATTTGTTAATTCCCTTTTCTCACTTTTTTTTTCATTTCAGAGAATTCTTTCCCCCTGTTTTTCCTGCTCCTTCACATTCTTTCACCCATATCTCTTTTCATCCTCATCTGCACTCTTCCTCCAGCTTATTTGGTTGGTTTGTGTAACTTATTTACGTGTTATTATTTCAACTGCAGTAGCAGCAACAGGCCTGACCTGAGCTCCAATTGTGCAGTTCAAATGTACAGCAAGGGACAGTCATCACCCTCAGGAGTTTATACTATGAATGGCTAAGAAAACAAAGAAATTGAGTTTTCCAGGTCCTGCAGCAGGTCAGTGAGGAGCAAGAGTTAGTGCTAAGTCTCTCAGCCTGGTCTCCTGAGTCTCAGCCTAGTCCATGTCTATCTGTCACCAGTCTTCCTCTTTTGTGTGTGGAAGTGCATAATTTGTTCCTGGCAGTCTTGATCATCTGTCCACGCAGGACCAACCTGGGGAATGTTGGTGGTTTTGTGCTGGTTTTATGGTGTTGTTTTCCTAGAGTTTTGTCCCCAAAGTTGAGACACCCTCCAGGATTTGCATACAAAAATGCTATGCTGTGCATGCTCCAAAGTCCTACAAGCATTCAGTAGTCTATGGAGGAGCAGAGTTGGAATAGTTTCTGCTCCTTAAGGTGTGTCAGAGCTCCTCTGTGCAAGGCAGGGGACACAGGGATAAGCAGGAATAACATAACCAAGGCTATTTATATACATTGAGTTCAAACTTCAGAGCAGGCAGTCTAAGCTCTTGTTACAATTAGTCTTGTGGATAGAAAGCCACTGAGCCTGGTCTGCTTAATGCTGCTTCTCACCTCACAATACAGGTTTAACACCAGCTATTCCTCCACTTTGGAATTAACACATTTCTAGAAGGAATTGTTTCAGAGCTGTTTCCCTTTGAGAATGAGGGATGAAATTATCTTGTTAACCGCTTTCTTCTTTGCCAGCTCAGCTTTTGGTGGAAACTCTGAAAATGTACTTCCAAGAGCTCATATGTACCATAAGTGGGGAGGTCCATGCAAAAAAAGTACCCCCAGAAGATTAATCCTGAGGGATTTATCCCTTTCCCCTTTCCTTTTTCCTAGATATTCTCCCCACTATATCCAAACATTGATCCAATCACTCCAACAGTCACCAGGTTAAAAAAAGCCTGTATTTTCAGTCACTTGAACAAGTGTTTATACTTTTTTTTCCCAGTCTTGTGGTAAGACATCTGAATTTCTAATCACTAACTTTGTCAAAGTCAGTCTGGGACATAGGATAGAAAGAAAGCAAAACAAAGATAACCCCAAACCCAAAACACAAGCTCACCCGAGAGGCAGAG
The DNA here is from genome assembly GCF_022539315.1 of Serinus canaria. NCBI lineage: Eukaryota > Metazoa > Chordata > Aves > Passeriformes > Fringillidae > Serinus > Serinus canaria. The sequence continues at coordinate 57,732,342 of NC_066314.1, read as the reverse complement.
AAGGCATAAAATTAAGCAAGAATCTGTGTGGACAGCCTCCTCTCCAGAGAAAATCCTGAGCTTGGAGACATTTTGACAAGCCAAGTGCTGGAGTTGCATGATTTATAGGTGCTGCTGTCAGTAGATCTATTTTGTGGGTCTCTTCCGAGATTATCTCCAGTTCCGTGGTTTTGTATCCTGATGCAGGGCGCATTTTGCACTTTGATTGTCTATGTGCTGGAGATGTTCATTAGGCTTTCAGAGGGATATTCCATAGCTGTAAGCCTTTTAAATCACATACAATGTGTTTCTTATTTCCCTATGGCATTCTGCTTGCATCTGCTTGGTATGTGGGACGTCCAGGCCAGCCGCATTTCAGTGGCCCATTTGTCTCCCAGGGATGGAGCACGTGGCCGATAATACAGGGACATGCAAGCATTCATGGTGCTTTTCTTTCGAAAGCACGTGCCCAGTGTCTAATACAGTCAATACTTTTAGGGACAAACACAAGACAGGATTGTCCCCTGTTCCCAAGAAGGCAGAAAAAACTGGAGCGTTTGCACTTGTGGAAACTTTGCATTTAAGATTCATAGAAAACAGGCTAGAAATTCATCCTCCTAAGGCAAGGATGAGGATTCGTAAAGAATACCAATTATGTTTGTAAATTTATTTGCTAGCAAAAACCCTGAGTATGTCTCAGATGCTATGGAATCCTTGCATTGCTGCTTTACAATAAAATCCTTTAGTGAGGGCTGCAGCAGACACGCAGGGTGAAGCCTGAGGAATGCTGAAAGAATATCTGAGGGAGAAATCCTCCTGCTTCTTCTTTTTTTTCTTTTCTGCACTCATTGCAAATGAGCAAGGAGAAAAGCCTAGGACATGGGCTGGGATTCCTTAAATTCCACAAACACCATGCAGCTGCCTAAGTGCCCTTGCCTCTCCCAAGTGTTTTCCCACAGGTCACCAAGCATCTGAACATCTGCTGCTGGATAGATGTACTTCCCTCCTCTCCCTGGCCAGGGTGAGTGCATTGAACCCTGGTTAAGCTCTGTTAGTCTCTGCAGGAGCTCTCCGTGTAGTTCAGCTGCAGAGTTGAGTCTAATCCATGTTTTCAGAGCACACTTCCTACTAGGTGAGACTCCCCACAGAGGAGTAGTTTCTTTCCTTGCCTCCTGCTGGGCACTTGGATAAAGTAGTTAACATCCAGAGTAGTTAAAATCTCTCTTCAGCCCAAGCACGTGTGCTCCAAAGCAGGTGGTGAATACTCAGGACAACAACTTCAGAAAAAAAGACTTTCTGGGTGCCTTCCTCTGTCAAGAACTCTGATTTCCATTGAATACATTGGGAATATTAAAAAGCTGAGAAGCCTGTCAATGATCTAGAATGGAAAGTAAACCTACTGGAGTGGTAGTCCTGCTGGAAGAACTCCCGAGAGTTATTGGGACAGCTGTTCTCCCTGCCTTCTCTTTTCAGCAGTTCCCAATTTTATGTAAAAGGGATGTTGGGTGTATACTCTGCTGTTTCCAAAATGAAGATATTTAGGGAGACAGAGACTCAGCTCCATTAAGCCATAGTACTTAATAAAAATTGGGAGTGTCAGTTCATATTCACTAAGGAACTGCCATGGGTTTTAGCCTTTTTACTGCTTATTAGTGTTATTCAAAGATCAAAAAATCTACATATCATGCTTTTTAACAGAGAAAACTGCAGTGTTTTAGTAACTCAGAACCTTAACAAGACATAACTGTGCCCATTTTGTTTCCCCACTTAAAATTTTGCACGGCCTGACGGAGCAGGAGGCGCCATCAAATGGGCTCAGTATCCCCTTTCACAAATAAAGCGTGTACAAAGTGTGTCAGCATTTCAACTGGGGCCCTTCTCCTGAAGGCCTTTAATTAGTGCAGAACGCAGACTTCAGTTCTTTTGCCAGGGTAGATGAAAATGATTTTGGAAGACAGCCCAGACAGAGGAATTTGTCATAGGTTAGAACTGTTCCAACTCTAAGAACCAAGTGTACAGCTTATGCAAATCACTTTGCTAAACACAGATTCTGTGTTAATTTTTTAAGGCTTTTTCTTTGACTAGCAACAAGAGCTCACTTGCCAGATCTTGTCTGAAATCAAAAAGAAGTGACTCCTTCTCTACACCCAGAATAAAAAAAAGTTTCTAGTCTAAAACATGCCGAGAAAGAGCTGGCATGTAAGAATAAGGCAAATGTTCATAGGAAGTAGAAATGGAAAAGTCAGATGACATCACCGCTCCATCTGCCCAGAGCCCTCGGATTCCTCAGGACAATGTGCTCCACAGTCCATTGGGGATAGGCTGGATGAAGCACTGAGCAGTGTCTCAGAATGAACTGAAGAAATGGCCCTAAAAATGGAATGTCAGACTGTTTTCCTAAGAACTGGCAGGTGCTGCCACCATTGCCCCCCCCCCAACAGCTCTATTCAGAATGCATTGTGCAGGTAGGTCTGGCACCTGCTTCAAATTATTAATGCCAAATTACATCAACTGTTATCAAGCCTTTTTGGTGCTTTAAAATCTGCCAGACCAACATCTGAAAAACTAACAAAATCAACAAAATAGCAAAGCTTGACTGGGAATTGCCCAGTTTCAAGTTTTCAAAATGTGGGTGGATGCTTATACCATAGATGAAATTCAGCTTCAAAACAAGACCTCATATACCATGTTCAACCACACCACTAATATGCCTCCCTTTAGGAGTTCCTGAAAATGCCCCAGAATGGCAATTCTCTGCAGGATTGGGCCATGACCAGTGTCCAAGTCAGTGCAGGGTATCAGAGAGACTTGCAACATTGTGACTTCCAGTAGAAAGTTTCAGCTCATCTGGTTTAGATGACGTGTGCAATCAGGGGTCAGTGACTTTGTCACCCTAGAGTGACACTCAGTCAATTAATTTTGGTCTGTGTGAATCACCTATCATAAGGATTTAAATATCTCTTAATTTATGACAAGACATAAAATATTTAGTAAAGATAGCTAGTTAAATTATAAAATTATCAAGAAATGTATGTGTTATGATGTTTGGGAATTAAAGCTTTGACAATTGCATGTGATTATATTATACAAATGTAGTATATATAAATATACAAAAGATATGTAAGGCCCAAATGTATTATACCTACTATATATCATATGCATATAAAATATGCTTATATTCTTGTATGCACTATTAATAACTATTTTAAAATTATGAGGGATACAACACAAACATAAATGATACTTTTGACATTCTCCTAGCTTTACATTCCCAACAATCTTGTGAATCTAATTTCTGTAGTGATTCCTAGATTTATTGACTACGATAATTTACAGTTACAAGGTTATATTTAAGACTGAAAAGGTTATAAAAATGTCTTTGCCAATTTGAATCCCTGTTCCTGTGCTTCTCAGCTTATTAAAATCTTGCTCTGAGATCTACAGAAAAAGAGTTTGGTTATATTGTCGCAGACTGATCCCTGTTTCCTGAATTCAACACAAAATAAGAAAGTGCTTCAGTCTTTCTTTGAGGCTTCTTCAGTCTTCTCCATTTAAACTCAGTGGCCTCCTTCACAAGTAAAATCCATTTCTACAGGACCTGGACAATAGGACTCAAGTCGATAGAATCATAGAACCACAGAATTGTTTGGGTTGAAAGGGTCCTCCAGAGGTCATCTAGTCCAATCCCCCTGCAGTGAACAAGATATCCTCAACAGCCCAGGTTGCTCAGAGCCTCCTCCAACCTGGCCTTAAATATTTCCAGGGATGGGCATCCATCAACTCTCTGAACAACCTGTTCAGTGTTTCACCACCCTCACCATAAGAAAATGTCTTATATCTAGTCTGAGTTTACCTTCTTTCAGTTTAAAATCTTGTCCTATCACAAGGACAAGATTTTAAACTTGTCCACCTTCATTAATCTGCTTAGTCTCAGCACCAAACTGTACAGAAGACTTTTTAGTTGCCTCCCCAAACCCAGGCAGGATCCAGGACTGCAGGGAATTGCTGTGGTCTGGTGAACACAATCTAAATCTAGGAAAGATGTGGAAAGAATAAAAATAATAACAAAAAAAAGTACCCATATGAGTCAAACTTGGAATATTTGGTACGTTTATAGATGCAAGGACTGAGATCCTAACACAGGAGGAAAGGCTGAGAGAACTGGAATTGTTCAGTCTGGAGAAGAGAAGGCTCCAGGGTGACCTCATTGTAGCCTTGCAGTACCTGAAGGTACTGCCACAGGAAAGATGGAGAGAGACTCTTGACAAGGGCCTGGAGTGACAGCACAAGGGGCAATGGCTTCACACTGACAGGGAGGAGGTTTAGGTTGGATATGAAGAAGAAATTGTTCCCTGTGAGGGTGGTGAGGCCCTGGCACAGGTTGCCCAGAGAAGCTGGGGCTGCCCCATCCCTGGCAGTGTCCAAGGCCAGGGTAGATGTGGTTCTGAGCAAGCTGGGATAGTGGGAGGTGTCCCCGCCCATGGCAGGGGAGTTGGAATGAGATGATCTTTAAGGTCCCTTCCAACCCAACCTACTCTGTGATTCTCTGATTCTGTCTTTAGTGGTTGCAGTGACAAAAGTCCCAGCAGATGGTGCCAGCACTTCCCTCAATGAAAGAAGTTAAACAAAATTCCAAAACAAGGCACTGAGTGTTCATCAAAGAGAAAGTGGATAAAGGCTTTAGGCTTTGTGGTCTGTCTGGTTCAGCGGAAGCCATGTAGTGATGACATTGGTGGATATAATGGCAGGGTAAAACAAGAAAGATACATTCTTTTAAAAAATTTGAATAATTTCAGGAAGATGTTTGGGTTTGGGCTGTCTTTAAAACAGTTTCTTATTTTATTTTTTTTTAATCCACAGAATTTTGCTCAGGAAACTGCTGAGTTCAGAGAAAGGAGATGACAGACCTTGCTTTGAAGCAGAGATATTGCTACTGAAAGTATGATTGTCACCACAAGCAGTGTGCCATAAACACATCAAGGCTTAGGCAGAAGAAAAATATCATTGGTTGAGGTTAAACCTTAGACTTAACCATGGCAAAAAAAAAAAAAAAAAGAAAAAAAAAAAGTGGGTTTAAAGTTGATACTTTTACACTAGAAGCTGGTAAGTATTTAAAGCTCTATTAAGTAACAGTGTTTAACTATTGCAGGGGTTTATTTGTTTGTTTTTTTCAAGTCCAACTCCAGCAAAACTTTAGAGGTACCACTTTTATACTCTTGTAAAGGCAGTGGGAGGATAAGAACTTTAATCACATTTAACCACAACTCTGCAATGGGGCTTTAGAGGAATGTTACAATATTTTCTCTGCTTCCCATGGTGTTTTCTACCAGAAAGGTTAAGTATGTAATTTTTTTCTGCCTCATCCTTCTCAGATCAGCAGAGATCTGAAACAGAACCTCCAGTTACATCAGTGAGACTACAGCTTGTCTCAAGGTCCTCTTAGAGTGCCATGTGAACTCGCCCCATCCCTTGCTTCACATAAACCATTTCAGCTGATTGAAGTTACAGGCCTGTCAGTCGAAGAAAACATAGATACTGACTGCTGCCAGAGAGAAAAACAAAAATCCCAAAGTACACCAGTTGTGCCTTTTGCAAAGGAAACGTGTTGGCCAGAGAATAAGCTGCATTCCCAGTAGGATCTTTGAAACTGACACAAAGCATTTCTAGAAATTATGCATGTTTCTTTCGATGGCAATTCAATGCATTTCTCTCTCTCTCTCCCCCACCTGCCCGAATCTTTAGCTTCAGTTTGCCAGAGTGGCTGAGAACAGCGGCTGACACCCTTCCCCAGACATATAAATGTACTGGAAACCCCAAGGCCTGATTGTATCTGTCATTTGTACCAGCAGTCGTGGGCTGCGAAGGCTGAAAACAATCATCCCCCCTCCTGTGCCAGGCCCGCGCAGTTATTGTTGTTCCCACTGTTTTGTCCTGCGGCGGTGACCCCGGGATCCCCGGCACGGAGCGTGGAGAGACAGGGAGCAAAGCCCAGGGCAGAGCGTGAACCGCTTCCAAAGGGCTTCAGTACATAAACAGCAGGGGGATGATATTTGTTGTTTCCACTTTCTAGTCAGAGAAGCAAGAGCCGGGTCAGTGACACCAAAGGGGGACAGAAAACCTCTGGCTTTTAGGTCCCAGCTGATTCCTGTGGTCAAAGGTATTGCTGGTTTCTCCCAAAACATCTCCTGCCTCTCCAGTGGATGGCTTCTGCTCCCAGTTAGCACTTCCCAAGGCCTCAGGTCTGGTGGGTAAAGAGTGCAAAGTCACAAAATCATGGAATCATAGAATAGTAGAATCACAGAATCATAGAATCACAGAAGGGTATGTGTTGGAAGGGACCTTAAAGATCACTTCATTCCAACCCCACCGCCATGGGCAGGGACACCTCCCACTATCTCAGCTTGCTCAGAGCCCCATCCAGCCTGGCCTTGGATGCTGCCAGGGATGGGGCAGCCCCAGCTTCTCTGGGCAACCTGTGCCAGGGCCTCACCACCCTCACAGGGAACAATTTCTTCTTCATATCCAACCTAAACCTCCTCCCTGTCAGTGTGAAGCCATTGCCCCTTGTGCTGTCACTCCAGGCCCTTGTCAAGAGTCTCTCTCCATCTTTCTTGTGGCAGTACCTTCAGGTACTGCAAGGCTACAATGAGGTCACCCTGGAGCCTTCTCTTCTCCAGACTGAACAATTCCAATTCTCTCAGCTCTCCTTACAGCAGAGCTGCTCCATCCCTCTGACGAGCTTGGTCTCCCTCCCTAGGACTTTCTCCAGAAGCCATGCCTTATATTCCTTGTCTTGTTCATGACTGCACTCTCCATGGCTGGGGTGGCAGCATTTCTGCCCTGCCCCATGACCACTCACATCTGTGCCTCCATCTCTACTCTGGTCTCATTTTCCCACATATAAACTGTACATTCCCCCTTAATCTCATTTTCCTTGCTCTTTTCAACTTTCTGCCTTGTATATATCTGATACTATTCTTAATCCCTTGTATTTTCTATTTCTGATCTACAGGCAGTTTAATTCCTATTATGACTATTTGGTTCCTATAAAAAGTGAAGTTTATTGTTGGTACTGATCCAAATCTGGAAGGAAAATGTCATTGCTTTTTTTCCTTCTCATCAAAATTTGAGGTTTCACATTCAGCTCTCTGAGTCGATGAGGGTTTTGCTATTTTCAGAAACATTTCAGTCACAATCTCCTGTTCTGTTGTCAAACAAAATCTGAAATTGTGCTGAAAGTTTTCACTGAAGCTCTGAATTCCAGCCAGCTCTGTCCTATTGATGCAGCTCTACAATAATGTCACTTTGTGGCCATGTCCTAATAAATACCTTCCAGTATGGGGGGAAAACAGCCTATTCTCATTAAAAGGATTGCTTACCCTGTGGAGTCCATCTCACACAAAATAAGACACCTAGAAGAAATCAGGAAGATGCCCCAGCTTCAGGCGACCCAAATTTTGAAGAGCATTTCAAGTCTGTCAACAGAGAGAAAAGGTTCTTTGCAAGCAGAGTTTATTCTGCTTCCTGTCACAGCTGGCTTTGCACATTTAGCACAGGAAAACACTGATATGTCAACTTGAAAGATGAAGCAGGACTTCTAAAAGCTACCAACAGCAAAAGCAACATGAGTTCAGAGTGGTTTCATATCTCATACCATGGGTTAAACCAGTATTTTCTGCTGTATTCCTATCCTTGCTTCATGACAAGGTGGCTGATATGCCCAGAAAATGGTTGGGAAGACATCTCCCAGGATATGGCAAGATCACTTGGGGGAGTACCACAGTTGGCTCAGGAGGGTTTTGTTTCTTCCTGGCTGCACCTTCCTGAACTGTGTTGCAGGTCTCACTTCCATGGCTCAGAAATGCACATCCCATGTAGCAACATACAAGGTGCTGTTCCTGGTAGATACCAACACATAGGCATTGCACAGTGGATCATTTGAGGACATGTGTTCCTATGCACCCTGCATATACACCTTATATCTGGCGTAATACCATGTTAACACCAGATCTTAAGGTAAGGAGTGATAGGAATGTGAAGTATGATGCTCTCACTGCTTTTCCTTGTGGAAAAAAATATGTGTGTGATAGTGATTACATACGTAATGCTGATCTGACCTGATGAGATCTGACCATAGCAGCAATGAAAGACCCAGCTCAGCACTTAAGCACACACTGAATTTCATAAAGGTCCTTAATTGTTTTCTGCTGGCTGGATTATTTTTTCAGACCTCTGGATCGCTCTGCCAAATGGAGGGACTCAAACCACACCACTGAGGTGTCCAGAGCAGACACAACAAGAGCACAGTTCCATTATTCCTGTGTATAGAGAAATGGCTGGAAGGGACACAAACCCAGTGGCTGTCATTGTCATGTGAGTCTCTCTCTGGGCACAGCAACATCCCAGCTCTGCATTCTGCACGCGGCTCTCAGGGCAGCTGCTCCCAACAATGGGGCCTCTATTCCTTCTGGCCCAGGCAGGGAAACAGAAGCATGGTGAAAACATAAGCTGCTCAGACAAGATTAAATGCAGCCCATGTAGTGATGAATCCCATGAGAAGCATTTAGGTTTCCATCCTCGGGTCTGTGCCCTACTGCCTCGAGCAGATGCCTCTCTGGGACTCCAGAGCTCACCTCCACCTCTATCTTCATTTGTGTTTTCATCATCCCCAGGACAGACATGGAAATGCCGAAGTCTTATTTGAGCTCAGCTAGCAGAAATTCCTTAGTAAATTTGTGAGCAGATTTGTAGCTGAATGCAAAGACAACATTTCCATCACTACTATTGTGAAAGAAGTCTCCAGGACAAACCTCAGTACAGATCCCAGAGCTCTGCCAGTTCATACCATCTAACAATGATTCCTTCTTCACGAGGAGACAAAGATATTTTCACAAATAATCAGAGAGGCAGGAGGAAAAATTTCCACCATGGTAGAAATTTTCAGAGTATTTAATATTCCAGCTTTTGTGCAGAAACAATTAACAAACAAATACATGTTGTATGTCTGATCCTGGAAAATTCTGTCCCAAATCAGCACAGCACTGTGATTAACTGAAGGAGTTGTACTGCATAGTTTGTCTTGTAACAGTTGGAAGAACAGTCTTTTCCCTTGATAATGCCTGAGTGTCAGGTTCAGGGAGCCAGTGTAGATTTGGTGGCCATGCCTTCTCCCCTGACTGAGATTAGCCACCATCTGGTAGTGCTTCAGAGAAGAACCTTTCCCCATTGTCACTTCCTTTGTCTGATGGTCTGTAACATCTGACCTTTGCTTCACAGGTCATGGCCTTCACCTCCTTTCTTTCCAACAGGAGTACCGACAGCAGGGTTAAGTTTATATGATACCTCTGGTAAGTGCTACTTCTGAGCACTGGGCTTTTGCAGCGCTCCTCCTTTCTTTGATGCTAAAGTTTCTGTTTTGACCTCCATGCAACATTAAATCAGCCTGCCCTATCTGCCACCAATCTGGCTCCTTGGTTGCAGGGCTCTGCACTCCTGTTTCTCTTTTCTGGCTTATGGTCTGTGGAGAGCTTGTAAGGTGTGTGCCAGTTGTCTTTGCAAAGGTAAACATTTTTTTTCTTTTTCTATAATCAGAGACTTAAATTATCTCTCTCATTCAATTATATAGTTCTTATTCTTGTTCTACGATGGAGTAAAGGTCCACCAACAATCAAAGCAAGAGACAATCTTGCCCCAAAGTGCTTCCTCTCTGATGTCAAACAGGAGGCATTTTACCTTTTTCTTTATTAAAGGACATAATTCCATGGCAAGACTCCCATGAGCTGATGTGAGAACAAGATTCCATGTGAAGTGATTTCATTAAATTCATGGCAAAGTGTTCTGGCAAGACAAGTATGGAGCCCTGAATTCCTGAATGTTGAATCCTGTGCCACATCACTAACAAGAAGAGCACTGAGGGCTTCAGTGATAAAAGGAAACCATGGTCTTCCTTCGTCAGTCTTCCTACCACTGTGGAGTGTTTTCCCATTCTCATCCCCTAGACTGAGAGATTCAGGCTGACAAGGAAGTGAATTTAGTTTCCATATAAATGACAAACTTGACAACCTTGGAAGTAAACATTTAGCCACACACAAAAGGCTAAATGGAAACAGAAATACAAATGTTCCTTGCATGAACCTGCTGATTCCTCAGCTTGGGATGGAAGCTCTCTCTGTACAGTAGCAGTTTTACTTTTCCTGAACATTCAGACACGCATTTTTGAAGAATTTGGACAAATGCTGGTGCTCTTCTCTCCTGGAAATCAGTTCAGGTCAGATACTTGATTACTTTTAGATCCCCTAACTGCCTTGAGAGTGTCAAGAAGAGCTGCTGAATGCATGGGCAGGTTGGTGATGTACCTGGTATTATCCTGTGTGAGTCCCACAGCCAGTCCCTGCCACTGCCTGGGACCACCAACCAAAAGCAACCTTTGGTTCACAAGCTCTGCAAGCACGTGGCTTCACAGCATAACCAACACCAAGGATGTGATTGATGGGGGCAGCTGAACAATGTGAAACCCCTGCTCCAGGAAGGGGCAAGGAAGGATAGGTGAGAGCAACCATCCCCAGGTCACCCTGGGAACAAGTCACAGGCCCAGCCAAACTTGCCTCAGTCCATGATGGAACAGGGACCCTCAGGCATCCCTTTGGTACCTCTGAGTCTGATTGTGCCCCAGGGCACCTCTTCCCTGGCTCTTCCAAGGTGTGGTTTGCTATGATGTTCTCTGGCACACATAGATTTTGGTGTGCAGTTCCTGGCTGGGAAAGGCTGGAAACTCCTGAGGTACAATTCACCTCAAAAATGCGTTTCAGACATAGGGCCAGACAGTGCCATCACTGTGATCAGGGGCTGCTTCAGGGGCAGTTTCATTTCTAGGTGCTTTTCAGCCTGGTTCCTCTGACACAGCCACAGAAGTGCCATACAGGAAATTTAGAAAAGGGTTGTCACCACTACTGTTTAACCAGAAAGGCCTGGAAGAAATTCTTCCTGTGAAGGTGGGAGGCCCTGGCACAGGTTGCCCATAGAAGCTGTGGTTGCCTCTGGATCCCTGGAAGTGTCCAAGGCCAGGCTGGATGGGACTCTGGGATAGTGGAAGGTGTTTCTGCCCATGGCAAGGGGTTGGAATGAGAGGACCTTTAAGGTCCCTTCCAGAATAAACCGTTCTATAATTCTCTTGGAGTATCTTTTGCATATCATTCCCCCCTCTCTGGGAGACCTGGGCTGGAACGCTGCTGCTCCCCCTTTGGCAGGGAGGGGTGAATCTCTTTCAGGCATCCTTTTATATTTTGGAATATGTCTGCCAAATAATTACTGAAGCTGCTTTAAAAATTTCAAAGTCTTAACATAAAACTCTTTCCACTATTTCAATGGCCATGCAATTAAGTTTTGGGGGAAAACAGAAAATAATAACTATGATTCTGTCCTGGATATTTTGAAAGAAGACCACTAGGTCTCATCCCTGGCAGTGTTGAAGAACAGGCTGGATGGGGCTCTGAGCAACCTCTTCTAGTGGAGGGTGTCCCTGCCCACGGCAGGGGGGTTGAAACTAGGTGTCTGAGGTTTCTTTTCACCCAGGCCATACCTTGATTCCAAGATGTTCCAAACTCTTCCATCACGCTCCGGGCTTAGCTGCTGGTGGTGCCAGCAGGGGCCGCGCGCGGGCCGCGGTGCCGGAGCGGATCCCGTTCCCCGCATCCCGAAGCGCTGCACTCGGCGCTGGCACCTGGCAGCTGCTCTAGCAACAAAAAATAGCAACAGCCCGTGACTGAGGCTTTTAAAAAAGCAAGTTTTCTGTGTTCTCTTTCCCATCGCGTTTGGCACCTTCTCTTCCATCACTTGCCCTTGAAGCTCGCGCTGCTGGGATGGATTCTCCTCCGCAACCACCCTCTGTTTGGCAGAAGATGCCTTCATACCTTTTATGCAAGGCATAAAATACCTTGCCTTTCCTGGAGGGCTCTCTCTGGACTAGGAGAACCTTAAGTGAGAGCAAAACCCGTGTTTTACGGCTTCTTTAGCCTGATGTCTCAGAGTAATGACCAACACAGACATGCAGAACTGCTGGAGTTGTGTATAGGTAACGCAAGGCAGGAAAATATTTGCTTGTCGTCATTCCTAGGGGAAGCCCACTTAAGAATAACTATGTACATTGTACTCGAGATGCCTTTTCTCCCCCAGACTGGAAAATGAAATATTTTCTCTGTACATCCAGAGATGGCACATGATGTGATTCTCGGACTTGATGATTCTGATGAGTCCCTTCTGACTCAGCATATTCTGTGATACTAAGAACCTGGAAAACCTAGGGAAAGATATTCCAGGGCATCTCACTTTGGATTTGGCATTGACTGTGGCACTTAGAAGTTAGCCACACAGCTAATAAAAGAATGTGCAGTAATTCATTTTTAATGATCGTTTCCTGGGTGTGGCAAGTGGTTTTGTCGCTTTAAATTCTTATGCAAATAAAATCAAGCTAATCTTCTTAAAAAGGTAGCTGTAGCTGTGTCAGCCTATTCCGAGCTGGCAGGAGTGCTGCATAATACTTGAAATTCTCTAAATTGTTCATGTCAGTGGGATATCAACTATCAGCACAATAATAATGATAATAGGCATGTGTTTGCTTGCATAGAAGTTATTGCATAATTAAGGGCCTCATTAAGGGTTTTCAGTACCACAGAAGAATGCCCCTAACTTTCTGGTTGTTTTCATCCTATTAATACCAACATCACACAAGCCACTCCCCAGGCGACTTGTTTTAATCACTGGTTAGCTGGGAAATTCAGATGCAGCAACATATCTAAAATGAATTAACAGTATGGCCAAAGTGCTTTCATTAAAAGGGAGGAGTGCCTTTGGAGAGACTGCCATCTCATTCTGGCTTACTTGGATGGTGCATGCACCTAATCTGATTCTGGTCATCCCACATAACTGGTATGGGAACAGTAATTGTTAAATGCAAACCTTCTAGTATTTTCAATTCCACTAAAAAAAGTGAACAGTACCAACACTGCCCCACCCCAGCAACACAGGAAACCAAATGACAGTGCTGTGCAACCCAGGAAAGGTCACCCACATCCACAACTCCAGGGCATCACAATCATAAGCATCCTGCAGGCTGACAAGTTCCAGGAAGCATCCATATCCCAGTAATCACAAGGTGCTCCATCACCCAAAACAATCTGAAAACCTGCTGCACCACAGGGAAAAAACCTGAGAGAGTTCTAGCATGCCCAGATTTCCAAACTGCACACTTACAGGGATTCTGTTAGGCGGAGATGCCCACACCACAGGGCAATCTGAAGGATGCTAAGAGCCCTTGAGAATGGCTTCTGCTGGAGTCTCTGCACAGGGGTCCAAAGTGACTGCAGTCCTTCTCTGAGGCAGGCCTGAGACCTGCAGGGTTGGATCTACAATTCCAAGTGTGGACCTAAAGCCTGGGTCATTAGCATTTCTTAAGATGGCAATAGATTATCCAGGAAGCCAACCACAACCCACACTGTGAAGCAAGGGAAACAAAAACAACACAGTCGTCCCTGCCAATGTGACCTAGGGCAAAATTCCTTCCTGACCCTAGATCTGGAGATTGGTTTAACCCAAGTATGTGAGCCACACCTGCCCACAGGTACTTGAGAAATTTTCCAATACCACTACAAGCATAAGCATGCTTGTCCAGCCTCCTTTTTTTTCAGCCAGGACAGTGCCGGTACTTCAAAAGTGAAATTAAACTTTACTGTGTGGGTGATGAATCATAGAAGCTGTGAAGACTGTTTCTTCCTAGTCCTCGGGCAGCCAGCAGAGCATGAAGTCTGTGACTGACACTAGATACAGTACAGAAAATGGCATCTAAGTCATCTTCAAACTCCTTTTGCTCATCCTCATTACATGCTTGAGAATAACACATCAAGCCCAGCATCAACTTTGTAGGTGAAAACAACTCCAAAGGCACAAAATCCACAAAATCCTTTAGCACAAATACTTCTGTTAAAAAATATCTTCAACCACACAAATATTTCTGGTAAAAAATATCAGCCTACCTTTGCTTTTACTCCTGCTGTGGAATGGTAGGCAGCTCCCTTGTTTCCTCTGAAATTAGAATGGTCTATGGATTTTAGCATAAAACAGTACAAAGCAGACAAGGCAATCACAGCACTTTGTGAAAACTTGAAGGTCTGTGTTCTGCATTTTAACCCAGTTAAGCTGTATTGAAAAGAAAACTGGCTACACCTTTGTTTTTAATCTCCTACTCTGACAGCCTAAGATAGGGTCAGGGCTGGAAGTAAGAGCAAGGCCGGGGAAAGAATTATGGTTAAGGAGAAACACACCCAGGAATTCAGAAGTGAGGCAAAATGAACATGTGCAGTTCTTCTTAGGTTATCATGAATCCTGGTAATCCTGAATATACAAAATAGTGGCCAGCAAATAGAAATTGTATCATGTTATTTATGAAGCCATAATTTTAACATCTTGCAAACCGGGTTGTGTGTTACAGCAATAGGCAGGAAAATCATAACCTGATCAGTGCAAGGTGGGCTGGGAAGCAGCTTCACCCTGATTGTTACAAGCAAGGTGTGAGGTGTTTGGACTCACTTCCACCCTGGGCATGGACTTGCTGCAGGAACTCCATCAAATCCCTTGTCCAGCCCCCTCACCTTTGGTCTGGTGTTATTTAGTCTGAAAGCCTGGGAACAGGCACTATTTTCAACATAGTGTTTTCTTCAGTGCCTGGCATGATAGAGGCTGATTTCACAAGACTTTCCATCCTACAGAAAAGAGACAAAAGCTGCTCTAAAAGAATGTTGTTTACATTGTGATCCAGCAGTAAAAAAAAAAGTGGTCAAACTCATGTGCCAGGCAAGAAGCGGGACAGACTCTGAATCATCTGGGAAAATGTTTAATCCCCTGCCCTCCCTTTATCCCCATTTCCATGGCTTGGACAATCAGGAAGTGTCATTTCCTCAATTTTAGACACATGGCTGTGCCAGTTCAGTAGCCTGGTTTTGCACCTGTTTCCCTTGGATGTATTTAGAGGCAAAATCCTACAAGAACTGTTATGTCAGAATCCTCCTACTCATCAACCTTGCCAGGGAAGAGTTTTTCACCCAGAATACCTAGGACTGCAATATGCATCCTGAAGGCTTTGTCTTCAGGCCTGTGCTCAGTCTCAGCAGAAATCCTGGGAGCTCAGGAATGGTTTCCTCATGACTGTCAGCGGGCCTGGGATGAAAAATAAAGGCCAGGTGCCTATGTAAGAAGCACCTGCCATACTATCAGATATTCCTAAAGGAACACTGTCTGAAGTGACATTTCATGGGGGGCCTCAAGTGCCCATGTTCAGTGGTATCATGGAGATTTTCCTGACAATGATGAGGAAAGAGAAGAAGGATTCTTAAAGCGACTTCAGCAGCTATCTGTAGTTTCTTAGGAGACAACAGGTTTTCCCATGTCAAAACTTGCCATAGGTACATTTCAAAGGTCCACCATAAAGAGGAAAGCACAGATAGGGGTCATCATTGCTCCATCCTGTAACCTCAGCAGCAACACCAGCAGAAGACAGATCCAGTAAGGTCAACAGACCAAACTTGGAGCTGACAGGGCTACTCTGTTGAAAGCAGTGGAGTCATTTCCATGTAAGTGAGAGCAGAAACCAGTCAGTGTTTTCTCCTGTGGAGATGAGGCACCACCACCACAACTGTTGTCTCCTGCTTTTTCTGCAGGACCACAGGTGACACTGTAGTTGCAACAGCTGTAACTGAACCCAAATACTTAGATTTGACAGCAGAATGAAACATGTCTAAAAGAAGGCTCAGTCTTTCAGGCACTGCAGGAGTAACAAGCCATTGAGGCAGCGTCTTAACATACCAAGATGTTTCTGAGATAATGTCTTCTGAGAAAGAGATCAAATGAGAATCTGTTTTGCACGGCTGTGTTTTGCCCCACTGCCCCCAGAATTGTGCAGCTCTTTCTTCTTTGTTTTTGCTCCAGATTGTACCAAGAGTGTCTCGCATCAGGTGCTTCTTGGAAGTCTTTTCAATAGGAGCAGGATAATTGAGGCATCAAATTGCATCCTGTGGGAGTTCCAGGATTAGGCCATAGAGCAGGTCATGTTATATGTTCGAAAGGACAAAAAACATTTTATGTTTTGTCTGTTCACTTAGCTAGGAAATGACAAATTTTGAAATACCTATAATTTGCCTTAATCTTGTTCTCCTAGACTGCCACACCCAAAGTGGGTTTTTGCTAGGATGGTATATTATAGTCATCATCTCCTGATGCAACAAATCAAATCACAGAGTGGTTTGGGTTGGAGGGGACCTCAAAAATCATCTCTTTCCAACCTCCTGCCATGGGCTGGGACACCTTCCACTAGACCAGGTTGCTCAGAGCCCCATCCAACCACTGCCTTGGACACTTGTGTGGGAGCAAGAACCTGTCATGAGGGACTAAACATCAAGGATTCAGTATCTGGCCTTTTCAAATTCTAGGCCTGAATACTCAGTGGGTTGGCTCTGGATTTCACTCTTTCCTTTGTACACAATTCAAAGCAGGAAAACCACTATCCCTTTGGATCACTAAAGGACTCCCCTGGAGAATTTCTCTTTTCCTCTTGTGCAGCAAGTTAGGCTTCTGCCTTTTACCCTGCCAGACCAGAGACTGGTGGATAGTTATGGTAATTTTTGTGGTTAAATATCCTGTGGAAGAACTCTTGTACCATTGCTATTATTTATTATTTGCTGAGTATTGGCAACATGCTTCCATGATGAAAAGGAGAGTTTAGGCAGGGAAAGTTTTATCTGCATGTGCACGTGTACATGAATATGCCCTCACTTCTGCCCCTTGATCCTTCTGGACTTGGGAGCCACAGCCTGAAATCTTTGGGGCAGCTCCCTTTAAACTCAAACTGGAATCCAATATGAGCATGAAAAATACAAGCTGCACATTAGCTTCTATTGTTTATTTTGATATTGAGTAACATTTATCTTAGCCTTTCCCTAAACATCCTCAGCAGTCTTCCGCTGAAGTGGGAAGAGCAGCACAAGGAATACCGCAAATACCAAGGTAATGTTATCTGTTTTTCTACAGCAGACTTGGCGGATTTTGAAAGAATACCCACTGTGGTAAATTCAAGGCTTCAATAAAACCTTTTGATAACGAAAATAAGGAATGTCAGATATCAATAAAAAGGCCAGATTCTGTGGTTTTTGGTGGCCTTTTCAGACTGAGGCAGAAAAAGGATCCATTCAGCTTTGCAGCAATGAAGTGTGGAGAGAAGCTCAAGGATTTGCCCTCCCCTAAAGCATCTGGAACAAGGGACTCACCAGGGAGATACAGAGATGTGCTGGGAACACATAGCTCCAGCTGGTAAAACAGCATGGAAGGCTGGGTCAAACTGGCTAGGGAGGCATCAATAAGTGTTCAAGGACAGGCTGGACGGGGCTCTGAGCAACCTGAAATAGTGGAAGATGTCTCTCCTGGCAAGAAATTGGAATGAGATGATCTTTAAGGATCCTTCCAACCCAAACCATTCTATGATTTAGGAGTAATATTTTCTTTTTGCAACTCTTTGCACCTCAACTGACCTAATAATTTCTAACTGAACCATACCAGGACAATGGGCTGCATGGAAAATCTGGCCATTGAACTGGTAATTAAACATTTCAGAGAACTTTTAACTTTGATCATTCTGCCATTTACTGTCATGACAGAACTGCTTGTGAGCACTTGCTCCCTCCTCTTTGGGCAAACAGATGCATATGCATCATGTTATGAAAACACAGGCAATTTAGGCCAGAAGACTGAGGAAAATGATGATGATGATGATGAGACATATTTGCTGGGTGAGTAGCATCAGTGTTTAAATATGCTGTATTTGAAGCACCAAGGACTTTAACATTTAAAACCATAGATCCTTCACGTGGATGGTCATGCCATATGCTCTAGCAAATTTTTTTCTCCCTGAATGTGCAATGTCGACAGCTCTGAGGAAGAAACCTCCATCTCTGGTCTCTTTTGTATGACTTTGTATCCACGCTGGAAGTAGGCTCTGTTTGTATTGGCCGGAGATAAAGCATCCATCGGTTTGTTTGTTTTCACCTCTACCTGTGCACGGGTACCACAGGGAATGTTTCCAAACAGCAGATTAATCAGAAAGCACGAGGTGCAGCTGCAGCCAGATTGTGGTTTCTTCTCTCTCTCTCTCTGAGGCAGAGAGCATTTGTAACCACTTTCCTGTCTTCACAGAGCTGCTGATGATCGCATCTTCTTGGAATCTCCTCTTGTGCTGGCGCACAGCGACAGCAGAACCACAGCGGCCGCCGGGGCTCGCTGATTGTCTCTCTTCTCCTGGGGCTTGCCGCGGTCACTCCAGTTCCTGCTTGCTTCCAGGGAAGGGGAGCCGGGAGGGGGTGTGTGTGTGATCTGGCTCCAACTAAACTCACAGAGGAGAGCAAAGTCGGGGTGGAAGGAAATGGAAGTGAAGAGGGATTAACTCCACTGGAGGAGGTGAAACCCCACAAGGTGGGGTGTGCCTTTTCCTAGGCTTTCAGACTAAGTAACACCAGACCACAAGGTGCTGAAACCCACAGCGGCAGCTGATGGGTGACAGGGAGGGTGTGGGACATTTGGTCGTTAAGTCTCCATATCAAAGCTCCTAAGAAAAAAAAACAGCATTCTGGAAAAAGGGCGGGCAACTCACCAGTGTGACACTGCCTCTCCTAGGGAGAGCCGTCACTTCTAACAAAAGGCTGCTGATCAGGGCAGGGGGGACTGAATGCAGCTTAGGGAAGAAGTCCTGGCGTTGAACTTCTGATGAAATCTTTGTGTGGCCTCCGAGGTTCATGGCCCCCTGACCTCTCCCTGCGCAGGGGTTGGTCGTGGGCTCAGGCAGAAGCAGCAGCAGCAGAACACTCATGTAAAGTTTTCCTCTTGCCATTCAGCACACCAGGTAGGGTCTCAGCTGGGATGAGTCCTTTCCTGGTGGGAGATGTTTCCCTTTTCTCCAGGTGAAGGTTTAGCTCACCTCCTGTAGTATCCATTCAGTAAAGCCACCTTGCCAGTATTTGGAAAAGAATACTCCGAGGAGTTTCCCCTTTTTTGATGGAATCTCTCTGCCTGTAATCTATCTGTCTAATCTTGCCTGCCAGGATGTATCTCTCTATCACTCCATTTAAAGCTGGAAGCTGGTCATCCTTTCTTTTCTTCTTTTTTTTTTTTTTTTTTTTTTTAATTGATTTTTGCTTTTTTTCCCCTGCCCAATTTAGTCATAACCAGTCAGGAACATGTGTGCTTGCCCCAGTGCAGCTCCCTGTTGGAAAGCTGCTGGTGGGTGCAGACTGTTGATACTCAGAACAGAAATGAGGAGGTTGGACCCTGTGGACCACCTTTTGCAGCTCCTCCTGCCCAGGCTGCCTGTGTGACCTCCTTGTGGGCTCTGCCATGACTTGTGCAACCCACAGTCTCTGAAGAGCAGCAGCTTGAGGGAGGGAAGTGACTGCTCAGTTTTGCCCAGGCCTGCTCAGGCTTTAAAGTATGTTTTGCTTGTTTGCAGCCTATTTAAGCACACACATCAGGGTGGGTGCCAGCCTCCTGTGCTGATCCATCAGCTGTTTTGGCCTGATGCTTCCAGGGAGGGAGTGCTGGAAATGATGTGGATCTCCCCATCTTTCTGGCTGACGGCATCCCCTCCCCTGTGTCAGCGTCCTTGTTTGAAAAGCTGTGTGGGTGTCAGATCTTAGACCCAATCCACTGACAGAGAAACCCAGCACAGTAAATTATTTGTTTGCAGCCAGGTTAGCTCCCCCATTCCCCTGACCCTGTCACAACCTGAGATTCCACAGAACTGCAACACAGTGGGCACAAGCAGCCAGAGCAAAGAAGGAGTGCCATCACTTTTATTGGCTTCCCCACTAAAAGTAATTTTATCTCAGCTGAGAAAACTACATCCTTGCTATTGCCTTAATTCTGAATGTCCTGAGTCCTGAATCCTGCTCCCACTTTCCATGCAGTCCCATCTGTCCTCTCCTATCCAGCTGTGCTAGACACATCACTCTCCCCCAGGTCTGGATCTTCTGCCTCCCCATCTCAGACCTTCTGATGTGCAATTCTCAGCCTTTCCCCAGTGAATTACTCTCTGATGGTTGGTTATCACCACGGCTGACACAATGAATTGAAGCTACACTGGCCAAATCTTCTACTAAAACCATCCCCATGCTTTCAGAACATGAGAATACTTGGTCCTACTGTACCAGGAGGACATTATGAGCAATTAATGCCAAGAAACAAAACAGGAGGGTAAGATATAAAAAACTGACCTAAACCCCAGGATACTGGGCTGAACACAGATCTATTGCAAAAACAGTGTCTGTGTTTCCATCAAAATCCAGGGACAGCCTCAGACATAAATTGCTGAGAAGGACAATGGGGAAATTAAGACGTAGCCCTAAACAGCACTTGGGAACTCCCTCCTGGAGGAAAAGGGGAGGCAGAACTACGGGAAAAATGATTCTCATGCTTCAATAATTTTTTCTGGATTCCTTGGGGTGTGTCAGGGTCACAGCATGCCAGCAGCTGGAAAGTGCACACTCTGAGTGCTCTCCTTTGCCATAACCTCCCATTGCAAATTGGACAAATAAAGGACCTTCATTTCATCCGACTTACTCTATAGTGCTATTGGAATATCCCTCTTGAATTGTAAAGTCACTGCCCAAAGGGCTCTCAGCCTGTGGAAAAAGGGTGTTGTCCACTAGATCAAAACACTGGGATTTCTTATAGAGGAGTAACCTTTAGGTCTTGAGAACAGGAATGACTGAAGGAGGAATTCCCTGCTCTTCCTCTTTTTATTCCATTTTAGCCTTAATTCAGAATGATGGCAATGTGCCTGCCTGACTTAGGCACAGAGCCCAAGTCTGGATACCCATAGAAAATCCTCAAATTGGCTGCCTACTGGCACTGGAAAACTTAAGATTTTTGTTAGTACATATGATCTCTAGCACAAGCAGCAAAAGCAAATTGAAAAAAAAAAAAAACCCAACCAAAACCACATTCAGTTCAAGAGCTAAACAGATAAATAAAGAGCAGATTAAAAGTAAAAAATGTGCCAGGTCGAAATATCAGACAGATCTATGTCCTTTGCACATCAAAGACTGTAATACCCTGAAAGGCAACAGCCACTCCAATTCTATTCAACCTCAGTAGTGCAGGGAGGAATTCAGGTGTGACTCATGCAGGTGAGTTAAACCACAAACCAAGAGCTGTTCCACATTTGGAATAAAGTGATTAGTAAAAGACCCAAGTGCTGGAGGAGGGGCACACAGACTCCACAGAGGTTTCAGAGGTGGGTGCTGGTTCTATCTGAAGTCCACGATCACTTGGAGTAGTGACAAGAGGCTGGGAGCACTGAACAGCTTCCTGATTACATTCTTTAATTCTCCTGAAAAGACTTGCCTCCTCAGGATTGCTCTAATCTATAGCCAGACCATAGGAGGTAGAGCTAAAGGATGCTAAAGGATGCTCAGGGCAGATAAAGGGAGGAATTTCAGTTCAGGAATTTATAAACAGAGAGTTGAGAAACAGTTAAGCATCAAGCAGAATCAGACTGAGCTCCTCCACAACTGCCTGCTTGTGAGCAGGAGGCTCTCAGGGTCACCACTCTCATTATGGGGTGCTTGGCACCCTCTGTGTTTGTTCCTGTGTCCATCCTTCCATGCACACCTTCCAGTTTAAGGAAAAGAGAGACCACATGCTGACACAGGCTCAGTCGCACCAGACCACAGCAGTACTGCCAACCCCAGCACCAACACTGTGAGAGGGACCAGGGAAATGAGCAGACAGCAGAACCTAGGGCTGTGGTGGGCCAAAGTGACACTGCTGGGTGTGTAATGGGCTGCACATGTGCTGTTTGTGTGTTTGTGTGAGTGCGCATGAGACGTGCCTCAGCCTTCATGGTTTTGAATGACTTTTTTCTGCTTTGGCCAGCATGGGAAGGCTGCCTCCCACTGTTCACCACAGCCTCTCCCTCCTCCCTGGCTGCTGCAAACCTTTCAGCTGCATCCATCTAACCCATGCGAATATTAAAGCTGTTAAATTGATGGGCTGAGTAAATAGGATTAGCTCTGTGTGCCCAAGGGGGGAGGCTGCTGCTTGCACAGATTGATAGGGAGACAGGGGGGAAGGCTGAGGAGGAGAGGGTTGCTTTCAAGCCGACAAGAATATGCTATCTGGGAGGTACACGGATAGCTTCCAATCTGCCCCTGATTGGATTAGACATGCTCCTAAATGTGAAGTGCCTATACAAGTCTGGGGCTTAGCTGGTGCCGGGCTGCTGAGAACCTTCGAGGTGCTCCCCAAGGATTGCTGCCACCCCGGCGAGCCCTGGAGACATCTGACTGTCAGGGGGCAGAAAGCCCCTGCTGCTGGGCCCTGTCTCGCCCACCGTCCCAGGCGTCGGATCTTTAACCCGCTCCCGTGAAAGCTGAGATCCTTTGCCTCCATCTGTTCACATGCGATGGCTTTACAATTCCCCTCTAACCTACCAAAGGGAAGCATGAAGTGATCTCTCGCTGCGTGGTGGAAGGAAATCTCTCCCTCCCGCCATCTCCCCCTCCTCTTTTTTCTCTTCCAGATGAAGAATTTGAATGTCTTTATGGTCTGTTTAAAATATAAAGTGAGTTCTTTACACATTTTTTGAAGCTGCGCTTATCTGGGCATTGATTATTGTCACTAACAGCGATGTGAGCCAAATGCTCACCATTTTCCCTAAGCTTTGATAATATTTCCAAGAACTTTGGCAGCTTTTTTGCAAAGTTAGTTGCAAAAAAATAAAGAAGTTTACACCTAGCCTGTTATGGAGGATAGCACGGAATGGCAGTGGCTTAGTTAGACCTTTCTTAGGTTGGTAGAAAACCAGCTCTAAATATTTTTAATTGGAACAGAAAAAATCTGAGCAAAAATATTGTAGATGCTGAACAGAGGAAAACTGTACTACTGTGATAACTGTGGTTTATTCCATGGATATTATCCTTTACTTATTTTATAGTCACAGGGAAAATACTGGGGAGGGAAATCTTTGTTTAACATCTATTTTGATAGTAGTTATGCAGCACTCTGATGTCCATATGCTCACTCTAAATTAAATACTGTCCTTGTTTTGGAAACAGATGCTTGCCCTGATATTCTATAGAAGTAAAAGTTATACATCCTCATTTTCTGTTTTTGTTTATTCTGGCTGGAGATAACAGTAACTCACCTGCAAGGTCTAAGCTGCAACAATAATTTAGGTTAATAGAAATAGCCGAGAAAAATACAGGAAGGACCATGAACTCTGTAGCCTGATGCAAAAATTATTCCTGTTTTAGCCAGGGAGATAAAAAGGAAAAAAGAAGTGATTTCACTTCAAGAAGTGAGTTGTGGAGCCAGAATTCAGGTCCTGATGCTGGTACTTACTTCTAACCTGCTGCTCTTGTTACTTATCCTGGCAAAGGCAGGTAAAAGTGTGAGGCAGGAATAGAGCATTGGGAACATCCAGAATGGAATTGCAGCACTTATCTCTGCAGGAAAAGTCTAGGCTTCCTTATCATCACCCAAAAGCTGACCAAGAAGTACATCTAGGCTTCAGGGAGACACTTGTGTCAGAATAATACCTGGCTATGAATACAGCTGCAATGCACCACGTAGATACTCTTAGTAAATGATGTCATAAATAGAATACAAGAACATCCATTGGTGTTAGACACCCTGTTTTCCCCCAGCCCAGCCCACATGAACACCTGAGAATATGAATTATCTCCCCCTTAATTTAGGAGCTGTGGTGACAACATTTGGTTGTGCTGTTTTCCCATTAGGCTTGGGGGTATCTTGAGCGAGCCTGATTGCATTACCTTGTGTTGGAAATTGAATTGCTGTGTCCAGTGCCCTTGAACTACTGTGTAAATCAAAATTTCTGTCTAGCAGGCAATGGCATCCTTCACCTTCCTCTGGAATAACTGGATATTAACATACACTCTTCATAGGAGATTAAATTCCTCTTCTTTCCCATCTTTCTATCAGGTTTAATTTTAAATGATAAGTTAATACAAGTGAATGCAGCAAATTGATGCTTTCTGTGTAAATGTGTGCTCCTCAGCAGCCCCCCCTCCCCATCCCAGCCAGCATCAGTCTTGGCCAGACCTCTGTGTGGATGTGGCTGCTCCTCTGTGGCTGTCCATCCTTCCTTATCTATGTCACTCCCCTCAGTCCCTCCCCCTGCAACAGACACACCACTGACAGCAGGCAGAGGTGAAGTCTGCTCAATGGGATGTTTGCTTACCTTCATGTGCTCCTGACACCATGTAACTTTAAGGCTCCCTGCTGAAACCACTGAATGCTCTGCTAGGTCCAAATCAGCCTTCTGACTCCACCCAGCTTCTTCTGTTTTAGCAGTATTCCCATTTCTTTGCTTGAATAGCACCCAAAGGACCTTGAAGTTCCCCTGAGTTGACTCCATTTTTCTTCCTTTTCTGGCCTCATTAAAGCTGTTCTTGATTTTATCACTTCTTCCTGCACTCCTGCACTTGAATGTTGTGTAATTATATCAGATAACCTATTCAAACAAAGGAAGGGGAAATTAGAGATGGAAAGGCTTCTTTAGATTGAGAAGACAAGCCCCACTCCCTTGGGAAGAGGGCAGGAAAGAACCATGCGCTCCTCACTCACCCAAGTGACATGGGGTTCATGACTCCCTTGAGATCCAGCTACACTTTCAGACCTCACTGCTAGGAAGAATTTCCTGATCCTTTCCATGATAGTTCCACTGCTTAATTCCTTGGCCACACCTAGTTTCGCCCTTCACCACTCAAAATAGTTTCTAAAAGGTTTATTTTTCACATTTTGTAATTAAGAAAAGTGACACTGAGTGGGGTTAAATGATGGCTGTAGACCCACAGTACTTAAGATATATAGGGATCTCTTGGACACTTAAATTTGCTCATTGAAATCCCAGAAAATATGTCCTAAAATTTGTTCCCAAAACTCACCAAGCACCATCTTAATTAAGAATCTTAATTATCCTTTCTGCCCCCATGCAGAAAGTGTGGCTGAGTCCCAAACTGTAGTCCATATGCAGCTGATATAGGGCCTGCCCTCTGCACAAAAGTCACTTGTTTGCTGAGCTGGGTTTCAGGTTTCCTGCCATGAACTTGGGGGGGTTTAGGATTTAAGCAGTCATCTCTGTCTCTTTTTTCTAATGTCACCTCAGCCACACTGAGGTGACATTAGGACATGGCACTGCTCTCCACCAGTTGGCTGCAAGGTCCAGCACAGCCTGGCTGAGTCCCCACTGATTGTTGAGTCACCCTTGGCTGGCTGTGTGGATCCCTGCCAGGGCCACCTGAACTGCTCTTGCTCTCCTAGCCAGGCACTGCTGCCTCCTGCTCCTCAGCCTTCACATTCCACACTGCTGCAAGCATGTGAACAATGCATGGCATCTCTCGGGTTGTTCCCACCCAGCCTCCCTGCTTTTACTGGAAATGAAAATCTTTCCAGGAGGAAGGAATCCCTTGAGATCTGAGCAGAGGTTCCCTCAGCTGGCTGCTAAGAATAAAAGATCTGAGAGCTATTTCCATTTCTGGTTGTGCAACACAAAGCAAGTCACTTAACCTTTCCATGCCTTATTTTCCCTCTGGACTGGGGGGAGGCCATACAAGTGTGGGGAATGTGGGATGACCTTCAGCCAGAGGACCAATCTGATAATCCACCAAATGATCCACACAGGGGAGAGGCCCAACAAGTGTCCCGAGTGTGGGAAGATGTTTCAGAGCAGCTTCAATCTCCTCAAGCACCAGCAGATTCACACAGAAGAGAGGCCCTTCTGCTGCCCCAACTGCAGGAAGGGCTTCAACCACAACTCCACCCTCGTCACGCATGGACACATCCACACCACAAAGAGGCCCTACAAGTGTTCCACATGTGGGAAGAGCTTCACCCAGAGCTCTCATTTGACCCAACACTGTAGTAGCCCACGTGTTTTTGGGAAATGCTGTGGTGTAATACCAGGGCAGGCCTTCAAATGCTTCTGAAGGCTGCAACTGATCCATACATAAGCTGCCTGCCATCCTATGGCCTATGAAAGACCCTCATGAGGGATGGAGCAGCTCTGCTGGAAGGAAAGGCTGAGACGATTGGGATTGTTCAGCCTGGAGAGGAGAAGGCTTTGGGGTGACTTTATTGTGGCCTTCAGTACCAGAAGGGAGCCTAAAGGAAAGATGGAGAGAGACTCTTGACAAGGGCCTGGAGTGACAGGACGAGGGGAAATGGTTTAATTCAAAGAAGGTAGTAGAAGAAGAAATTGTTCCCTGTGAGAGTGGTGAGGCCCAGGCACAGGCTGCCCAGAGAAGCTGTAGCTACGCCATCCCTGGAAATGTCCAAGGTCAGATTGGATGGGGGTCTGAGCAACCTGGGATAGTGGCAGGTGTCCATGCCCATGGCAGGGGGATGGAACTGGGCAATCTTTAAGGCCACTTCCAACTCAAACCATTCTATGACTCTGTGTCTATATTGCCCTTATCACCCTGGAGTCTCTCAGCATTGAATGCTTTCCAAATTCCACCCTCCTGCTGAGCAGTTCAATTTCTGAGTATTTTCTCCCAGATGTTTGAGAAATTTTTTTTTGACGAACAGTATTTCCAGTTCCCTCTGTACTGTCTGTCCATCCCCACTGTGCTGTTGTATAATATGCCAACATTTTGATCTTCTTACTCATGTAAGCTAGCAATTCCTTGCAGGAGTTTCAGCAGTTCAATTTGTCCCTCTATTTCCATTCTGTACCATAAGAGCCTTGCAGTACTCTTTAATCCCCCCACACTTCTTTACAGATACAGATAAAACAAATTTTAATAGCAGTCCAACTCTGACCTCTATCAGACTACTGTACACTCGTAGAACTACCCCTTGCACAGCAACCTTCAGTTCTCTCTACATATCTGACTCCCTAGCTACGCTGAATTTAGTTTTCACATTTCATTTCAAGGTTCTGTACCTTCTGCATATTTTTTCATTAATTAGGTGGACAGGCTTGGACAGGTTTATCTAAAAGGCTGAGGCTTTGAAAATTTTCCTTCGATTATGAGTTTTACATGATATTAAAGCTCACGGGTGAGGCTTTCTTTGGGATTTGTCAAAGGAGAAACAGGCCCAAAAAGAGTTTTCTACAGCTAGCCAAAATGCAGAGGGGCTGGTTTTATGGGTACATATTCTCACTGCAAGAGGCAGCAAGACAGAGAGAGTGTTCACAGAATCACAGAATCATTTAGGCTGGAAAAGATCTCCCAAGATCATTGAGTACAATCTGTGACCAATCACCACTGTGCCAACCAGATCAGAGCTCTAAGTCTTGAGCACCTCCAGGACTGGTGATTCCACCACCTCCCTGGGCAGCCTGTTCCAATGCTTGACAACCCTTTCAGTGAAGAAATTTTTCCTGATATCCAGCCTGAACCTCCCCTGACACAGCTTGAAACCATTTCCTCTTCTCCTGTCCCTTGTTCCCTTGGAGCAGAGCCCAATCCGTCCCAGCTGCACCCTCCTGTCAGGGAGTTGTGAAGAGCCAGGAGGTCCCCCCGAGCCTCCTTTTGTCCTGGCTGAGCCCCCCCAGCTCCCTCAGCCACTCCCCATGACTGACTCTCCAGACCCTTCCCCACCTCCATTCCCTTCTCTGGACACCCTCCAGCCCCTCAATATCCTTGTCATGAGGGGGCCCAGAACAGGAGACAGGATTTGAAATGTGGCCTCCCCAGTGCCCACCACAGGGGGACAGTCACTGCCCTGGCTCTGCTGGCCGCACCATTGCTAATCCAGGCCAGGTGCCATTGGCCTCTTGGCCACCTATGCACAGCTAGCTCACGTTCAGCTGCTGTTGTTGAGAACCCCCGGGTCACTTTCATCTGACACAGAGTTCTAGGATGAATAGCCATGGGATGGACAAGCTTGCAGTGCAACTGCACCTCCCCAGCAAATAAAAACATCCAAGCCTTCTTCACTCCATGAGGAAGAAGCAAAACTGTGTTGCCATTCCAGAGGGTGTTCTGGGATAACAGCAGGACACAACTGATTGAAGCTGGGTGCGATGGAAGCTCATGCTCAACCCTCTCGATAAGCCCTCCAATCCCCGCAGGAGGTGTTCCTCCGCTGCTCTGCCCCTGCACTGCAGGCACACAAAGCAGTGTCTGGCTGGCTGAGGTTGTGGCAGAGCTCAGGGAGCAGGGACGGTGCCGTTCCTGAAGTTCGCGCAGATGCTGCGGGAGGCCGTGCCCGGCGGGCCGGTACCCAGCAGAGGGCAGCGGTGCCCGCGCTACCGCAGCCTCCCGACCCGCGGTTTTCCCCCACACTAACCCCATCCAAAAACCAGCCTGCATTGCCTCTAGGCTGGCAAACAGCCCACACGTGTAAACCTGCTCTCCTTCCCTTTGCAGCTGTAGTCTCGACCACCCAAGCATCGACATCTGCCAGCGTTTGCTGACCAACCAGCTGGGGTCATGGCTCCTGGTTGTTCAATCACAACATCTTGGAATGGCCTGGTTTGGAAGGGACCCTAAAGATAATTTCATTCCAACCCCCTGCCATGGACACGGACACCTTCCACTAGACTAAGTTGCTCAGAGCACCATCTAACCTAGCTTTAGTCCTCCTGTCACTTGACCGGCCATGTGTAAGAGAGCTTTGTCATGAAGGAAGATACAGTGGGAGTACTTCTAAATGCCATCCCCCCGTTCTGGGAAAACTGGTTTTCTCAGGGAAAAAAATAAAACTGTGACCTAGTGGTTAATTTACATGCAGAGGAGTCAGGAGTCAATTTTAATGTGGTTTGAACTGGTTCATTCATATCTAATTAAAACAGTAAGGGGAGGAAGGCTCATTTTATGCTCAGTTAATCAAAAGACTGCAGTAGCTACTTCTTTTCCTCTGGGGATATTGATAACTGCTGGATTCAGCCCTCTGGAATTAGGTTGGTTAAACTATTCCTCTCCAAAATCCGTGAAGCTTAAATCCACTTGAAGTCTTATTCCAGCCCTGAAATACATCTGATCCCAGCCCTGAAACCCATCTCTATTTTGATACATTATAGATGACTGGTCCTGTACCTTCAGGTTATTGCAGAATCCCAGAATAGCCTGGGTTGGAAGGGACCTTAAAGCTCATCTCATTCCCACCCCACTGCCATGAGCAGGGACAACTCCCACTATCCCAAGTGGGATTGCTCAATCCCATCCAGCCTGGTCTTGGACACTTCCAGGGATGGGGCAGCCACAGCTTCTCTGAGCAACGTGTTCCAGGGCCTCACCACCCTCACAGGGAACAATTTCTTCCTAATATCCAATTTAAACCTACTCTCTATCAGTTTGAAATAGACATATTAATACATATCAATATTGGGATATTCAGAACTTAGCTAGAGAAGATCCTGGAATTCTTTTTTTTAAGACAGAAATTAGCTTGTCTCTAAGTGGAGCTTAGGACTTCACAGATGTCTGTGGACCTCAATTATTCGGTCACCTTCTGAATTTCTGGCTCAGATCCTCCTATTCATGTGTATGCTGAATATTCCATGCGGGAAGGAGATGGTGAGAAGGACCTACAGCCCTTCCCACCCTTTCTGCCCAGTCTCCTTGGACTCACAGTGTAGCCTGGTAAGCACGGAAATTGACTTCCCTGTTGAACAGCTCTGCATTTTGTGGTCCTGTTCCAGGACAGGGAGCTCAAGGTGCTCCTTCATAAAACACTGGCATGTTGCTATTCTTATTCTCCTGGAATTGGACTTGATGATCCTTGTGAGTCCCTTCCAATTCAGGATATTCTATATTTCTATAATTTTAGTTGGATAGGAGCCATATGTCATGTTGTAAACAAGGATCTTGCAACGTTTCTACAGACCTTCAAGGACCTGCCAGACAGGTCAATAGTAATTTCCTAATGACAGAAGCGAAAGAAATCAATATCTTAGGGTCTTACAACAACAACCTGTAATTTCTTATAAACTATAACACAGAACAATAAATCCTTAATTACTGTTAAAATTTGTCTTCAGAAAGATGAAAATAAAAAAAACTTTAGAGGTGCCCAACTTGTCTGTTTCTTCTAATGATACCATCTGGATTTATAAAGGGTGTTTTCCTTCCCTATAAAACTGACCTCACTTACAAGGACAATCACATGCAAAGCAGAAGAAGTGATCAGTAGAGCAAAGTAAACTGATTAACTGAACTGATGAAAAATGAGCTCTAAATTCCACTATATTTTCTTAAAAGCTGCTTCTCTCAGGCATATGCAAACAGCTTAGTAGAAATAGTTATAGAATCACAGGACCTTGTTCTGCTTTCCCATCAAAACAATTCTGAAGTAATTCCACTAAAGTGAGCAGAGTTACACTGATGTGAGATCACAGTCAGTCAGAAATGGAAAATTCCTAATAGCTTATCCAGTTCATAACCCTAGGGCTAGCATACAGTTATTCCTTGCACTAAAACCACATTTAATTCTTCCAAATATGAATAGTGGAAAATGGTGCTTGGGAGGTGTTTTGGTCACTTAGTGGAGTTTCTTTAATTCCTCATCCAGTTTCTCTTTTTGGGAAAATCCTTGTTTTTGACTGAAAGCCAAAACCTCAGCTACACTGCCCAATAAATGAAATATGGAACAAAATGGATATGACACATTATAAGAGTGCAGTTCTGGGTGCCTCATGTGCCTGTCCTCCACCCAGTGCTGGTTCTGGATTCTCATTAGGCTGGTGACACATGGAGGCTTAAGAGAACTTACTGTAAAGACAAAGCAACAGGGCAATGCCAGACACATTGGGATGTCACCTTCTGGGTTCTCCAGCATAATTCCTTGTGTGTTGCATTGGGTTAACACACGGCATAGCTTCTATCCTTTTGTCAGAGGTATTTCTGCTTTCCAGTGAAATGTCTAAACATTCTGTAACAGGAAAATCTTCCTCAGTGAATCCTCTCTTCTGTGAGATCTGCTCTGTCTGAAACAGCTTTTCCTGACGAAGAACAATTTCAATAGAAACATTTTAATCAGACCTTATGGTAAAGAGATTTCAAACAATAAAGAAACTCTTTTTTTTTTTTTTTTTTTTTTTTTTTTTTAATTCTGGTAATACCTAATTATATCTATTTGGTTGTTTTCAGGCACAAGGGCATAGCTAATGTGTCTGACACAGGAAAACTGAAGCTGGGCAATGACCCTTTACTCTCTCCTTGCTTACTTAGCACCAGAGGTGTTTTCCAAGACCCATTTCTATAGAGGCACCTGGGGCATCTCATGGTTGGTGTGCATTGCTTCCTGAATGTAAAGGGGCCCATACCAGCAGTTCTGGAAAAAGTTTAGATGCTAAACAAGATTCCAAAAATAAGTTTCTATGAACTAACCATTTGCCTTCCACCTTTAAAAGCAAGGGTCTAAAATCAATCTGCTTGTGCAAGTCCTTGCTGAAGCATGTGAGATAAATGTGACAGTAAATCATGCAAGCCACTAAGCAGAGTCTGATACCACTTCCCTGTGAATAAAAAGCAGTAAGAAATCTCACAGCTGCTGTTCCTGCCCTTCAGCAACTTTTAATTTTTATTGATTGACACAACACCTACGCACCACATCATCCACAAGAGGCATCAGGTCTGTTTGAGGAAAAGCAAATTATTTGGTATTGTCAACAGCTGGCAGAGGCCACCAGGAACTGCTTCTTCATTCATTTGTTTTTCTCAGACACCTATAAAGAGCTGTCATCACATATCAAACGAAGCAAGTATCGGACAGCATGTGTGTCTCAATGCTGGCACACAGCCTCCATCGCTGGGAGGCATTAACTGAGGCATGCCAGCCATGGCAAGTGAGCAAAGTAGGGACAAAGTGAGTCCTGGGGCAGTTTGGGGCACATCAATATAAGACAAATATAAAATTATTAGAGAGTGTTCAAGAGAGGGCTATGAAGATGCTGAGGGCACTTGGTCTGTTCAGCTGGAGAAGAGCAGACTGAGGTCAGAGCTCACAGCAGTTCTGCAGCTTCCTCACGAGGGGAAGAGGAAGGCCAGGCCCTGATCTCTGCTCTGTGTGACCAGGGACAGGACACAGGGAACGGCTGGGGCTGTGTCAGGGGAGGGTCAGGGTGGATATCAGGAAAAGGTCCTTCCCGCAGATGGTGCTGGGGCACTGATCAGGCTCCCCAGGGAATGGTCACAGCCCCAAGGCTGCCAGAACTCCAGGAGTGTTTGGACAGTGCTCTCAGGCATAGGGTGGGATTGTTGGGGTGTCCTGTGCAGGGCCAGGGGTTGGACTCAATGATCCTTGGGAGTCCCTTCCAGTTATGGGTACTCTGTGGTTCCAAAGTGAGCTCAAGCACAAACTTTGCAGAGTTGGTTGCCTTCAAAAATCACTGTTGCTGTGGATGGAATAGCAAGAGGACATGATGAAGAGTTTGGACCTTCCGAGACCAAGAGAAGGCAGCTGTGCTGAAGGCTGTTGCCTCAGTGACACTAATACTTGCATTTCACTGTCAACTGATGGTGTAAAAGGACTTGGCGTTATTAAATCAATAGCTACCTCCTTGTATTACTTGCCCTGAGATAAACTGGGCTGTGAGACATGATGCTCTCTTTACCTGTGCAGATCCCTAATTAACAGTTTTGGAAGTACTGTGCGTTTGTGAGCAGGATGACCAGGATATCCCCTGATACGCATAAAAGAGACATATGGAAAAAAAGTGTTGCAATGTGTATGCAAGACATTTTGGCCAGTGTTAAAGCCAAAACACCACATATCCTTACTGATGCATTGTGCTGCAGTAGTGAAGAATGAAATGTTTCGCTGGGGTAACAGAGGGAGCTGGGGGTAAGTGAAATACATTTTCCAGACTGGAATGTGGTCAAGATAGTGGGTAAATGCCACTGCTATGAGGAAGAACCACAGATGTTCCTGAAGAGATCGGTGGCTGGGAGTTTGGTTTCTCAGCTGTGTCCCAAACCCAGTAACTGCAGCAGCACAGTCCCCCTTAGCACCCCTTGACTCAGCCCTGACTCAAAGGGAAGAATTGTGCCCACTGAGTCACAAGCCCAGCCTGCTCCAGCTCTGCCTCCTTCTCCTGGTGATCCACTCAAGCCCAAACCTGCACAGCAAATGGGAGCGGACAGGGCTGAGCCCCAGGCAGGATGGGTGGCACAGAACAAAGCCTTGGCAGTGCCAACATGTCCAGATGACCCATAGGACAACTGTGTTTAGGGGGTCTGCTCTGGGATTTATGGGATGGGCACCATGTTCATGTCAAGGAGAGCTCACTCTGGATGTTCAGTCTGCTCTCTGGGGCTCCACAAACATGGCCTGGGTGCTTTGGACAGATTGCTGAGCCCAAGCTCATGCCCTGTAAGGGCAGGACTGAACATCCTGAGGAATGCTACTGTCTCCCATCCACCTCCTCTGGAAATGTCTGAGCTTCCCAGAAAAGATGAGAAAAAGCACAAAACCCACAC
This sequence comes from Serinus canaria, assembly GCF_022539315.1. Classification (NCBI taxonomy): domain Eukaryota; kingdom Metazoa; phylum Chordata; class Aves; order Passeriformes; family Fringillidae; genus Serinus; species Serinus canaria. The sequence goes on along the minus strand of NC_066314.1, from coordinate 57,698,881 downwards.
TATGCTTGATCTGGACCATGCTTAGCCTATCTCTTTCCCTTGAAACTATACTGAACTCATTTTGGGGTGGTGAGAAGGGAGCTTGCACTAGAAATAGAAGATCTATAATTAACACATGGTCTGAACACAAAATAGAACTGCAGAGGCCTCTCAAAGTTAGTAAACTTTGCTTGGAAGAGCATTCCAAGTTTTATCAGATTTCTCTCACCTGCAGAAACAGAACTCCTAGATCTGTTATACTTGCAAGCCCAACAGATTGGACCCAAATACATACCTTAGTTTTATGATTAAAAAAGTCCTCCACTGACACACATCATGCACATGTAAGTAATTTCAAGTCTTTAAGTACTTTAACCCTTTCCACCCTGAAGCAGGGGCAAATTCCTCCTCTCCTCTCACAGGCCTGCTACCATTATGCCAGCTTTCATTCTGAAACCCAAACTCATGTGAAAAACACCCAGGTTAGTGAACCCGAAACTCAGCCTCCAACCATTCAGCAACCTAAAAGAAAATGTTGTCTGTCTGTTAATCCATTCTTGTTTTCTCTTCTCAGGGGCAGGCTGGTTATTCACCCAGCAACCCAACTCATCCTGCCATTTATGAAGTTGTCTGCCAGTACAATGACCTGCACACTTGAACATGTATCTTTCCATGTCTCCCAGAAGGCATGTATCTGAAGTTCACCAAGAGCAAATGCAGGATTCTGCACCTGAGGAGAAACAGCTTCATGCACCAGCACAGGCTGGGGTGATGTACTGGCCAGCAGCTCTGCTGAGAAGGACCTGGGGGTCCTGGTGGACAACAGGCTGTCCATGAGTCAGCAGTGCCCTGGGGGACAAGAAAGCCAATGGAATCCTGGGGTGCACTGGGAAGAGCATTGCCAGCAGGTCAGGGAGTGATCCTGCCCCTCTGCCCAGCCCTGGGAGGCACATCTGCAGTGCTGTGTCCAGTCCTGGGCTCCTCAGCACAGCAGGGACAGGGAGATCCTGGATTGGGGCCAGTGGAGGCTGCAGAGATGATTTAGGGCCTGGAGCATCTCTCAGGGCAGGGAAAGGCTGAGGGAGCTGGGGCTGTCCAGCCTCGAGAGGAGCCCCAGCTGAGAGGGGCCCTCAGCCCTGGGTGTCCCTGACGGCAGGGAGGGCTCCGAGCAGGGCCCAGGCTCTGCTCCAGGGGCCCAGCAATGGCACCAGAGGAATGGGCAGGGACTGAGCCCGGGAGGTTCCACCTGGGCAGGAGGCAGAACTTCTGTCCTGTGCAGTGACTGAGCTCTGAACAGATTGTCCAGAGAGGGTCTGGAGTCTCCTCACTGGGGATATTCCAGAACCATCTGGACACAATCCTGTGCCCTGTGCTCTGGAATGGCCCTGCTGGAGCAGGGAGGTGAGACCAGATGACTCTCTGTGGTCCCTTCCAACCTGACCCATCCTGTAAATCTATGGTTCTGTGGAATGAAGTTTCCTTGACTATTTTTTCTGTATTTCTCACTGTATGGCCAAGAGCAGTGACCTCAGATACTGCAAGTGGTGCTTTCTTACCCAATTCTCCTCAGGCCCAATGATTCTGCTGCTGCCGCCTGGTGATTTCCACATGAAAAAGTTTGTGGAACAAGTTTCAAGTTTGTGGAAAATGAAAAATAAAGTAGGGTTGAAGCCCCCAGAAGTCCTGACCACAGCACAGGATGACAGAAACATCAGATCTATTGAAGAATTAAGCAATATTTCTTCCTTAGTTTTTCCCACATATAAAATTAATGGATTAACGTTTACTTTTTGAGCTCTTGTAGTATTGTGATTAAAAATTCCTTATTCTTTTTAAAGCCCTGTGGAGTATGTGCTATCCAGAGATACAGGTGGGAAAGATTGCCAACATATATAAATATCCAGAGAGAAGAAAAAGAAATGAAAGCACAGGTGTTAAAGGTGCCAGAAAGAATTAAAGATGGAAGCAGGAAGGAACAAAGATTATTACAGATATCTAACTGCTGGATAAAAAAGGGAGGGGATGGATATGATATGGAAAAGATAAAGGAAATATAACTTCCCATAAAGATAAATGGACAGAAAAAGAACAGTAACAAACAAAGAAAAAAAAAAAAAAAAAGTGAGGGAAGAACTGATGAAGATGAAAGCACTGGTTTACCTAAGAAGGACTGGTTACCATGTAAGTACCACCCAGTGGGCTGCACATGACAAGGAGAGGGCAGAAAACAGAAAAATGAAAGAAGCAGGAAAGCAGATTAACAGGGAAAAAAAGTAAGCTCAGCCTAACATCTTAACAAATTTTAAAAATTATTTTGTCAGTAGCTGTGGTTTTCTCTGGGGAATCAAAATATTTTTTTAAAAAGAAATCCCAACAAAAATCTTCAGTGTTGGCCAAAAAGAAGTACATAAAACCTAAGCTTGATAACCCAAAACCTTTCTGCATTATACTTAAAACGTCCATGTTTTTAGAGTTTTTTATGAAAACCTGATGTTTCTGTGGGAAAATCATCACTTCCCAGACACATCTATTTTTAGGCCTGTGTTCTCAATTTGCCTGGTACTGATTTGCAGCACCACAGAAACAGGGTGTGTCAAAGGTTACAAAGGAGCCTGCCTGGCATTAAAAACCTAACCCAGTGACTTTATGGTAGCTGCCAGCCAGCCTTTCTTTTTCTCTCTGCATCTCAGAAGAGAAGTACCAGATATTCTGGTGAGAACTTCTCATGGCAAAGGATCATGATGTGAAAGAAAGTGAACTCTAAAAGCACAGTGTAAAAGAATTATAGCATCATGGAGTGGGCTGGATTGGAAAGGACCTTAAAAGATCAATCAGTTCCAGCCCCCTGCCAGGGATAGGGACACTTTCCACTATCCCAGGCTTCTCCAAGCCCCATCCAACCCAGCCCTGAACACTTCCAGGAATGGGGCACCCACAGCTTCTCTCAGCAACCTGTGCTAGGGCCTCCCCACCTTGAGTGGGAACAATTTCTTCGTCATATCCAATCTAAACCTCCTCTTTGTCAATATGAAGCCATTCCCCCCTGTCTTGTCACTCCAGGCCCTTCTCTCCATTCTTCCAGAAGGTTCACTTCAGGCACTGGAAAGCCACATCTGGGTCATCCTGAGGCCGAACAATCCCAACTTCCTCAGCCTTTCCTCACAGCAGAGCTGCTACATCCCTCTGATCACCTTGGTGTCCCTGCTCTGGACTCATTCCTTAACAAAGCTGAATTCTGAATTGCACTTTGGATATGTGATTGATCCCAGCATCATCTGTAATTAATCCTTGTGCTTCTGCCTTTACATGTCTGAATCATCAGCTAAACTTGCTCTGGGAGAGAACCTGTAGTGGCTCTGTCAGAACAGACAACTGCAGTGCTAAATGTGAATAAGTCACCCGAGCACAAATTTGTCCTAGTGGCACTGTTCCCACTTATAAGCTTTGTGCTTGAGGGGATGAGAAAACTGTCCAGATGATCCTGGGAAAGTTTGTACACACAGCAACTCAGCCAGCAAAGTGCTGGGCGTAGCACGCTGCCCACGAGTAGGTACTCAGCCTTGGAGCAGGTTGGATCCTGGATCCATGGATCTGCTCCAGCACCTGCTTCACCTTGGTGACCAGAGCAAAGCAGCCCTCTGAGAGGCAGGAGGGCACCATGCAAGAAATGAGTCACCAAAGGGTTCTGCAATGTTTTGGTGGACACATGTATCTCCTTCTGCCATGTGGTTGAGTGTTCAGAGTCATGATGGGTCCAACATCTCTCTCATCCCACTGACTACCCTGAACCTCTCCACTGGGCAGCCCCCAAGCTCTCTGGCACTGCCAGAAGATCATAACCCAGCACCTTGCTGTGATGGAAACTGCTTCTCTGAGCTTCACCGACCTGGCACAAGGGAGCTCTTGTATTTGTCATCACCGGTGTTGCTATGGCCACGGCACACAGGTATAAACCTTGCCCAGGGGACATTGTTACAGGAGAGCAGGGTGCAGCCCAGGAACCAGTACTGCTTTACTGACATGATTTATCTCTGTGACCCATGCAGGTCTCTGGAGTTTATCCATTCAGTTGCTTTTGCAGGAAGTTTCCTTACGATAGAGCGCTCAGCGCATTTAGTAATAATATTTTACATCTATATTGGGCTCTGTGCATTCCAAGTGCAATACAAACTCATTCATCTTATCTTTTTATCTCATGACAGTTGCCTGCAGTGCTGAGTTGGTTTGATCCCAGCCTCACAGGCTTTTCAACAGTGGAATTGTTACCTGACTAATTACCCATCTAAGTCACGATGAGGGACTGGTGGCTGGGCTCCACTCTCAGTTTTAACCAGCAGCTCCTGCCACTCCAGCAAGAGAGCTCTCAGTCTTTCTGCTGATGAAGAGAGAGAAAAGACAATCTTGGAGGAGATTTTCATTTACTTTGTTTTAGGGGGTTTACTAGGGGCAAAACTGTTTTCAGAAATAGAAATACACTTGCCATTGATTCATGGGAAACACAGTCAAGCATCTCTGCTTTAATTTTACTTACAGGAGATGATGCTAACATAGGTCCAGCTTGTATTGCTCCTCTCCTTTCTCCATTTGCTGCACTAAATGATGCACTAATTCAGTGTGGAGTCTGTGGCCATGCCTTTAGAGATTATTTATATTAAAATGGTAGGTCAATGGTTGTAAATAAGGGATAATATTTTCCATAGCAGGAACTCTTGCATGCTGCATGCAGCTCAGGGTCACTCAAGTCCAATAGTCCACCCAGACTAGAGGAGCTGCAAAAGGGATTTCAATGAAGGTGTACAAGGAGTGGCTGCAAAGGATGGGGGAAAAATTAGCAAAATGTTCAAAATTGTTAAAAAGAAGTAGGTCCTAAAAGTTACAACTATCACAAGGTGATCATTTTCAAAAGCTGAAATGAGTTAACTCTATCAAAGAAAATTAAAATAAATGGAACAAGTGATCTCAGACTAAAAACACAACAGAAAGTGGCCTATTTAGCTTTTTTTTTTTTTTAACTCAGGGAAAATATCTCAGCAGGTATATGACTTTTTCAGGTTAACCATGTGATTTGAAACTTTATTATTTAATATTAATGCTAACCACTAGCACGACAGATATGAGTAAAAAGAATGCTCCAAGCTTGAGTTTTCCAAACTTAGTTTACCCTAAGGAACGGAAAAACACACAGGAAAGATCTCTCACTGGGCATCATCTCTCCCATCATATTGGCTGCCTTCAGGACTCTGCTTCATTGCAGCAAAATGAAACAGATCAGCACCATAGTTACTGTTTTTAAAGTGACTTCCAAGAATTTTCTTATCAGGATTAAAATGAAGAAAATTACATAATGCTGTGGAGCCTGGTTCCAGCCACTCTTAAGGCTGCCAGAAATATCAACTGTGTAATATAGATGGGCTATATTACGTGAGACTGAAAGACATTTAGGAAATGCATTCAAAGTGGTTTTTATGGTTTTTTTTTCTGGGAGGCCTCTTGCAACCTGCTACCCCCAGTATTTGCTACCTCAAGCTTCACTCACAGACTTGGAAAATTGTTAATCAAGAATTTTATGTTTAGTTACTGTATTAAAAGTTCCTTAGAACTTGTCAAGCTACTTTTTGCATAGAATTACAGAATGGTCTGGGTTGGAAGGGACTTAAAGATCACCTTGTTGCAACCCCCTGCCGTGGGCAGGGACACCTTCCACCATCCCACCTTGCTCAGAGCCCCATCCAACCTGGCCTTGGACACTCCCAGGGATGGGGCAGCCACAGCTTCTCTAGGCAACCTGTACCAGGGCCTCAGCACCCTCACAGGGAACAATTTCTTCCCAATATCCAATCTGAACCTCCCTTCTGTCAGTTAAAATCCAATCCCCCTTGTTCTGTCACTCCAGTTCCTGATGAAAAGTCCCTCTCCAACTTCCCTGTAGACCCTTCCCTACAGACCCTAGAGGAGTTGCTCTGAGGTCTCCATACAACTTCTCCTCTCCAAGCTGAACAGCCTCAAGTCTCCAAGCCTATCTCCACAGGGAGGGTGCTCCAGTCCCTTTATCAATTTTGTGGCCTCCTCTGGACATGCTCCAGCATTCCATGTTCTTCCTAACTACATTTATCCAGCACATCATCATTACTTTGTATTGGAAAGGTAAGTTTGCCACAGAACTTAGTATTTAAGACCATGTGGGATCTTGCATTCTCTCCTGATGAAGTCCCTGTGACCTAAGGCAAATATATTTTTATGGTACTATTGCCAGTTCAGTATCTTCTGTTGTGTATGTTGTGTCTTCAGCATCTTCTTTGTGGATCTCTTCCTTCCTCTAACTGAAAACCTGATCTGTGGAAAGGAACTCCACCAATAACACTGCACTCCCAGATCCAAGGATTTGGTTGAATTACCTACCCAAAATAAGACCTACCCAAGGTCTTTCTGGCCTTCACTGAGTAGATGACAGAGCACGATCTGAAGCCACGTTTGCTGTATTGTGTAAGACAATTTGTCAGGTATGTGTAGCCCTAGTGCTTTGGAGACATGTATGGACAAATTTGGTGAGCTGGAAAAAACTCATTTCATGCAGCCAACAAAAGCTGCAGTGATTCAATACCTCTATTTCTTCTCAAAAGAGGCCCTGTTTCTTTATCCAAGTTATTGATTCAAGCAGTCTGTTATGTGTGGGAGTATCTGGAAACCCTATGGCTTCAACATTGTGCTTGAGGAAGATTGAAGTTTGAAAAGGTCACCTCTGCTAAAACACAAACGTGACTGTTCCCAAGTCCCACCTTCCTGTCACCACTAGAGACAACTGTTTTAACAGCCATAAAGAGGACTGTCCTCACTGCTGTTTGGTTTTGGCCTGAGTGGGAGCTGATCTGTGAGACTCTTGATCTCAAAATGATCTTCCCAGTCTGGCAGAGCTAGGCTGGTGACAGCTGAGCTTCTTTTTGTGGCCTGAGGTACACGTTCTGCCTAGGAGACTTCACCAGGTAGCTCCTGGGAAGCTCCCCTGGCTGGAGAGGCACTGCCCTGCCCAGCCTGTCTTGGACAAGGGGCTGGCACCATGGCTGGGGACCATCTGCTGCAGCCTCTCCTCAGCTGTCAGTGCTGTTTGGGTGCCCGTGGGGATGTGAAACTGCTGTTTGCCCACGAGGTGTAACTGTTTATCAGCCCAGCCTACCACGTCCTTGCTGCTCCCTCAGCACGGTTATTGCTGTGCCAGCCTTTGATAAGGCGAGGGGTGAGATAGCTACTGTACTTTCAGGCGAGGCTCCAAGTCAGCGGCTACCTTTCATCTTCATTTTATTGCCAAGGACAGGGACACACAGGCCAGACCACTAGCTAGCTAATAAGTAATAGGGAGCTTTGCTGAGTCCCATGAGCCTCCTCATCAGGTGGTACATTTTTCATCCATATAGATGTATATGCATTTTTGTTATATCTACAGCTCCCACAGCATGAGGAACAGGCGAGGGCCTGCTCGTGGTGTGTGTGTGTAGGCTAGTGGAAATGCATGTCTGCAAAGGGACTCAGCTGTAATTGGGTAACTTGACAGGTAGAACAAACTCTTGCAGCCCTTTGCTCTTTTCAGTTCCCAAATATGACAGCTTAATCATTTCCTAGACACAAAATGTCACAGAGATAAAGCAAAGTTTATAAAGGACGGCTGGTCACATCACAGAAAAATCTGGTGATATATAAAAGCAAAGAAACTCAAAGTTCAGGAAGCATTTGTTTTCCTCTGACCTTCCCTCCTTCCTCTCTCTCAGCACTCACAAAGCTGGAAATTCGGCTTGAAGGTCCCTTAAACAAATATAGCTCTGTCCTTTGCATCACCATACGGTTCACCATCAATGCCACATTAGGTAAACTGTGAAAGTCAAAACCCAGTTGCTTTGTTCCAGGCCTTCAAATGTACAGAGGTGCTGAAATTTTGCTGAAATAACTGAAATAGAAGTTTCCTGTAATAAGGACCTTGTAGCTTTATGTATCTTGTAATATCATCAAACACATTCAAATTTAGATGTGATTTTCTCCCTGCCAAAGTGGAAGCATCTTGGTGCCCTCAAAGCCATATGTCAGCTGACAGGAGAAGCACTTCCTCACTGCTAGGGATAGGGTCACAGCCTTTCACCTCCCTTCAAGGGACATCACTTACAACTCCATGGAGGCTCATCAGCCTCCTCTGTTCAGATTCCCAACCCACTAATCTGGGCTGTACCACTAAATTTCAGCTTAAAGACAGGGTCTGTTTTTGCCTTTGTGTGTCTGTAGCATGGATGAAGCCCCCCACATGAAATGCCACCACACAAAAATCATCATGGGCAGGTGGCAATTTGGGCCTTTCACTTTTTGGTTTGTGCTGTTTGGGGTTTTTTTTTGGTTTTTTTTTTTTTTTTTTTTTTTTGTTGCTTGTGTAACTATTTTGCCAGGTGTTGGGCAAAGAATACATGAGTAAGAGAAAGAGCCCAAGAAGGAGAATGTTGTTCCAAGCAATTCATACCATTAGCTCAATAAAACCGTTAGCACAGCAGATATTATTTACCTTGAGAGGACAAGGGTTGGTTTTTGTGAAATGTATAATTACATATGTTGATTACACAGGACTGTCCCTGAGCTCCAGCATGATTTGTCAGGTGGTTTCTTGTAAGTGCTTTTTGGGTGCCTGGATGAATCACTACAGTTTGTGGTTTGTCATTTCTTGGTATGCTTGTAACACATCTTAGCCAGCAGAACGATTATCCATATTTGTTTGCTTTTGACTTGACATTCCTTTACCAGAAGAGCTTTGGAGAGGTTGGTGGCTTTCTGCAGCTCACAGTCTGAATGGCAAGATGGGGCTCACACTGTGTATATTTGTAATGTCTTAGCAACTGTAAAAGCACCCTGGGGCCTTCAGAGACATGCTGGAGGATGCAGTCCTAGCCCTGGGCAACTTTCATTCTCCATTAAGAGACATATGGTGTGTAAAAGCCAGAAGAAAAGCTCTGAGAACAAGAATAAAAAAGACCCCATTAGCTGTGGCTTTCCAGAAGGTTGTAGATACCACAGAATCATGGAATGGTGTGGGTTGGAAGAGACCTTAAGGATCTCTTCCAGCCCCCCCTGGATCATTCCAGCCCCCCTGCCATGTGCAGGAACATCTTCCCACTATCCCAGGTTGCTCCAAACCCCGTCCAACCTGGCCTTGGACACTTCCAGGAATGGAGCAGCCACAGCTTCTCTGGGCAATCTGTTCCAGGGCCTCACCACACTCACAGGGAAAAATTTCCTCCTTATATCCAACCTAAATCTCCTCTCTGTCAGTGGGAAGCCATTCTCTCTTGTCCTGTCGCTCCAGGCCCTTGTCAAGAGTCTCTCTCCATCTTTCCTTAGGGCACCCTTCAGGCACTGCAAGGCCACAATGAGGTCACCCTAAGGCCTTCTCTTCTCCAGGCTGAACAATCCCAATCCCCTCAGCCTTTCCTAGCAGAGCTGCTCCATCCTTCTGATCACCTTGGTGTCCCTGCTCTGGCCGGGCTCCAGCAGCTCCCTGTCCTTCCTGTGCTGGCCCTAGGGCTGGATGCAGCCCTGCAGGGGGAGCTCAGCAGAGATGTGTTCATTGTCTTCATTTAAGCGGACCAAGTCAGGACAAGCAGTGAGATGTCACTGGAGGATGAAACCCTGGATTTAGGGTTTGAAATTTCTATAAAAAGAAAATATGCTTGGGTCAGAGAAGTCCAGTTCACACAGTATGTATTGCAGCCACGGAGGCAGTCCTTTTATTTAAAATCCTAATTTGAAGCTATGCTCTCCACTTGGATTATTCTGAACACAGCTGTGACAGTATTCAGGATTTGGCCAGCCAGCCACTGACTTTCACCTCCGGATGGTTTCCTGATCTCCTATAACTCACTGCTGACAATATTATTTCGCCTTTTTTTTTTTTTTTTTTCAGGAGTGTGGGTGCCTATTAGCTGTTAAAAAGCAATTTACATACCTTAGCTGCACTCAGCCAAGACGCAGCTACAGAACCCAACCCAATAAATCACAACAAGGGAAAAACAAAGAGGAGATGCAGAGTGAGGGCAGCAGGACACTCACAGTTTCAGTCCAAAGGAAGGACAGATGAGTGTTTCCAGCAGTTTTCAAGAAACAGTGCTCTCTTATTCAAACTGTCACAGCTCTCTGGCATAGTTTCCGTTATCTGGCCACTCTTATCAGTAGTTTCTCCTGGAACTATAAGAAACCACATAGAACATCTTGCTAAGATGACAACAAAACATTCTTTGATTGCTTTTTAGAAGAGTTTGCTGTAGGTTTAGCAGGATGGATTTACCTTGTGGATTACAGGGGAGGGAGTGAGAAGGGATAAGGCAGCCCTGGTTCAGATCAGCTGCAGTCACTGTGGAAGCTCAGCTACAACCTGAGCCCACAGCACGCTCAAAACGAATAATGATGCTCAGGATTCACCCCCTTCATGCTGAGGGGAATGTTGGCTCTGGAACTGTGTGGTAGTAACACAGATAAACTATCTGGCTTAGGGAGTTTTATTAGAAGCATCCATCAAATGGGATAATCCCAAACTCAAGCAGCTCTCCTGAGGGTCAGTAGCCACAGCTTTGCTCAGCCCATACAGAAGAACCACAGGTTTTCTCTGCAACAGCTTCCTGTAAAAGTCACACATTTGTCAATACAAAAATCTGCTGGATATTGGAAACAGAGAATGTGGAGAGAGTATGAAATGGAACATCATTTAAAACAAATAACACAGGGACTACCACCAAGTATACTACTGGCTTTTATATACAGCTGAGTGAAACCCACTGGAGTTTTCCTGTTTAAAAGAAGCTGCCACATAATTTTGAGATTGTAATCCCAGTGCCACATATTTTAGGAATGTGAGCAGAGACTTTGCCTCTACTTTGGCGTAGATCACATGTGAGTTTACTGAAACCCAAATTCAAATACAGAAATGGACCAGATTAAATACAAAGGGAAAATGACAAATAACTTAAGCCCAAATATTATTTGAGGGCAACCAGTGATAAGAAAATGGAAAGTGAGGGACAGATTCCCAATTAATAAAATGTCTTACAACAGAACTCTTTCAAAGGAGTATTAGAAACAGAGTAGAAGCCAGTTGGAAACAGCAAGTGATGTTGTCTTGCCTGCTTTACTTTCACTGAGCAAAAGAGCAGAGAGTAAACAAAAAGTTCAGGGAGAAAATGCAAAGGTTAGTTCAAAATCCTTTTAGCTTTAAAATTTCAGCAACGCATCAGCCTGAAGCTTTAACTCTCTCTGTGTCTCTCTGAGTGGTGCAAAATTCTGTCCCTATTTCCATCAGTGCTTTGTGGGTTGCTCTGGAACTTTGCTCAGCAAGCGCTTGCCTTTCTAACAAGCCAGGGTAGCCAGAGGATGCACTCCTTGGTAATATTAAAAGAGCAGAAAACCACTCCAGAAACATGTGGCAGGGATGAGTAAGCAAAGCCTTCTTGGTTGTTGATCTGTGATAGACTCAGCAACTTCAGCAGAGGAAATATTTATCTTAGAAGGGTGCACAGCTTCCGTTAGGTTTTCACTCCAGCACTAAAACCTGGTGCTGAAAGCTTTCATGATCAGATGATTTTATTTCTTTCTTCCTTTGAGTCACAGCAGTGACTTTTACTGTACCTGCTTAAGCAAACAGCCAGTGCTATTTGGTGAACTTCGTGGGGCAGGCAGGAAATTTCTCGCAATGGTGCAGTGACAGAGCAAAACATTCACTCCACTGCAAGTTAGCAACACAGATAAATAGCAGAGTAGATTGGCTGGGTCACAGGTAGGAGACCTCCCCTCCTCCAATAAAAGCTGCCTTCCAAGGCTGGGTCCCTGGAATCCTAACAGTGCTGTTAGGCCAAGAGCAGAGATCCTCATGCCTGTGGTATTTGCTCAGAGGGCATGACCACTTTGGGCAAGTCTTTCATGTGAGTCAGCTTTAGCTGATCCATGGGAAAATTCCTTTGTGTTGTCAGGCAGGGTTTGCTCACAGTTTCAAAGGATAATCCGACTGAAAGGAAAATACATCTAAATTTTAGTGTATTTTGGTTAGGTCTTTGACTAAACACAGTGCAAAGCAAAGGATGCTCAGTTTTTCTGCAACTCACTTTCAATGAGAAAAGCCCTCTATAAGGAACATGCAGAAATACTCCATCCTGTCTCTGGATTCTATGTCATCTTTGACCACACCAAATGTCCTATGTGCAAATACCAATGAAATAGATTCAGGTAAAAAAAATGTAAGTTCCAGTTGTGATGCCAAGAGAAAGTAAAGAGCTAATCCTGCAAACATTTATTCATTTGGTTACCCTGTGTCTTGTCAGGTTATTCAGTCACTCAAGAAGGGGCAGCAGGGTCAGGGCAAAAGCAGGGCAGAGCATCTTCCAGTCCCCTTCTGCGTCTCTGTGTGAGAAACCTCCACTGCCCCACTGCTGTGGAAGAGCTGTTCATCCAGAACTGAGCAGGGGCACAGAAAATCTTTGTGCCATTTCGTTGCCACATGGCTGTGACAGTCAGGCCTCTGTCACTTGAACCCACTGCCAATAATGTGCAGCATTAATGAGATGGCAGAATGCAGGTCTGCCTCCTTCCAAAGCCTTCCTGTACCTGAAGGGATTCTGCGAGAAAGGTGTGAAGAGACTTTCTGCATGGGCATGGAGTGACAGAACAAGGGGGAATGGATTTAAGTAGGTTTAGATGGGATATGAGGAAGAAATTCTGCCCTGTTAGAGTGCTGAGGCTCTGGCACAGGTTGCCCAGAGAAGCTGTGGCTGGAAGTGTCCAAGGCCAGGCTAGATGGGGCTCTGAACCACCTGGGATAGTGGCAGGTGTCCCTGCCCATGGTAGGGGGTTGGAACCTGGTGATCACTTTAAGATCACTTCCAACCCATTCCATGATTCTGCAATTCCTAACACACACACACACACACATACACACACACACCTTGCCCATCCTTGGTATCCTACTGCCATGTAAACAAATGATAGTCCCTGTAGGATGGTGAATATGTCCTGGGCTTTCAGAGCCATGCTGCACTGTACCTGCAACCTGGCTGAATTCTCTTCTGGTTCAGGTATTGTTTCCCTAAAAAAGCCAGTTTCCATGATGCCTCAAAGACGAGTTCAGTGACTAGATGGGGTTCACATGTTGGCCAGTAGAAATCCTGCTCTTCTGGAACAAAGAACTTGACGACAGTTGCTGGGAATGACGATGGATGCATGGCCACAATAGATTAGTCACAGACCCCTGGCTAATGTAAATTATCATAGCCTTTTGCCTTCAGTGGATGAAACTGTTGTTCTACACCAGCTGAGAAGGGCAATACAGTGCATTGTAATCACTCAGCCATCAGCAGTGTCAAGAAAGAAGTTTCTAATCACACTTTTGGTTTTTTCCAGTGTAAGTTGCCAGTCCTTTTTTTGTGAAGATAACCTTCAAAATGCCTTCAACCTCATTGCTGGTGAAAGTCTGTCAAGGTGAGCTCTCTGACAGAAATCAGATTAGTCACTGCTCTTGCCTTTACTCACGACAGGCTGTGAATCTTCAGAAAGTATAAACACAAGATCTATAGCCTGAATCACAGTCCAGCCCCAGCATCCTCATGAAGTGAAGGATCTGGGTGCTGCTCTAAAGATGTCTCACGGGTGAGGTGAACCCTGTGAGGAGATTTCCGGTGGCCTGCAAATGCAGAGAAAGTAGAGATCCCACTAGAAGTCCCTCTGCCCCTTTATGCTCTTGCAGAGTGTTGGCATTATGAACTGTCCCAGCTGTGCTCAGGTGCTAGACCTGGGATGGGTAAATTCCTGTTACATGGAGTTTAAGGAAGAAGCAATGCATAAACAGCTGGGAGATGCTTGGACACTGCAGCAATGGAATTCATAAACATTCCTGAATGTGCCCAATGTCTGAGGGCTGCCCGTGCAAATAACTACACGTTACTCAATTCTTCCACACTTTTTGCTCACAAGAGTCTTAGAAAGAAGGAGGAGGAGCCTTTGGTCCTGTAGAGGATGTCCTGGTAGGCACTGAAACTCTCCATATGATGCAGCCCGTCTGGGGATACATGCTGACTAAAAGGGCTTTAGTGACTGCTGATATTCTCACCATTTAACAAAGGTTTTATGAAAACCTGTTTCAGCTCCTTGGCTAATTATGAAGAATTTGTTCTGGCTAGATTTTGCATATTTGGTGTCCCCACAGATGTTTGCAAAGATCTTGTGAGAGTATGTGTGTGTGTTACTTGCTACAACATGAAGAACTTGAAAAGTAAATATCCGTACATAACATTCCTCAACACAAGTCACTGGAAAATTGTTTGGAGGTTGTGTGTCATGTACACAGTGGTTTCCACAGGTGTTCCCTATAAACTCAACTGAAAGTCCTTGTTTTACAAAGGCTCCTGTACAACCAGTCTCAAGTCCCATGTGCTCAGACCCTCACAGTTGCATGAGGCCAATCAGGATATTTATTTCAGTACCAAATTTTAGAAGATGACTGAATCAGTCCTAAAGTGCACAGACATTTAAACCCCATTGAAAGTACTGACAATTAGACACATAAACACTCTAAAGAGTTGAGGGTTTGGATATTGTATCAGGTGGAAGGGGGCACAATATTTACATTCACAAACACTAAATTACAAAAGACAGCTGACATGATTTTACCATAGAATTAGGAATAAATTAATTTGCAAACCAGCAGAGGCAAAATCCTCACACTAATAAATGATGTTTGAATCAGATACAGTTATAGAACAAGGGTGAGGGAAGGGATTCTGCCCCTCTGCCCTGCTCTGCTGAGACCCCCCTGCAGGGCTGCATCCAGCCCCAGGGCCAGCACAGAGCTGCTGAAGCCAGGCCAGAACAGGGACACCAAGGGGATCAGAGGGATGGAGCAGCTCTGCTGGAAGGAAAGGCTGAGAGAATTGGGAGTGTTCAGCCTGGAGAAGAGAAGGCTCCAGGGTGACCTCATTGTGGCCTTGCAGTGCCTGAAGGAAGCCCACAGGAAAGATGGAGAGAGACTCTTGACAGGGGCCTGGAGTGACAGAACAAGGGGGAATGGCTCCAAAGTGAGAGAAAGTAGGTTAGAATTGGATATGAGGATGAAATTGTTCCCTGTGAGGGTGGCGAGGCCCTGGCACAGATTGCCCAGAGAAGCAACCGTCTTTTAAATGTGATGCACGCTTTACACAAGGTGTTTTTCGTGATAATCATTACTTACTTAATTAATTACTGAAGGGACCCATCTCTTCCTGGCAATTTAAAATCAACTGTTGTGATTCAATATCTCTGTTGAAAAATATCTGGAAGGGACCATAGTGCCATTATGAAAATACAATAACTTGGCTACTAATACTGCAAACAAGGCTGTGTTACATGCACTGTTCAGCTGGAGAAGAGCAGATTGAGGTCAGAGCTCACAGCAGTTCTGCAGCTTGCTCGTGAGGGGAAGAGGAGCGGCAGGTCCTGATCGCTGCTCTGTGTGACCAGGGACAGGACCTGAGGGCACGGCAGGAGCTGTGTCAGGGGAGGGTCAGGGTGGATATCAGGGAAAGGTTCTTCCCCCAGAGGGTGCTGGGGCACTGATCAGGCTCTCCAGGGACAGTCACAGCCCCGAGGCTGCCAGAGCTCCAGGAGTGTTTGGACAGTGCTCTCAGGGATGCACAGGGTGGGATTGTTGGGGTGTCCTGTGCAGGGCCAGGGGTTGGACTGGATGATCCTTGTGTGTCCCTGCCAACTCAGAATATTCTATGATTCTATGATGCCCTGTTTCACCTCTGATGCATGTAATAATTTCTGTGTGACACTGTCAGCCTTAGAAACTCTGAGTAGTGCACTAAGTCAGGTAACCCAAGCCCCCTCAGAGGCGTTCTTAGTATAATTAAAGCTAATGAGTGTTTATAGGTACATGCTTACTAGTACTTTTGATACCAGGGCTAAGAATAATTTGCATATGAGATAGAATCCAGTACACAAGTTTAGGCCTGTAGAGCACATGACTTTTGCCTTTAATTTTGAAAGCAGAGATTACTTTCTGGGGTTCCTGGATTATTTGCATAAAGGGAAAACTAAAAAAGCCACCTCTCTGCCAAGGCCCAGCTTCTTTTTGAGATACTTTTTGCACACAGAACCACCCCAGGGCTTTCCTACGAGGCAGAGCCTTGGGTTCCTGGACCCAGTAGTGAAAATGAGACCTGGGAGGCAGGCAAATAGCTGGCAGGACAGGGAATCACAGGGTAGGGAAAATGGCACTATCCCAGCACCTCTGAAGGAGGCAGAGGAGAAAGCAGCAATGGCATCAGGAGTCTCAGCTGCTGATGAGCTGTAGACAGAGCCCTGAGCTTGCCATGCCACTTTTGACACAGTTTCCTATTCCCAAAATCTCCACAGAACAGCTGTATCCAGCTTTCAAAGTACCTGAATACAGGGCACTGTGCCTTCTGCAAGGTCCCTCATCTCACAAAAGCGTGTCCTTGCAAAAAGAGGCCATTCCACCTGAGCAGAAGAACACAGAGGAGAAGACAAGCTTCTGGCACTGATAAAGAGATTTCTGGAAATCTGGAGTATTTTTCTTTCCCCCTTGCTTTTCACTTAGGTCGCAGCTTGGGCTTTTCTAGCAATGGCTGGGAGCCAAATTCCCAAAAACTGCTAGAAAGGCAGTTCTCATACTATTTACAGCATAACTCAAAGCCAGAATTAGCAGATATCTCATGAGTAAGCTCATTCTCATGAGATTTCTGGTCCAACTTTGCACAATGGGGGAGACAGAAGTGTTATGGCAGGACCATCTTAAGCTCCATACAAATATTACACGCCCAGACTGGTGCATTGTGCTTTAAACTGAAGTCTTTTAATCAAAGGTGTGCCAGTACCCCAGAAACAGAAAAAGGGAGTTCCCTAATGACACGTTTATCTCATATTCTGGAAGGGAAAGCTTTTCAAAGCCTCTGGTCTGTGTGCTGCACACAGATGGGGCCAGGAAACAAAATGTTTACTAGCTGGTTTTGGTGGGGCTGTCTTTTTTCAGGAGCTAGGAGATGTGTTTTGGATTTCTCCCACTTTTCCCTAAACAGACCTTCTCCTCTCTCAAGATGAATCATTAATTATTGGGCTATGAGGAAAAAGAAGACACATCCCAGAAAGGACAGGCTCTTGGGCTTTTGAGGATCCTTCTGGTTTGAACCCAGAGGTGACATGAGTTCGGGTGAGAAGCTTCAGGATGCGGGTGTTTGCTGCATGCCTCCTACTGTAAAAACTCCAGTGCCAAGGGAACTTCAACCAAGCAATGCACCTGGAGTGCTCAGGTGCACCAGGAATGAGTATTTCAGAGCCTCATGGTGCCTCGTGTTGCACTTGAGGACCAAATAAACACATGTTATGGGTTTGGACCAATGTGCTTGTCCCTCTTCTAGTTTCTGGATTTGCAGATTGGTGTCTGCATTTAGTTTCAATTTACTGCCAGGTAGCAAAAGTGAAAACCACACAATTATTCTGGGTGAAATCTCCATCTAAATTATCACTTCCTTTACTCTGAAAACACAAGGTAAACCTCATTTCATAGGAGCATCTTCTTGCTAAGCAGCTATTTATTTGATGATTCAACAACACTTGAGGTTCTCATGTCAAACTTTAAAGGAATTAAAAATGATGATTTATGAACTAAAGTGGTATGGAAACCATATGTCAAGAGACAGAGGGAGCTTCATGGGCCTTCCTCAATGGTACCAGGAGGACTTAAACTTATTTCAGTCTGTTTAGACTTTAGATTTAGCTTTTAAATTGGGCTCAGTGAAGAGTCCTTTTCTGTTACTGTTTCTGTTAGAAAGGAAGATGTGTTCCTATGCATACTACAGGCAAGGCCAAAATTCTTTTTTTAATATATATTTCAGAGCAGGATCAAACCACTATTTATACACCAATTAAGAAGTTTCATCCTTCCAGCTGGGAAAATGCTGTCAGACCAAATTTGTTACGTACTGTACATTTTATTTTTGGAGCAGAGAGCTAAGAGTAAGTTGAGAGATTTTTTTTTTTTTTTTCCAGCAGAAAAGATATAGTGAATGTTTTCAGGCATTCCTGGAATTAGATCAAGTTTTGAACTGGAGACAAAATCAGTGGCTCACATAATGAAAAACAATGAATAAAAAAAGAGAATAGAAAAAAGATAAAAAAGAATATCAAAACCTGTGTAATTATATTAGTTAGACTAATATTAACAGCAATTAATGTCACTGTTATTTATTGATTAATGCTTATTGCAATTGCCATTTGGGAATTAATTCCCAAGAAGCTGTGGCTGCTCTATCCCTGGAATTGTCCAAGGCCAGGTTGAATTGGGCTCTAAGCAACCTGGGATAGTGGCAAGTGTCCCTGCCCCTGGCAGGGGGTTGGAACTGGATGATCCTTAAGGTCCCTTCCAACCAAAACCATTCCATGATTCCATGATATCTGTGTTTTCAAGAAAATTGTGGCAATTTTTCAGCAAATTCTCATTCACTATTTCCAGCACATCAGTCCCACTTCTCCGTCTTGCTCATGCTTGGTCTTCACAGCAAACAGCTCAGTGAACTTTTATGGAAAAGCTTTTCTGCTTCAGGGTAAATTCTACCCAAATCCTGCAGAACAGTTCCATGAAGCAGCTGGAATGAACATTTGTGATTTGCTTTAGAAACCTAACTGCAGGATTTACATTCCTCAGGGAATGGGGACATTAGATCTGATGACATTTTTTCCAGTAAACTGGCTGGAAGTTCAAATATTTGCGGCAAAATATTTCTGTTGACCACTGAGATATGTGTATGGATCACAACAGCAACACAAATAAATTTTGCGTAGGTCAATGAGCTAACTTCCAGGGCTAGTCGGGAAACAAGGACTCCATTCCACCCCTAAGAAAAAACTGACATCCCTGAGAAAAGTATTACTCAACAAAAGCTGAAATTTCACAAAGTTCCATGATTACCATTTGCAAGTTAATTGAACGAAGGTTGATCAATTAATTGATTTCTTTTATCTCAGTTAATCTTACAGGATATAACACTCAAATTATGATTTTTAATCACATTCTGGAAGAAGTTTTCTCCATCTGAAACACCTGCCTCTTTCAGCAGGTCTCTCTTGAGCCCAGAACATGAAGAGAAGAGGGGTAGCTCAAGAAATTATTCCTACAGACTATTTTCTGTAATAATGCAGAATAATACAGAAAACATTCATTTTCTTTGAGAAGAAAATAAAAAAGCAAGTAGTTATTTAATTTTCTAGTTTGCTCATATAGAAAAACCCCAAACAACCAAAAACCCAAAGAAATGGTCAAAACAGCTGGATCTAGAAACTTCACAAATCTTTTTACCCTGGGATCAAAACAGCATCCAAAAGGATTTGGCATCAAGGCTATCCCATGGTTTGGGAGTACCTGATGTATGAGCAAGTGCTCAGAGGGAGGGATGCCTAAAGCTTTTTATAACATCTACAATAAAGCCATGTAAACTCACTCTCTGGCTCTGATTTCATTCACTGATACATTGGGACATCATATAAAGAACTTGATGCCGTAAAATTCTGAGGAACTCCCAAATTACTGTCTGGGACCTGTTAGAACTGGTGGAACTTGACAAAAATAAGAACACCTTTCATTTTCCTCAGGCTCTGATGCTGAGAAGGCAAAACTTTTCACCAAGGACAGACAGCAGAACTTTTCAGATCACCCGGTGCTCCATCAAAAACAAGTCCTGCAGGAAGATCTGTATTATTACACTGTGCTAGTCAGTAAAAAGAAGGCAATACACCTGAAAATGTCTGCATTATGAAATAGTATGCATCTTGGCTAGTTTTTGTTATTCCCAAAGCAAAAACAGCTCATCCTATCTTTTTCATTAAAGATGGAACTTTTTTTATGCAAAAGCTTCTTACAAAATTACATGTCTGGGATTTGAAACTTCTAGTAATTCACTTTTTACCAGACTAAGATGGGAAAATATCCTTCTCAGGAAAAAAAAAAGTGCTTTGAAAAGCTGTAAGCATATGAAATCAACATGTTTTGACAGATCGTAATTTTTAATGTCAGCAGACTCAAAAGATGCTTGCAACAATCAGGATGAAAGAACAGTGCAATGAAGGTTTATTACAGCAGACTTTTTTCCTTTTTTAAATTTCCACAAGCTGCTTGCTTTGGCATCTGAGAAAGACCTTATGGCACACATATCGTATCTCCTGCTACTTGTTTTCAAAACATTACACTTCTTTTGTAGGAAGCATGAGCTGCTGGTTTGAAGAGAAGGAGGAGGAAGGTGAGCAGGTCTGACTGGGTTCTGTCCATGTCACTTGGTCTCTTAAGCTCTGGTCAGTTTTGGATGTTATCTTGTTTTGTCAGTGCCAGACATCTCTGTTTATCAGTTTGATTGAAATTAACGTGTGTGGTCCTTAACCTACCAAATATCCCTGTGCAGGAGTCCAGGGACAGTGAGAAACCCAAAATGCTCAAAAACTTGCTCATTAACTTCTCTCAAAGCTGAGCACTGCTCTGAGCAGGAGTTTGGCTCTGCTGCTCTGCTGGGAGAGACAAGAATATGTAGTTTGTGATCTGATATCTCATATGGAAGTAGCAGAGGAGTTGCTTAAATATCCCAGCTAATAATGTGTTGAATGGGCACAGAGGCTGCTCATTCCCTGCCATCTGTTGAGTGAGGATTCAGAGCACTATGGAGTTCTTTCAGCCTGACAGAACCACAGACACTTTCATGTGGGAGAAAAGTACCCTCAAGGGGAAAATGGCAGGAGATAAACCTTCTGCTAAGACTGTGCTTGCTGGCATTGTGGCCATCTTTCAGGAGCACTGAAGAGAAGTGGGATTAGAGCAAAAGCTGCAGATGCGTTTGAATGAGACCTATGCAAGACTGTTGGTCAAGAAGTTCCCTAAATCTGCATCCATTCCAGGTGCATGCCATGATTGGTCTCCGCAGGGAGTAGGGATGAGCCAAAGGGAAGCAGATCACAGAGTCTGCTTTTGGCATCCCTGCATTTTGGTTGCACAGCCACACACGAGCATGATCTTAGCCTTCCATATGGATAGGGCATCCTTGTGAGGTAGATTTTTCACAGCCTGGGTGGGCAAATGGAGCACCAGGAAAGAATGCCAGCGCAGGAAGCCAAGGGCTTGCTCAACCCAGAGTGTCTTCAGGGATGGCTGCTTCCATCCTTGGCCCAAGAGGACAAACCCTGGGCAAGCAAAGCATGGCTGAAGCTGCCTGGGAGACAGAATGGGCTCCTTGTGTCCGTTCCACCATTTCCAGTGAAGGGTTGTGGGAGCAGCAGAACAATGTCACCTCTGCACCCATCCAGCTGCTTTCCAGAGGCAAATGCACACCCCTGGGTTCAGCTGCCCCAGCCCAGCCCAGCCCAGCTGTGGTGCAGCTGTGTGACCCTGGATCTGGCTGCTGAGAAAGAGCTGGGAAAAGCCTCACTGAGAGACTCTCCTCTTCCTTTGGGAGCCACCCTTAAGACCCTCAGCTTTGGTGTTTGCATGAGATACAAAGCAGCTGTGCCTGTGCCTGGCCATGCACCTCTGATGCACACCAGGGTCCTGCCTCATTCCTCCAAATTTTCTTCCTTCACTGACTAGACGGCTGCTCCTGCTCACTGGCACTCAGGTCCTGTGACACTTTTGCATTCAGGTGCTTCAGGGCTGCACCTTGGTTGGTGTGACACCACCCTGCCCAACCCATTGGCTCCCAGATTACCTCCCCATGGGGAACATCATTCATCTCCCAGCTGTAGCTTCCTGCTCCATCACACCAGTCAGTGGTGGGCACTCAGGAGAGGGAATAGCTAAGCCATGGTTATTTATCACTGCTTTAAATCAACTGAATTTAGGGACCTGTTTCTGATGCTTGGTAACCAGAAGAGAACCACTGTGCATTCATTACGGGTGGGAAAGGCTTGTGTATTTGCTGTCAGGAAAATATTGTCCCCTGTAATCTCCAGAGATAGGTCCTGCTTATCTTCACATGACTTAGAAACCAAAAAATTCATCATTTCCTAGAAAGACTATCATACAACCTAAAAAAATCTTAGCATTAGGAAATACTAAGAAAAAAAATATTTTCTGAGAGGAAAAACTTTTAATCAGAAGCCTGTGAATTGAGCCACTGACCAAGTAACAGATTCTATGCTTAGCTGGGAAATGTTTTTTGCCTTTGAAAGCCATGGACCACTTTTGTGGAAGTGGGACCCACAAAAATCCCAGAGAAATCAACCAACCAACCAACCAACCAACCAACCAACCAACCAACCAACCAACCAACCAACCAATCAACCAATCAACCAACCAACCAACCATCCAACACATTCC
The DNA here is from genome assembly GCF_022539315.1 of Serinus canaria. Lineage (NCBI taxonomy): Eukaryota > Metazoa > Chordata > Aves > Passeriformes > Fringillidae > Serinus > Serinus canaria. The sequence continues at coordinate 57,676,548 of NC_066314.1, read as the reverse complement.
AGGGACCAGCTTTCCCAGTGCCAAGAGCACAAGGACCACCAAAAGCCAGAATAACCAGGACATCTGAGTTGATATGTCTGTACATTCCCAACCAATGGCAAATTCCCCATGGCTCATGAGCAGCCTGGGGATCCCCATGGATCTACCTGTTGCTTCATGGTTTGTTGCAATTACAGTAAAGCTGCTAGGAAAGATTCCATGAATGTCCACAAAGAAAGTTTGCTGTTTATAGAGAACTGCCTTCATGTAATTCATGGAGACCTGATGTCCAATGATTTTTTCCATGGTTTGACATGCATAAAAGATCACTATAATATAAAAAATAAAGTTCCATAGTATGGAAAAACCACACTATGAAAAGCCAGTGTCCATAAAGAAGACAGAAGAATCCTGCAACTTTATTGGAATAAAGGGAGAGAGTCCACCGGGGCACACCTGTGGGGGTTTCTCTTTCTCTCTCTCTCTCTCTCTCTCTCTCTATCTCTCTCTGTTTTGGAACGTGCAGCCTCCTTTTACCCTGAACTCCTGGCCGCATGTTGCCCTCTTCCTTCCCCCACTGGCTGAGGTACTAGGAAGATACAGCCTTCCAAACCACCTGCAATATATCCCCCCCTTGAACCTGTCATTTTACCCCAAAGTCCAGGAACTCAGGCTTATATGGCCCCATTTGTCTGCTTCAGGAGTAAAACTGTCTGGGTTCTGTAACAAACCTGTGGCTTGAAGTTGGTAGAGACATTAAGACCCATTTCAAAGACGTTAACACTCATACCTTCACCCATTGAATTGCTTGTAAAAACATTAGCACACCTCTCCTTTCACATGCAACCACTTGTTTTCTTTTTTCAGTGACCACCCCAACATGACATGGTTGTCCTTTAATATCCTTCCCCTTTTAAAGCTATAGATTTATTACCTCCTACTGGCACGGTATTTTTTAAAGCAGTATTACTGGAAGTAGCAAAGAGAAAGAAGATTCATTTAAAAAACGAAGATTTATTTTAAAGGCAGTGCAGAGCCTGCCTGGAAGCCCCTTTCCCAATCCAATCCAAGTGTGGGAGGGTATGTTTCTTTAAGGCTGGTTATGTGTTCATGTAACAAGGCAAGTGCATACGTGAAACGAGCTTCTCCTGAAGCTTTAAGTCTGCAGGGAATTTTCTAATGATCGTTTTTAGTTAATAGGCACAAGTCGTTAGCCTGAGCTGGGAAAGCCTTTTTTTGTGTGAGCCAATTCCACCCCCTCTTTTATTTTTTTTTTTCTTTTTTTTTTTTTTTTTTTTTTTTTTTGTCATGGATTTAGTTCCCACAGCTCATGCCCCTAATAATGAGACCGGGCAAGCGAATGCCAGCGTAATGATATGGAGCTTGTTTGGCCCTGACAAAGAACACAGAGCGGCTGGATGGCCTAAACGACAGGCCAAGGGCTCTATTCATCCCAAAGGATCTCTCGCCTTGCGTGCCACCGACTCCCACTGAGGGAAGGCCGCACCTCAGGGCGGGCGAGGTGTCCGGCAGGCCCCACACTGCCCCCCACGCTGCCCCCTGAGCCCCCGGCGCAGGGCCTGTCACTAAATGAGGGGTGAAACACAGAAACAGTCGAGGGTTAAGCCCTTGGCTGAATATTTTAATTGCTGTTTCGTAACACACTTACGCACCAGCCAGTCAGAGAGAGGGAAAACATCCTTTAAAACTTACCAGACAGGTTACAAGGACCTCGCTCAGCCGCGGCTCCCTCAGCTCCGGTGGACAGCAGGGGGTGGTGGTCTGTCTTTTTAACCGGCATTTTCCCCTCAGCGGTTTTCCTCTGCCCTTCCCCTCCTCTTGCAAGCTGAGTTAATAAACACCTAGCAGCTTACTCCGTGGCGTCTGTGTGCAAACAGCTCCCACTGAGCCAGGGAAAACTGTCCCTGCAGGAATTCCATTAGAGCCTTTTCCACCTTGGCCTCCCAGAGCCCTGCACAAAGGGAGGTGGTGTTCCTGTATTCAGTCCATGGGACGAGCAGGCCAGCCCAGATCCCTTCCCATCGTTCCGTGTCCCGCCAGTTCAGTCACTAACCCTCTGTTTCTGCGGCTTGGCTCCCGTTTCCCACTTGTCACAGCCCACCAAATCCTCCTCTACTCAGGGGCTCCGGGCATGAGAGAAGAGCACGTTAAAATCGCTGTGGACATGAGACATCTGGGTGGGATAGGGCCGGCAGCAGATGGAAGCTCAGTGGTGTCCTAGAAGACCCCACTAGGACTCCTCTTTAACAGGGATCAAACCAGATGAAGTTATGGGCTAAGCCTTGAAGGTTGTCTTAGGTTACAAAGATTTCCTTTTAAGTAGCTCTGTGGATAAGTAATTTGAGAGAAACCATTTACTTTAATGTATTTTACTTCTTACAGAATTTCTGCCAGGAAATGATCAGATTCTCACTACTCTACAAAAATATCCAGCACTGAGGAGATTTTTTCATAATTTACATAATATTGCAGTGTTTTAAACAAATTTCTCTCTTTTCTAGAGGAAATAATTTGCTTTGGTGTAGCTGAGTCTATGACATGTTCCTTGTCCTGAGTTGGATGGCCATGAACTCCAGTATCTGTATGTGGAAATACTGACCCATCCAAGGCTGAAATGTGTATAGGCCAGTTGTTGGTGATAAATAAACTGTGAATGCTCGCAGAAAGCTGACCTGAGGGTCATACGTTAGTATGGCTGGAGCAAATTCCTTTACGGATTTAATGAATTCTCACAGAGAAATGTTTGCAGAATCAGTTTGATCTGAAAGTGTCTGATGAGATGCTTTCATGTAAAATCAGCACTTGACATATTGGCAGGACATCCAAAAAACTGCCTTGCACACTCTTTATGATCTTGTTATCAGGCACAGGGGAGATGCCATTACACAGATGCATCTTTTTTGCTTCCCTCAAAAGAAAATTACTAACCCAGCTTTGCCTGTGGTTATGACAGGCAGGGAGATGGCACATGAGGTTATGGATTCTGCTTTGCTACTGCAGTCTCTAGAAGGAAACTGTCAAGAAGCAATAGTCTGGGCTAGAGGTAGCATTGAGGTGTAGCATTATTATTTTTTTTAATCAGAGCCTTTTACTGTACTCTATAAAAACCCCCATTAGCATTTTCTTTTCAGATGCTCTGCTGCACCACAGCTGCTGTGACTCTGCAGTCAGGAAAGCAGAACTGGTGTGACTGCAATTCAGGAAAGAGGCTGAAAAGAGAGAAGAAAAAAAATAAGGTTTTCTAAGACAGCTTGAAGAAAGCATGCCAATTAAATTTTTAAAGAGAGACAGAGGGTAGGAAGGAAAAAAAAAAAGGAGCTAAAATCTGGAGGAACCTGAGGAAAGTTGGGGAGGGGAAAGGGGAAGGAGTACAAGAGAACTATAGAAATGAGAAATGGGATGAAGGATGAAGTGAGGAAAGTTAAGGCATTGTGCAGCAGCAGCACTCTGATTGAAGCTAATTACTGAGGAAGAGGAAGGAAAGGAGGACCAGAAGAGGATATATGATGATACAAGGAAAGAAGTCCTTACAAGAAAAGAATGGAATCCACACAGAAACAAGAGAGAAAGCAAAGAGGAATGTGACCAGGACAAGAAACCTTTCTTAGAGCAGTGCTGTGTGACTGAGCAGGAAGGCAGGGAACAAGTGAGGCAGGATGTATGTACAAGTGAGGCAGGATGTGGAACACATTTTCCCACTGTTCCCTCCAGCAAGCATTAGAATTTCACTGCAAGCAATGGCTTTGCACTTTGTGGGGAGCCTCAACCAGCTTGGGTGCAGTGAGGAGCCCTCTGGCACCATCACAGAACTTCCAAGGAAAAGTGTCTCCAGGTGGGGCAGGGTCAGCCTGCAAGCCTTGGATGCTCACTGCACATCTTACTGCAGTGCTGTGTGTTCCACATGGATGTGATACCATCCAGCCCCTCAGAGAGTAATTCCTAGAACTGTGGCTGTGCTGTGACATCATTTAAAGCCCAGGATTCAGGTTATATTTCCTACAAATGACATTTCTGAGTCTCCCTCACATTTCCCACCCAATTCAGTTTAATCACATCCTGGGATAAGAGAAAGGGGAGTGCCTTCTGTGCTCTCTGTTCCTCTCTCAGGGATCCTCTGATCCTCTGTGTCACAGCTGTTCTGGAAACCTCTCTTCTGGCCAAGGAGAGAAAAAAGTCTTAGGAACAGATTAAAGGTATGTGGGCACCTAGAGGCACAGCCAAACACCTACAGAATTTCTCAGGAACACCTCAGCTGCCTCGGTGCTTTCCTAGTGCCTGTCTTCATCCTAAGGTGCCTACATGCCTTTGAAAAGTTGGCCTTTAGCCCCTTATCCTTATAAAAGTAATTCCCCTGGAATAAATGACAGGCAATTAGTTTAAGCATGAGGCACTCCCTTTTAAATCCAGTACAAACAGTGAGAGTAGATCAATCCCAACAAGACCAGTGACTCCAGATAGATATTTCGCCAAAGTAAATCATAAGAATATAATTTTTAAGCTGCCTATGTTAATGCATGGATAAAGCTTTTTAAACATGGTTCTCACTTAGCAACTATTTTCCAAAATAAAGGTACTGATGTCAGAATTAAGGTGTGTTGAAAAAGAGGTTTTCTGAAAGGTGATGATGCGTCCTGAGATACAAATGTGAATGAACAATTAGAGGTTAAAAATATTAAAAATCTTATAATGTTTTAAAAACCAAACATAAAATACATCAACTAGCTGGGGCAAGGAAGAAAGTTCTTTCACAAATACAATGGTGCAAAGTTCTTCATTATAAAGTGCTTGACCAACTACTTTCAAAGATATCAAATCAGAGAGATAAAATGTGATAATCTCCACAGAGATGATTTTCATGTCTTTCTCAATACATTCATGTCTATTAATGCTCATTGACAAAGATTCTCAATGACCACCAGTTATAGAATGAACCTTTCCAGCTAATTCAAGCATTCAGGGATGAGTAACTGCTGGGGAGGAATGAAATCCATTAACAAATGAGGACAAGGAAGAGGAAGTTCAAAAGAGCAACAGTGAACTCCTTTTCAAAATGTATCATCAGGACAATAAGCTCAAGTTCTCTGAGAGGAACGAGTATCCTGTGAATATAAACTGTTGGTAAATGGCAGGAAAGAGACCTCCTGGCACTTGTGAACATGCAAGAAACATCTGGTGCTGGCCATAGTCATCCCAAACCTCAGCTGACACACGGAGCATAGTGACACCCTGCACTTCAGATGGCAAGTAGCCAGGGGACATTTCAAAATCAGAGGATGAGAAGTTGCAGAAGATGTCTCTGGATTTTAGTCTGTCATGTGTTTATCCAGTAAAACAGTAAAAAAATCAATTGATCAATCAAATCTTCAATTTTGCTGCAAATTGAACAGTTTTGACTAGACAGAAAACCCACTGAAATCTGTTGAGATTTATTTACCTTGTTGTAATTTTAATCTTTTTAGCTGCAAAAAAAAAAAACCCAAACCCTGATGCTGATTTACATCTTCTGAGTTATCAGCTCAATTTCTAAAAGGTGTTCCAAAAAACAGCAAAATGCTCAGAATGGGAGGAGTCTAATGGGTTGATTTGGGTTTAGTTGCATTTCAGGAGTGCCCAAGGGGGCAGAGGAGGAAAACTGATGCTGTAGTATGAATTGTGAGTCTCTCCACACTAGGAGAAGGGTGGGTGAATAACTGAGGAAAGAGGGAAATAGTTGAAAGAGGCAGTACTGTTGAAAACAGATAGGAAATAAAATAACTTTATTTAGAAACATGTTTTCTTCAATCAAGCCCTTTTCACAGTTTATTGTGACTGATTATATTAAAGCACACCATACAGATGATCACAATAGTATCTTCTGGCCTTGTATCATGACCACAAGACTTTTAGCCCTGTTGCTGGGAATGGCATCCTTAGGTGACAATCCCTGACCACCACACTCCCAGACCCACACACTGAAAGCTCTTTTGAAGGAACAGAAAACTAGGTGATCTCCCAGAGGAGGCTTCCTCTGAGGAGAATACATACTGCATAAACTTCATGGTGGGTTCAGAAGACACCGAGGCAAGGGCTGAAAGACCCCATGCTTGGTGGCCCAGCTTTCAGCTCCCTGTAGTGATACCTATTGAAATTACTGCAGTTTGAGCAGTTAGGACTCTCCAAAGAACATTCCTTCCCATTTTTTGAGCTCTTGCCAAGATTTTGTTCCCACTGTTAGAAAGACAAGGAGCATCACCAGTGTAAAGCTTGTGCCAAGCAAGAGAGAAACCAGACTTCTTAGGTTCAGTCTTTGCACTCAGAAAATAGGCCAGCTGCAGAGGCTCAGCAGTAAGATGTGGTGTGAGCAGAGGTGGCCCCAAGCCACAGGAGCTGATGACAGAGTCACACTTCAACGTAGAACAAAGCATGGGGGAAGAATTTTCACACTGGAAATGTGCTTCAACCTCATAACAAAGCAACAACCTTCTGTGAAACCCAAATATGGGTTTGAACTTGCTATTCCTCCAGAGCATGGGTGTGTTCAGTGAGCTCTCTACTTCATTTTGGTATTATTGTCCAGCTAACTAGCACTGGAAAGGGATATATGTTTATGTAAATACCTTGGCTGCTTCTCTGTTCGTGTTTTAAGAAGAATCACAGTTTATTAATTTATTTTTGTGTGTGAGAAGGTGTGTCCCCAAACATCCTCATATTCTTTAGGAGCACTGGTTCAGTCCTTCCTCACCTGCCAGCAAGGAAATTTGGCTTCCACATGGCAGCTGCAACATTTATTCTTATCCTGTGGTTATCTTTTTACCAATTCAGCCCAAAGTATGACATTCCCTTTGCATTTGTACCATGTTTCTGGTACAGACACCATGGCCACCAGCAGAGTTGTGATCCAGAGCTCTGGACACACAGATCCTCATCAGTCAGGCTGGGGAATAAATGTAGAATCATGGGATGGTTTGGTTTGGATGGGGCCTTAAAAACCATCTCGTTCCATCCCCCTACCATGGGCAGGGACATCTTCCACTATCCCAGGGTGCCCAGAGCTCCATCCAACCTGGCCTTGGACCCTTCCAGGGATGGGACAGCCACAGCTTCTCTGGAGAACCTGTTCCAGTGTCTTCGCACACTCACAGGGAAAAAATTTCCTTCTAATATCTTATCTTAACCTACTCTCTTTCTGCTTCAGCTCCTCTCCCTTGTCCTGTCATTACAGTTCCAGATGAAGATCCCTCTCCAGGAATAAGAGGAATAACAATAATAATAATGATGATGATGATGATGATGATGATGATAATGATGATGATGATGATGATGATGGAAGGGCTTGCATCCATGTATGCTTCTTACACATAGCAGTGCCTTGTAACAGATTTTCAGACCAGGAAGTTCCATTTTGATCATCTAAGACTTCAGAATCCAGGCAGTATTGTCAATATTAAGGCCAGAGTTCTGATTGAGTTAGATCAAAACATATACAGTACTCCAGAGAGGCAATGAAGACCCCCTTCAGTGCTCCCCTGAGAAGCCATGCCAACAGTTCATGCCCACTCCGTTAAAAATGTGCAATCTTATTTCAGACATGAGCTATCTGGGGAGCTTTATGACTGGATTTTGTTATGCTTTTGTCCACGCAAATAAGGGGTTCCTGTCCAGCCGTAATTATCGCCTCACATGGAGGTGCTCTCTAAGAGATCACAACTCCACCTGCAGCAGGTGGCTTGTGGGTTTGACCAGCCCAGATCACACGCTGGCACCAGCACCTGTGACTGTTGATTATCATACGTGAAGCACCTTTTTCCTGGGCTTTTCCTGCCAAAACTCCAGCTGTCCAGCAGCACCCACGCACTGAACAGTGCCACACTCCGGACATGGCTGCGGCTTGATGGGGGGAAAGGCGCATGAGTGTGTGTGTGTGTGTGTGTGTGTGTCCATGGGATCTGCTGCTTAAATGTTTTCCTTTCCCAGGGGATATATTTGACATCAAGATAAAGGGGCAGCATGGAAAACAAACTTACTTTCCACTCCCCCCACTTGGAGTCTGGTATTGTAAAACAAGCTGCACTAGCTGGGATTCCTTTTGAAAGCTCCCGGTTATCTTAGCAGCTGTAATATAAACCACAGTCTCCTTGAAGTATATCCCTGCCACAGATCCCTTCCTGGTGCGGGGTGGAGGGGCAATACATACCATAGTATTCACAGGGAATAATGCTTTTTTTTTTTTTTTTTGGAAGGTCAGGCATTTTCTGAAGCTGGCTAATGCAACCCCTTATGTTTTCTTTGGGAGCTCTGTTAAACCCGCTCAACAAAAATGTGCGAAGTGTGATAGCGTCCATCCCCCTGCACCTCATTAACGGTATCTCCCTTGCCTTTTGTTTTGGTCAGGATGAACTGGAGTGGGAAGTAAAAGGGGTGATGGTTATGAAGTGAGTGGGTGAAAGACATAATCAGAGGGGTTCTGCCTGAGTGTTGCTTATTTTGGTGTTATGGCTGTTTGAGGTGCCTCCTGCTGAACCATGTCCCGTGCAAGCCAGCTCACGTCCATGTGCCGCAGAGGAAACATTCCTGTCATTCTGACACCCTACGAGGAGCATGCCTGGAGTACAAGCACCTGTGTGGTTGGCAATCACAATACTTTCAACTGGTACCTCTTGTGGTTGCCCAAAGGGACGTTTCCTCCTCTTGCAGCCTCTGGCCTTTGGAGGTGAGGGGCCTGGCCCTGTGGGGAGGCTCTAGGACGTGTCTGAGCTAGGCAGTGATGTCCACAGTCGTGTTCCTTAACCCACTCAATTTTTTTCCCCCTCCTTCTCAGTTTCCTCCTGTGCAGGTGTGAAAATGACTGGAGAGAAAAGAGGAAACTGTAGGTGCCAGGGTGGAGAAGACATGGGCTCCCTCTTCTGCAGCTGATTTGCCACTACAAGCAGTAGCCAAAACTTTCCCCCTCCTCTGGAAGCCCCGGGCTCCCTGCCAGGCTGAGCACGATATTCCCAGCGATGCAGCGGTGGGAGCCCTGAGCCGGGTCAAGCCAAAGGCACGGCAATAAAGGAAGAGGCGGTCATGGAAACCTGTTTCTATTATGGTCCTTGTAAATAGCCTTCCAGATTATCTTCTTGATTATCGTGCCCTACCTGTGCTGTTTCCATCTCCGAGAAGCTGAGCGCTTTTAAACCTTGCAGCCCCACCCACGTGGCACAAAGTACCTGCAGGGGCAGAGGCGAGCAGGAGCCCGGCTCAAGGGTTTCAGTGCCTCTGGAAGAAGACGTTCTCCTCTGAGGCAATGCCTGACTTCCTAAGAGCACTACCTGAAGGAGGGAGGGCAGACTGGAAGACTACACCTCAACCACGTGTGCTGTTGGCTATCCTCTTGAAAGCTATCTCTGTATGATCCCATCTTTCACTATAATCTGCACCTTGAATTGCGTCCTGCAATTGAAATTCTTTTTCTCTGAAAAATAGATTTGTCAATCTTTCAGTTCCTTCAGAGAAGCAAATAAGTGAGTAATGCTTTCAAAGCTACCCGAGTAACTCAGGAACTTGTGTCCCATTGTTAGCAATTCTGATTGATTTTTTTTTTTTTTTAATACTTGGCCCAAAATCTAATTTCCCAAAATAATGAAGGCATGTTGGAGCCACAAAGTCTAACTGTAAATTGAATTTGGTTTCAAAAGTCACCTGCATGCTTTGGAAATGCTAACCTTGGTGTTCACACAAACCCAGTATGACTGCCAACACTTGTTACACATTGTTGCTTCCTTCACATAATTCAAGGATGGGACTGAAGGGCTCCAACAACACTAGATTAAAGCACCCCAACTGAATCAAGGTAGGGTAGCTGGGTAGGTGCATATCCTCTTACTGTCCAGCCAGCATGAGCTGGGTCCCTCTAGCCCTGTGGAACTCACCCCCAGGGATCTGCTGGGACTGCTGCTTCCAGCCTTAGCCAATACATCATGCACGGGTGTGGATGCATTTCAGTAATGAAAAGCAAAAATCCATTTGTCAGCTCCTCAAATCCAGGCTCTTCTTGGTGGTGCCAACAACTAGGACAAGAGAAATGGGCAGGAACTGATGCACATGAAGATCCACTTGGACATGAGGAAGAACTTTTTAAAATTCTCCCTCCCTCAGTTAATATTTTAAAATCAGAAGCCTGAAAATTGGGTTGGAGAAGACCTCCAAGATCAGCAAGTCCAACCTTTGATCAATGGCCACGTTGCCATCCAGACCAGAGCACTGGATGCCACATCCAGTCATTCCTTTAATACCTCCAGGGACTGTGACTCTGCCATCACCTCTACCACTCAGGAATGATAACACTACTAAGGATTTATTTTACACAAAATAACCATAATTACCAATACTCTAAACCCAATATATTTTATGGAAATGCCAGCTATTACAAAACCTTGGGAATGGTTAATGGTTTCTAAGGTCCTGGATGGGGCCCATTGCAGCAAGACAGACCCAAGGGCAAGAGTGGGAAGAGCTCTTGTGCTGCCCTTCTCCCCTCCAAGGCAGCCATGAAATCCCATCTTTTCCTGGCAGTACCTCTTCTCCTGAGCCGCCCACTTCCCTCTCAATTTTCAGCTGAAGCATCTTCACAGGTATCTGCAGACTGAGGAAGCCAGGTGACCTTCTTGACAAATGGTGACTTTAAGTTTCTGCCATTAATCCTAAGCAAATCAAGAAGTAGGATCAATTTTAATACAGGGAATGATTGGTAGTTGCTTTTTTCTTACTTCAAAACTAAACATTTCAACTTGCATTGAATAAATTGGTCTAGGCTTGAAACAGGAGGTTCTCTCTTTACAGTTCAAACAAACCAAACCAAACCCAGCAAAAAACCCCCTCCTCCCCATTAAAAAAACAAACCAAACCAAACCAAACCAAACCAAACCAAACCAAACCAAACCAAACCAAAACAAAACAAAACAAAAAAAACCAAAACAAAACAAAAAAAAACCCCAAGAACTCCCCAGAACACCCCCCCCCAAAAAAAAAAAAAAAAAAAAAAACAGTCAAAGACAAAAATAGATAAAATTATTAGTGGAAACCACTGATCACAGAGAGAAGGTAATTGTGTCCCCTCTCTCCCAATTCTGAGTGGTGGGGCTCATTTAGACTACTCATTTTGCCTTAGGGGACTACCCTCAGAAAAGTTAATTCACCACCTCAGTGCTTTCACCAGAAGAGAAGGAGTCAAAGCTGCTCTCAATCCCTTGGCTGACCGGAGTCTTCTTTGCCTGAACAAATACGCAAGAGATCAGATCCTGTGACTCAGATGCTCCCTCTCTTTGGTAAATGTCTTGTGGATAGAGTGGCCATCAGTTTTCCTCATTCCCAGCCCTCCCTCCCTGCCCCTGCTTGGTAAATATTTGAGTATTCCATGAAGAACTGGATGGCTCCCTTAGGAGCAGCCAAGAACATCACCAACCAAAATAGCCCAAACATGATGGAAAGTTAAGATCATGTCACCTCAGGAAAAAGAGAGGATAGAACATGTCTATCCCACATTCTTGATGCTAAGAGATGAAAAGGGCCATATGATTTTTTCCTTTGGTTTTGTCAGTGTACCTTAATACATTTTTTATCCAAACAACTTTTCAATGAATACCAGATTTGTGAACAGTTTCTAGACAATAAAATCAATATTTTTCTCAGCAAAATTCCCTTTTGCCACCAAGAGGAAAGAAAAGTCACTCAGCTCTGTCTCACTGCATGTAGGTGAGCTGTGTTTCGTGTGAACTCAAATCCTAGCCTGGGAAAAAAGTTGCAATGAACCAAGACCAACACATACACTTGACCTCAGCACCATGGTCTGACTGTCCCTACACACAAATCTCATTTTGAGCATTTCCTGTGAAAAAAGGTGAGGATTCAGCGCAGGGAAGAGTTTTGTCCCTGCCATTTTCTGGAGATGTGAACAGCACCTCCCTTGCACACCCCCATATATTATATTCCACTTGTCCCTGTCATGCTCTAGATAATGTTGATTCTGTGCTGTGGAGGGTGTCTGGCTCTCCCCTTGACTAATCCCTGGGTGCTGGAGGGTCCTCTCTGGAGCTTGAGAACTTGACCTCTGCTGACACAAATTTGACAGGGATGCAGATCCATGTGGCTGCCCTCACTCATCCCCACTCACCCCAGGAGTTCTCCCCTGATGCCCTGTCAGCACTGGCTTTCAGACAAAAGATACTGGTGAAATCAACAACACCAAAGGGATGTGGCCTTCTGGCCTTTGATTGATACTCCTTATTTCAACAAAACCTTAACTCGGTTGAAAATACAGTGAACAACCTGTTATGGCATTTCCAGACAGGCCATGTCTGCAGAACTTGCAGGGTCACTGAGGCAATATGTTTCAAAACAAATAATGGGTCTCGCTTTCAAAATCACAAGGTCACTTTATCTGTACTTCATTCTGCAGTCTGCCAAGCTGCCGCTTTCAAACATAATCAGCCCTTAGGTACTACCTACCTTGCAATGATGCCTAGAAATTAAGGGTTTCCTGCTGTCAGATGCATAATGGGACACATCTCTTGCCTTAAAGGGCTCCCCATCCCACCAGGCTGTTTGCAGACAGGGATTTGGGGAGAGCTGAGACTGCAGAAGCAAAAGCTCAGCACAGAAGCAAAAGCTCAGCACAGAAGCTTGCTTTGGGAGCCATGCCATGCCCCTAGTACATCCCTCTCCCAAACAGGAGCCCCTTTTCCCAGACAGTGACCCTCTAAGTGCCTTCCTGCTGGGGCTTCCTGCCCATCATCTTGGAGCATCCTGACCACCATGCCCAGCCTCTCAGAAAGGGGTAAAAGCAGCACCAGCCAGAAAAGCCAGGAAAGCAACTGTGATGTCAGACAGGCATCGTACCCTGCACAAAACAACCCTTTGAAGGACGCCTTCACATGCTCTTCCTGCTCTCCACAGGGAATTTCGTGGTCACTCCCCCTCTAAGGGAAATTGCAACTCTCTCACATGAAACTGGAAACATTTAAAAGCCCAGGCTATGGCTGGCATCTACTCTAGGCCAAATTTTGATCCCTTTAATAGAGAAGTGAGATAATTTCCACAAGGGATAGGAGTCAGGAGAGATTTCATGTGCAGAGACCTCTGTCTTAACAATATTTTACTGAAGTATTAACTATAACATCGAGGTATTTTATAGCTCCACCCTTTGGAAATGATTTTCTTAGAGAAGAGGAAAAATGTTTAATGCCCCAGTTTTCTCACAGCTATTCAGCCCCCACTTGCAAACAAAATTTTTCAAAATATTTTTCTTTCCTATCACACCCTCTCTCATTTTTGGGTGTCAGCAACTTCTTCCCTCTGATGCAGTGGCCCTGCCTTCCATCAGCATGCGTGGCTCCTGCTGTTCTCACATTAGGAAGGAATCATTTGTTGTCCTTTGCAAAGCTGCCAGGTACTCCTACATGACAAAAAGCCCCAACTGTGCTTTAGGCAGAGCAGCCACCCCCCTCCTGCTCAGTTCTAGCTGGTTAATGAATAGAGTGATCCCAGGATATCCCAATATTTGAAAAAGACACTTCCAAAAACAACAGACAAGTGCAGCGAAATGCAGTTGCAGATCAGGAAGGTGGAGCAGGTTTCTTTGCAAATCTGTCTTTAGTCCATCCTGACAGAGAATCTCTCTGCAACCTAAAAAACACTGGCTGCTGACAACCTCACATAAGCAGAACTTAGGCCTTTATTTCTGCAAACGCTGACACTTTCACAGAACTACACAGAATCACAGAATCATTTAGGTTGGAAAAGACCTCTGAGCTCAAGCCCAGTCTTTGACTGATCACCACCTTGTCAACTAAGCTATGGCATTGAACCCCACATCCAGTTGTTTTTTGAACAAAGGACTGTGACTCCATCACCTCCCTGGGCAGCCTGTTCCTATGCCTGCCACCCTTTCCATGAAGGAAGTCCTCCTGATGTGCAGCCTAGGCCTCCCTTGGCTCAAACTAAGGACATTTCCAAACAGGAATACCAATAAATACTGAAGTAATGAACTTAACATTTCTTTCTAAGATTGTCTGCTCAGCTGCCCATAGCATGTTTTAGGGGTGGGGGTTTCTTGCTGGCAGAACCTTTTGCCCACTTTGTTGCCACTAAACACAACCAAATTGTCTTAGCTTTCCTTTGAGTAAATCAGACTTGCTTTTCTCAAGTGTAAACATTGCAACAGATACCAGGAATTGTAACATTCATTAAGATACATTAAATACATTGTTCGCACTGGTGAAAGTCCTATGTGAGACTCTGGAGAAAACAAAATTTACGTTTCAGAAGTGTATCAAAGGAGGCAAAAGCTGCAGTTCAGCAACAGCAACCTGGAAGTTTCTGCAATCTAAGATCAGTGATGGTGTGAGGTCTTCAGCCAGTGCAAACTACTGCTGATGGGGGCTAAAGCAATTTGTGTAGTTTGAAAATTATCTGGCCCAAGGTAGATGTAATCTTTTAGCAATTCTAACATTAAAAAAACTCCTCTATTAGTTAAGCTATTTCTCAAACATATGATGAAAAATGAAGCCTATATTTACCTTGGATGAGTCTATGATACCTTAGATCTTTTCAGCAGCTTCAGGGCACAAAAATGGCCTTCTTTTCAGTGCAACCTGAGTATAAATACCCTCATAACGTACTCTTTCCAAACAGGTAACTAATTGTTTAGTCAAATACACTGCCCCACAGCCCTAGAACCAAAAGAGTGGCTACCACTCCATGATCATTATTCTGGGATGAGCACAAGCAAAATCAGTGCAGCCTCAGGTTATTTTGTATGTAGAATATCAGGCTCTTCTAAAATGAAAGCCACATTTAATATAAGAGAACAACAAACACACTACATTCCTCCTCTCAAGGTGCTTAATGAAGGATGAGATGTATTTATTCACACCTATTTACCTCCTCTGCCTTGGCTATATTCAGAGAGCTGTGCCAGCAGTCAGTACCAGGCCATATCTCGCTGGAAGATCTACTCTGCTATCAGGACTACTTATTGTCCAACATCCCTCTCCCTCCAGCAGATGAGATATGACTGCCCTGTGCTCAGCAGACTTCCGTTATTGGAGCCCCATCTCTGATCAGATGGCATCTCATGAGCTGCCTCCTTCTGATTGCGTGTGCTACACAAATCTCACAGCTTCCTTGAGGCTGTGGGAGATGGAGGATTGTCCACTCTGCTCAGCTGAAAGCCTCTGGACACAAACCAGCTGCATGGAGAACCATTGCTTTTACAGAGATAGATGGTCAGAAGCTGCTGGAGGCTGGAGTCCAGAACCACTTTGTTGCCAGTGATTTATGTGACATCCATAATTTCTAAAAGCCAGCTGCTTCTAAAACCAGCTACAGACAAAGAGGCCAGGCTCTAATCTTTGTTATGTCAGTTTATCTCTGCAGTTACTCCCACTTTACACCAGGTAAGCAGAGATCAGAATCTCACTCTGTCTCGCTTTGCCTGGGTCATAAATAAACCCATTAGGGTTTGTCCTGATGATGTAATGCAATACCCCACATCTATTTGTGTCACTGGAGTTGCTGTGGGGGTAGCCAGGGCTGGGATTAGATAATTCCCATTTTTTCACACAGGGAAAATTAGACTTTTATTCCTAGCCCCCATTCCAGCATCCCAGTGTCTCTTAACTCCCAGTTCCAGACAGCTGCTTGACTGTTGCTCCAAATGTGGTATCAGGGGCAAACAACTGGGATACATCCTGCCCACTGAGCCTGGAAAATCCCAGAAGGACATAGCATGTGCAATGACCATTCTCTTCAGTTGAAAGGTCAGCTACCTTTGGTTTCTATCAATCTTTAGCACCAGGAAAAGGAATACCTACTGGAGGGAATCTACATAATACCTATATGTAGAGGTCCTTGATTGATATCCAAACACTAAATACTGCTGCTTCCCATCATATACTTGTAAGTCAGAGTTATGGTTACTGAATTTTTATTTGGAGGTCCTGGATTGCTGTAGACCAGTGTGAATCTCAGCTCTCATTTCCAAGATAGTAATATTCTGTCCCTCAGCTGCAGAGAAATGCTTGAAAACAGACTGAGTGAAGATTATTACTGCAAAAGAGTAAAAAAAAAAAAAAAAAAGAAATAAGAACCCAAAATTTGAGCAGTGCAGGATTTGGGAAACCCTTGGAACTAGAAGCAGTGTCCATGCAACCTCTGTCACTCTTGTGTGCACTCATATTCACTCCCCAAATTGGGGCACAGCAGCCCTTTGTTATCCTGTGCTAAAATGGGGAGATACATGAAATTGAGGTGCACCAAGCAACTTGGCAGCTCTTCAGAGTCTGCAGCCCTCACCAGGTTTGTACCAACACTGGCAGCTTTCAATTAATCAACCACCAGTAACTGTGCTAAAGAAGCCGGGACAAAGCTCTGCAACTACCCTGGGCACAACTTTTGCAATGGTTGCAGAGAAGGAACAAAACAACCCTTCCTAGCCCAGCCCCTGCAGGCAGCCCATACAAGAGCAATAAAAGAGGCATCCTGTTGGGATGCTTCCATCCCAGTGTCTTGCCTGCAGGCCAGTGCCCTGTGTTCTTGTGCTACAGCTATGGCTGGTGCCCTGCCAGCTGCAGGGAGGGCCCCTCTCCCTCTCAGGGTCTTCTGATCCCAATTCTCCAGCTCACAGCTCTCCCGCTCTCATGCAGAGCCGGCTGCTGCCTTTGTTCACTGCTCCTGCTCCCCCTGAAGTTCCCACTGACTGGGCCCCCTTCTGCCTGGAGATAGTTGGGAATTGGTCAGCAGGAGCAATTTGGAGCAGGAAGACTGGCAGAGATTCAGTCCTGGGCTGCTGGGATATTCCCACTGGATATGGGTGAAACAGTTTCACATCTTTCCTATAAAACTGCCCACATCACAGATAGCAAATTAGTCCTTCTCACTCTGTGCACACATTGATAGATCATAGAATCACAAAACCAAAGAATGGTTTGAGTTGGAAGCTCATCCAGTTCCAACCCCACTGCCATGTACAGGTACACCTGCCACTATCCCAGCTTGCTCAGAGCCCCATCCAACCCAGCCTTGGACACTCCCAGCGATGGGGCAGCCACAGATTCTCTGGGCAACCTGTTCCAGGGCCTCACCACCCTCACAGGGAACAATTTCCTCCTTATATCCAATCTAAACCTCCCCCTGTCAGTTTAAATCCATTCCCCCTTGTCCTGTCACTCCAGGCCCTTGTCAAGAGTCTCTCTCCATCTTTCCTGTAGGTTCCCTTCAGACACTGCAAGGCCACAATGAAGTCGCCTCAAAGCCTTCTCTTCTGCAGGCTCTACATTCCCAATTCTCTCAGCCTTTCCTCCCAGCATAGCTGCTCCATCCCTCTGATCCCCTTGCTGTTCCTGCTCTGGCCTGGCTCCTGCAGCTCCCTGTCCTTCCGTGCTGGGCCCAGAGCTGGATGCAGCTCTGTAGGTGGGATCTCACAAGGATTTCTCAGTCTTGTCCCTGAGTGTGACTGTCCAGTTTTCTGAATGAATAATTTCTCTGTTAGATTGACTCACAGGAAGATGACTGTAACTGTTGTCATTTGTTAAATGCCAGTCCTTTTTGATAATTTACCAGCAATTAGAGCTACCCTTCATTTACATATCAGCTGGTTCATAATACCATCAAAGTGGAATGTCAAGGATGTAACATTTTTAGTTAATTCAAATACTTGGGTGAAACTCATGACTATTTCTTGGGAATGTAGAGCCTGCTGTGTGTGTGATGTAGAAGCAGACATTCCTTGAAATAAGAAGAGTGTGTCAGAAATCATCATAACTGTACAGCATTGGCCCGTTTCAGCCATCAAAGCAAAATCACTCTCACAATCCTATGACAGAGCTTTAAAGATTGCATAACTGAATAGTCTTGTAAGCTCATAGAGGATGCAGTTTCCTGGCACTGTTGAATCATCACAGAAGCCAGGAATATACTTCCAACAAAGAGGAACACCTTTCCCCACAGGGTGATGTGTAGTGGGACTATTTGCAGATCAAAGGGCTGGCCCACCTGAGCTTAAGACCAGACCAGACCAGACCAGATACCTTCAGGTATTCTTTAATGTTAAATTCAGAAATCTGAGGCTGAGGGAAGAGTTTGAAGAGCTGTTGTCCAATCATACCACATTACAGGTTTTTGCAATGCAGGCTCAAATTTCTTTCTATTTTCACTGCTGTAAAAATAACTCTTATTCCAAGGTCCTTGGAAAACTTTAGTTTGCAAAGTAAATGCAAACTGGTTACACGTCAGTCACTACTTTGAATACCGTTGTAGAATCCATCAATAAAACCTTATCCTGACAAGTGACCATCCCTGACCCCAAGGTAAATCCCCTTAATGGTTATAAGATGACCTTAATTCCTAGTGATGGAATATTATATTCCATAGCAATTGACACCTAGGTAAATTCCAGATATCAAGAAAATGTTTCACTTTAATTTCTTCCTGTATTCTGTATTTCTTTTGCCCAATTTAAATGCTTTAGCACAAAGAACATACATCTAAATGTAATTTAGCAGGCCTGTTCTTTCTGCTCTTCTGTCACATTACTACAAACCTTCTGCCACCTTGTGTGACAGAGAGAGAGCTGAGTCCAACAGTTCTTATGGACATTTTGATATTTTGTGCTTTTGACTGCACAAAGCAACAACCAAAATACTTTTCAAACTCATAACAACTCTTCCCAAGAACATTGGGAAATAAAAAAATCTACTTGTGAGTTACAGCCGTAATTCACTCCCAAGGATCCGTGATGTTCAAATGGCTGAACTCAAGAAGGCTCCATGTGTGAAGAATGCTCCAAAAATTATATACTGAGAAGGGGAAAAGTGTTTGAAAAGATTTTTTAATTAATCCATACATTTGGTAAAACTGATTTTATGGATAAATCAGTTTTATTCACAGTTTGACAGGCAATATTCAAATATTTATGCTAATCACAGAAGAATATCAGATTTATTTTTAAATCTGCCAGAATGTTTGTGTCACTCCACAATTTTTCTCGGTAATAATAATTTGATAATAATTTAAGCAGGTATCCAACAGAAAAAGGTGTTAATTACTCCTGGAGTTCAAAGGGAGTCCCCACCTGCCTGGCATGGAATCCCCACCTCATGCCAGTGCCCTCCAAACCAGCATTTGAGGCTTGAATGGCTCTCCTGGCAGAGTGCTGGGAGCCTTCCCTTCAGATCCCCAAGTGTGCAGCAGCCAACTGGCCTGTGAGGAGCAGCAGAAAATGGTTGAGATAAAGCAAGCCCCGCCAAAGTTTGGACGCCCATCTGAATGCTGGCTGCTTCCATGAGGAATAATGCTTTGTGCAGGGAGAGAGCTGGTGCTAATGACCCCTGCTCAGGAGAGCATTTAAACAGAGGCTTAACTCCGTCTCTATTCAGGCTGGCACTTATGTCTCAGTTTAAGTGCTGTGCTGAATAGACTTTTTTCCCCTGAATTGGGGCCAATTTCAGTTCATCATCCCCGAGGAACAGATGCATTCTTTCCCCCCTTTCTGACAAATGTGGAAAAACGTGTAGCTAATATTTAACGTGGCAGAGGGGACGTTCTGGGTTAAAAAGAGGAAACTCCTGGCTTCCTATCAGCACACCCGGATTCCCCCAAGTCTCAGTGTACTCCTTGCAGATGGATGGTGGAGGTCATAATCCACTACCTTGTGAAGCAAAAGGATGTGTCACATCAGGCTGGCTTAATGGGGAACACCTCTTCCTAAATCCATCTTTGTAGGATTACATTAGTAGGAAGCAGGAATTTGGGTTTTTTTCAAACTTTAAGACTCAGGGGGGAAAGAGCTCCAAAAAGCATAATGTTATTAGTCATTATTTAATGAGTTGTGCCTAATTACCCCACATGGACACAGTGGTAAGAATATATCTCACCTCTCAAGGTTCAACCATGGCTTTAGGAATAGGGGATGGGAAGAGATGCAGGAACTTTACTCATCATTTAATCACAGAATGGCTGGGTTGGAAGGGACCTTATCCAGGTCCAGCTCATCCAGTCCAACCCCTTGCCATGGGCAGGGACATCTTCCACTGTCACAGGTTACTCCAAGCCCCCTTCCAACCCGCCTGGAACACTTTCAGAATGGGGCAGGCACAGCTGCTCTGGGCAACCTGTGCCAGGGCCTCACCACCCTCACAGGGTGGTGGTTTCTTCCTCATATCAAATCTAAACTCGCTCTACACCTGGGCATGAGAATAGGCACATTTCTGTCTGAGTTCATCCCAAGGAAATGAAAGGGACACTGAGACTTTTGACTTTGTGGGGGCACTGGTGATGCTTCCACAATGCATGCTGCAGATTGCATAGTCCTGGCAAATCAAATGCTGTTTATATTCAGCACAAAGCAGGGGAAGAAGGAAACAGGATGACCAATTAAAAGTTTTCTAGGTGGTAAACATGGTGACTAGAATCCATGGAGCAGCTGTCTGTCTGCTGGAAAAATGGTATCCTGATGTCTTTAGCCTTGGTACGACTCATAAGCACCCCTGTCACTAAGATGCCTAAACCACATTAAAATTTCATTGAGCTCATTATTCACATGGGAAGGAAGAAGGAGGGGAACATGAGGATGGTGCCCCTAAGGTCCCTGGAAGTGTAGTGCTAGAAAAGCTTTGGAATCTGTTGCAGGGAGCCTGGAAAATTGAAATCCATATTGAACTATGACAATGTTCTCATTACAATCAACATATTTCACAAGGTTCAGTTATGTAAATACATCAAGCGCTTTTTTTCCTCCACACAGGGTGCAGCTTGCAAAGCCTAAGGAATTTCTCATTGCATTTTCTCATATATGATCTTGCAGCCTTCCTTTCTCTTTCATATTATAAACATATTATTACAAACAGGCAGTGAATAGACCTTTTTTTTTTCCTTGCATTACTTTTTAAAAAAATGGATTGTTATCAGATTTAATGATATGATAAGCTTTAAAGTTCCCCTGGGAAGCTACCACAGCCATACTGATTTACATAAGCATTTTCCTACACATAATACAGCATGCAAGCTCTCTGATCTCATTATTCATTAGAAAATTAATGATAACTCTCAAATGTGAAAGCAGAGCAGTTCTGCAGAGAGTGCTGGAAATTGGCTAGTTCTCGACGCGGTAGTCATTTTCAATTTACTGCCTTGAAAAAAAGATGCTTTTAAGCAAATAAAAGGGTGCTGACATCAAACAGATACTTGTCTTGCTGCCAGGGAACGAGATGCCTTTTAAGGCAGGAAGGTGGGACTTGAGTGATGTGAATAGGAAGAAAAGAAAACAAGCCAGTCAGAGTTAAGCAGCTCTAACCCATTCATGAAAAATGTCTAGGCTCATTTCCTCATTGCCAGAGGTCTTTTTTGCTTAAATTCTAAAGCCCGTGCTCTGTTCTTGCCAATAATAAATAGCAGCCTGTTCTTAGAAAAAGTGCAAACTACGGAGGTTTTTTTAAGTGCTTTTCCCCAAGCTACACAAATTGTGACATCCCATCGACCACGAGACAATGTTAATAAACCCCTCAAAACTTTGCTAATATCCATATCCTGCAATTGAGATTGTTGTGGAATGAACTATGGCATATTCACTGCTGGGGAACAAGAGCTGATAATCGAGGATGGCGTGGATTGCCATATGACTGACCAGATTAAGATCTGATTTTTATCCTGGCTCTATTTAGCTGATGGGAGCAGCAATGGGAAAGGATAACTCTGCTCTGCAAGTCTGAGTTTTGGATATGACTAACAAACAGGATGATTGTTTCTGTCGCTGTAGTAACACAACTGTCAGGGCATTGGGAGGGAAGGGGGGCTCTCGCTGCACAGTGTCTCAAAGTGCAACACCTTTGTGTTCATCTCTTCCAGCAAGATGGATGAAACCTGTGCCTGCTGCTTGTTGAAGTAGATATAATCTTTCTTTGTGAGATTTGATTGCTGCTTTTTAATGCAATTCGTAGCTCAGATAGCAACAGAAATTGCTCTGGGGTGTGGTAGAAAAGGGATATTAGACATGCACTGCAACATCCTGTTTTGGAACTAGTTTAGTGTGAGGCTCACAGGCTCAGCATTACAAAATTCTGCACTCAAGCTGTCACTTGCCAAATTTTTTGTACATTAGTTTTGTTTTTTCTTTCCTGTGAATGGTAGCAACATAAAAGGAAACATCTGGTTCTGCAGGGTCCAAATTAGGGGATGCCATAGGAAAAACACTCCAAAGCAACATCAAATTTGAAATAACCTGGCAGTGTGAGAATTTGTGCCATTTACAAACTCTTCCGGTAGGCAGCCAGAAACCTGGGAATTCCACCAGTACAGAAAGAACACCACCTTTGTATTGACACTTTGACCACATCTTCAACCATTATAATTTCCAACAAATAGATGATGAAAAAAATTAAACAAAATAAATATCATCCAGGTATAGCTGTCACCTGAGTCTCAGCTGCAGTTTGGAGGACAAGACTTTCACACCTTTTCTGAATTGAGTTAATTGTCTCCCAGTGGAAGGGATGGGTCTGTCAAGCAACATCACTATGGAGTTCTAATCACAGAATTACTGAATGGTTTGGGTTGGAAAGGACCTTAAAAATCATCCAGTCCCACCCCCTGCTGGGGGGGGAGCAGGGACACCTTCCACTATCCCAGGTTGCTCAGAGCCCTGTCCAGCTTGGCCTTGGACACTTTCAGGGATGGAATATCCACAACTCCTCCAGGCAGCCTGTGGCAGGGCCTCACCACCCTCAGAGGGAAGAATTTCTTCTTAATGAGGATGTATGTTCGGGGTTTAGATGAAAATCTCTGATGGGTCTTTATTAATAAGAAGAGCTATTTGGTTGATATACCAAGATGCATTTGCAGAGAGAAGAGATTTCCAGTCTGTAAGGAAAGGAAAATCTTACTTCTCCTTATGTGATCCTTCAGCTGCCAGACTTTTGTATGGAACCCCTCAAATCTGCGCTAGAAATTATTGAACACAAAATAAACTCCTCTTATTCACAGCATAGATCTGTGCAGCCTCCAATCTTGCAGCTAAGAACAATGTGATCAACACCTACAAATATCTTTATGGTCCAGAAAAGCAAAGGAAGTGTCCCAACAAAAAGCACTGCATGAGAACAGCCATGAGATGCAAAGTAATTTTGAGATATTTTACAATAATAATTTCCCAATATTTTGCAGTACTTTATATGAATCTTTTCCTTTAAGTTGCACTTCTGCAGTCCTTTTGGTTGACAACACTGAAGGCAGCAGATCTACTCTCCTGTACCACTTCCCACTCTTCATTTCTGCTAGGATGGGTCTTTCTGTAGCCAGGTGAAATGTCCTGGGGAACTAAAAAAAAAATACTATTTTACTTTAATGTGTTTAAATCAATGCTTTTCCCTACTAATCCAGACCAGAGAAAGAGTGGCCCACAGACAGAGAGCAAGAGTGGGGCTGTTTCTTTAGGCAGCAGTGCTAGGTGATTTTAAATGTCTGTCAAACCAAACACTGCCTGAGCAGCTACTGGTTCTATAATGGGGCCAGTCAAACAACCCCTTTAGGGATTTCCCTGAAGGGAGCATTATAGGTAAGAATGCTCCCAGGACTAGTGAAATTAAGATTTCCTCAAGAAATCTCACTGAATAACCACAAAATAGAAATGGCAATCCTCGCTGCCTGGACAAAGAGGGAGAAAAAATACCTCAGTGAATGAAGTAGGGTACAGAAAAGGTGTAGGTAGCTTCAGAGAGCCTCAATTGTGTCCAGCAGACCTAAAGCTTAATTGTGCAAGATACGCTTTAAGATATTATGACCCTGGGTGGATGACATGAAGATTTCTGCAGCTGTGGAAAATCTCAGTGAGAACTCACTCTGCAAAGTGGCCCAATGAAAATGGGTCATTGCAGTCTGGAGAAAATCCTAGAGGACAGCTAAGGTAATGAACTGAGTCAAGGATGCTCTGAAATTGGAATCTTGCCTTTTTTCTAGGCGTTTCAAAATGCTCCAAAGCTCTCATCATGTGCCTGATGTGGGTTTCCTACAATGGGCTTCTTTCTGCTCCTTGTAGGTGGCATTTGCAACTAATGCAGGGGGGTCTGGTAAATTCAAAATAATTCTAATTAGTATGGCTTCTCCAGTAAACATGGACAAATCCTTGGGTGACCACAGCCCAAAGCAAGATGGAAAATTGAAGGCAGTGGGGTAAATTTCTCACCAAAATACAGCCATCAATCTGAGAGCTGATATTGCCTCATCCTAGTTCTTGTGGAGACATTTGTTTCTGAAAGTGTGTAAAGTCTTTGGCAATAGGCAAGCCATGGAGAGACACTGACACAGGACAAACACACAGTGTCATCCTCCTAGTTCAGCCCTCAAGTCAGGAATCTGGATAGCAATGCATTCTGTGGGCTACACTTCAAAGATGGGTGCCTAAATCCACAATTCTGCTTCTAAAAGCAGGTACTTAGGAATCTAAAAATAGGTCTGCATAATTATCCTTTGGAAAGCAGTTTTTAAACTGTGCAGCTGACACTTGGGAATTCCAAGTGGCTGATCAAACTGAATAGAAAACTGTAGCTATAAAGTGAATGAGCCACCAGACTATATTGAAAAGACCAGCTTATTATGACAAGAAAAGCCAGTAGCACTTTTCCCATGATCACCAGCACTCTCATTTCCACAGCACAAAGTCTGGAGAAGATGAGAAATTAGTCCAGTATCTCACATCTGGGTAGTGCCCTGTTCTGTATTTTCCTTTATGTTTTTACCAGGCTTCATTTTATTTCAGTGGGATGTTGTTTTTAATTTGCAAAGTGTATAAGGCCGGCTGTGTATCCAGGAAGCTATTAACCACAAATCTCCCTGATTCTGGGGGAGACGGGAGGACAAAAATTCCTGGAAATCAAGATTTACAAAAAAAATGGTGTGGGTATCAGTTGAAGAAAGGAAAAGGTATTGCTATAGGAATCACACTGAACAGCATAAAACTCTGGGTGTGGCAGTTTCTATTCAGGAATCTCACAAAAATCTCTCTTGCTTTCAAGGCAGATGCCCTTGGCACTTGCAAAGTAAGTGCCATACAAACAGGAAAATTTGAACTGTAACATTAGAACCATAGAGTTGCTTGAAAAAAATAACAAAAATCCAAGATCAGGTTTAGTGTTGCCATTCCTGATGGGAACACTGCTTTAAGAAGCTTCCTGCCTTGAGTATTGTTGGGGACCCATGTCAGGTGCATGATCTAACACAAAGCTGGACAGCAGCAATGAACAACACCTGACACAACATAAATCCTGCTGGTACAGGACTGACGTCTCAACAGCTTGAACCAACAAGGTGAGATGACACAACACTGCCCTTGGTGTCCTGTGGAGGGATATTTGTGACCTGATGTCACAAATCCTAAAACAAGATTCATCATAGTGTTAAACAACAACCAGAAATTCGTCATTTCAGATGAGCTGAATAATGGAGACAGTTTTTCCTTTCAGAGCAAGGACATGTAAGAGAGATCAGAACACCCAAATTAGGAGTCCATATTTGTGTCCATTGACTGGTGACCCTGTCCATAGCAGGGGATTGGAATGGAATGATCTTTAAAATCCTTTCCAACCCAAACCACTCTGTGATTCTGTGATTTGGTGGCTCCAAGGGAAGCCTACACAGCAAGCTCATAAAGATGCTTAAAGATAGGCAAGATCACTGTCATTCTCACTATTTCTTTTAGGCATCCATAGCCCCAGTGTCCAGTCTCACCTGGACACTTGATAGTAGGTGAGTGGAATCCTTACTTGAATTTCCAGAGAAACGTGAAATTGTATAAGACTTTTTCTGCAAATCATACAAACTTCTTCTTCCTTGGCTCCTGGAAGGTTTTTTTTTTCCTTCAAGCTCTGATTCTGCTGCTACCAGGCAGCTTGGGGTAGAGATATTCCAAAGAGGAAAGAATGCCTGATCCAGTGGTCCTAGTCTGCTGTGGATCCCATAATAATAAGACTATGAACTAGAGCTGAAGCTCATCTTTTGGGACAGAGAAGACAAAGAAAATTTACAGTCTTCTCCACCAGATCTGTGCAGGAGGTGAAGTGTAAAAGGTGCCCTACCCTTTTCTTCTCTCCCTCTCTGCTACCAAAGAAACACCCAGTATTTTTATTCCAGTAGACATGCTAATATTAATTAATGTAATTCCAAATGTATCTATGATATATTTAGATGCAAATTCTATTATTTTTATGAAATACTTTTCACATTTCACTTGTGAAAGTTCATGCTGTGTAGCAAGATGGGGTTCACTATGACTGCTCATTTCATGTGACCATTAAATTAAGTGTATGGACACAAGGACACAGCAATAGGAGAGTATTAAATGCAATTGAAAGTGATGGATCTCGAAAGAAAGGACTCTTGAAGAGTTTTAATAAGATCAAATACCTTCTGTACTGAAACAAATGATTTTTTTTCTTTAAAAATGGTTTTAGTTTTGTCGTTTAGAGGATCATATAAAAGGCAAATGCTTTTTTTTTTTTTTTTTTTTTTTTGATTTCTCAAAATTCAAATAATGCCAAAATATACTTTTAAGATTAGTCTGTTTCAAAATACTTCCTTTTTTAGAGCATGGATATCAATCAAATATCTTGCCATGTCCTCAGTGATGGAGGTTATGGAGTCTGACCAGCAGTTCTTCCAGGAAAATATGGGGCACCAGAACCCACAGCTCTCCCTCTTTTCTCATCACATGCTTCTCCTCACAGGTTTTAAGACTAATTCTATTAGGTGAAGCTTAGAGAATGTGCTGGGAGGCCAGAAAACTTGGAAAACCCTCAGAGTTGACAGTCAGGACATGTCTGTGTCAGCTCTGTGCCTACAGGATTTCATGGCATCAGATTCCCAAATATACCCATGGAAAAGGCCACTTCCTCTGAAAAATGCCCTTTCTTTGAAAACTTTTGCTCTTTGAAGAGGACTCCTGAGCTTGTCTTCTCCTCGAGAGCCAGTCAAAGCTGTGAGTGTGTTGGACAGCACCACACTCCAGCAGACTCCGTGTCCAAGCAGGGCACTGATGGCAAGCAGGACGACACCAGCAGAGCACACCCGGCTGCTGGCCCCTGACCAAGGACTAATCCCACCCAGAGAGTGCACAATGACAAAACACCCTGCTTTTCAAAAGGGCCTTCTACACAGCGCTGGGCTGGGCCATATGGACACCATCAAAGCAGCCTGGGGGTCTCTCAGGGGTCCCAAAGCAGTCTACCTGTCACAGTGCTTGGCCATCACAACCTTCACGTCAGAGACATTTGCTCCTCTGAGCAGAGCCGCTAGAACTGAAGGGGAGGCTGAAATGACCCTTTTTCTAGAGAATTAGTTTTATGTGAAGTAGCTGAGGGGGCTGGGGATGTTTAGGGCAGAAAAAAGGAGGTTTAGGGAAGACCTCACTCTCCACAACTCCCTGACAGGAGGGAGCAGCCAGGTGGGGGTCAGGCTCTGCTCCCAGGAATCCAGCGATAGGACAAAGGGGAAATGTCCTCAAGCTGCACCAGAGAAGGTTTACGTTGGACATCAGAAAGAATTTCTTCACTAGAAGGGTTGTTAAACTTTGGAAGGGACTTCCCAGGGAGATGGTGGAGTCACTATCCCTGGAGGTGTTCAAGACATGACAGGCTGTGGCACTGAGTGCTTGGGTCTGGTTGACACAGTGGTGATCAGACAGTTGGACTCTATGATCTTGAAGGTCTTTTCCAAACTAAATGAATCTGTGATTTTGTTTTATGGTTCCTTAGGATCTACACCTGGCCTGACACCTGTGCTTTCTTATCTCTGTGTGATACACCTGCACAGCACTGCATCCCATGATGCTGGCCTTTCCAAGACTCCCATGTTAGTATGAAGAGCACTGCAGCACCATCACCACCCAGGTGCTTCGGCACAAAGAGCTGGGAAGCCAAAGCAGTAGGACTTGTCACATGGAATACAGGTGACTGCATTGAGTTGCTTTTTACCTCTCTACAGCTCAGAATTTTGATGAAAACTCTTACCAGGCCCATGGCAAACATTCATTGACTGCTATGATTTGCATAGTGCCCTTGTTAAACCCTTTTCGTGCTCATTTTGACAGAGTGGAGTTTATTGATTTCAGCTGCAGCAGCAATAAAATATACACACTTGTACATAATGCCACACAGTTAACTCTAATTGTGTTTCCAAGCATCAGGAGGACAAAATCTTGCAACAGGTGGTAATTAGTGGGGGTTAGACCATGCCTTGATTTGTTGCTTACTGCTTCCCATGAAACTAGTTCCTTTGGACAGATGAGAGAGGAGAAGTAACTGGGAATGATATATCCCCAACTTTTATTCCTGTGGCTATTGGCTGAAGCCAATCAAAATACCCACATCAGTGGCAGACCTGTGAAATAGGTTTCTTCCTTTTGATTAAATTGCACAGAGAGGAAGGTAAGTTACAGGATGATAATCTCAATTCTCCAAAACCAGCCACTTCTCCCCAGTACTCCTCATCTTGGCTGTTTTCACAAGGTTTCTTATCTCCACAGCAAGCAGTGGGAGTTGGGAACAAAGACAGCCAGGCAAGCTGGTGGTACTGTTGTTTGCCACTCTGAAAGCCCAGCTGATAGCACAGAGCACATCGCCTCGGAACAACACCGGCAAGCCTGGGAGTGTTTGCCTCCACTGCAATTCAATCAGGGTGCCTTGCAGCTCGAATTGCTACTATTTTGTGGGTCACTACCTCCTCCAATATTCTGTGTGCCCTCTCTTGTTTTCTTTTCATTTGCTATGCAGGCTCGCAGACCTTCCTGCTAGGTTTCACTTGGGAGGCCCAGAACCCCTGTTCTGCAAATCCTAACAGGACCTTGATGGATGTTAATGTCTCTGCCTTTCATATCGTTTTACCAGTAAACCTTTGATCTATCAGCAGTCTTTATATCAATGCAGTTGTTGCATAAAACAGAGAATATGACAAAAATATCTGTTGTGCTAGTGTTAGCAGGGTATTTCCCCCACCCCTCATAAAAATACAGTGCTGGGGAGTTTGGTTTAACCTCCAGCAGCCAGATGTGCCATGAGGGTAGAACTGGGAGCAAAAACTTTTTTTAATTTACCTTTTTTTTTTTTTTTTTAAAGCAGTCTGGTAAAGGAAGTTGTAAAGCAACAAGTATTGTACATTATGATTCAGAGCAGCAAGGGACAGCTGGAGAGACTTGATTGGCTCCAGCCCAATGAAACAGAGGCTTCTTGTGACCAGCTGCTGTGCTGCAGCATGAATGACAAGGGTAATAATTGATTACTAACTGGCAGCTCAAAAGGAAGAAAGAATTAACAAGAGTGATGAGGTGCTTTACAGCTTGGTAACTGTAAAATCAGTGGAACAATTAGGGGGAAAAGAAAGGGGTTTCACTTCTTACCTTAGCGTTACAAGGACAGTGCTAGTTAGTGTAAATCGAATGACAAGCAAGCCAGAGGGGCAGGTCAGTGAGGAGTATGGGGGCATTGCACACCCACAGGTCCCACAGAATCATTCAGCAGATTTGCTGGGGAGCAGCTAAAACCCCATCAAAAGCATCCAGGCCCTGCCAATTACATTGGTAGGCAAAGCAAGGTCTCTGAGGCACCAGCCATAATATCATAGTGGGGCTGAAACCTCCAGCAAATGGTGCATTGTGGCAGACAAGCCCTTTGCCTTTCAGTGGGTGCTTGATGGCACATACACTCTTTCTGCCCTGAGAATAAGTGCATGCATGCCTTTTTATTTTCCTTCTTTTTTTTTTTCTTTTTCTTTTTCCCTCTTCTTGTAAATGGCTTTTGTGTTTACCAGTAAATGCACTAGATGCATTGTCATTACACCTTTCTTCAAGGGGCTTGCACTGACCTCATGCTCTGGGCCATGTAAAACCTTCTGGCCACTGAGAGCCAGGCACTGCCCCTTTTTCATGCAGAGTAGCACCTCACTTTGGGCTAGATCATGGCCAGCATGTCAATGCAAGGAGGAAGGAGCCATAACGTGTCCTGTGTCTTGCTTCTCACACACAGGGGAATAATAGCCTTGTGCGGACTATGCCCTTTCCTTAGCCCAAGTGGGAAGAAGGGAGAACTTGATGGATCCTTCATTTCCTTTCCCAAGGCATCTGGCAGCAAGCAGCATGTGCTGTGCCAGCTCCAGACCCGTCACGCTTTGCTCCCTTTCCAGAGCAGCAAGGAGACAGGTCTGTCCCAGCGGTAGCTCAGCAGTGGGTGGCTCCTTTCCTGGGGCTGAAGCACGAGGTCTGGTCTAGCTCCCTGTGAGCAGAGCTGAGAAAATCAATGGGACTAATCATGGGGAAAGGTAGCATTCAGCAGGAGCAAAGCTGGCAGCCTCTGCTCTGACATATGGAAAATGCTCTTCTAGCTGGTTGAAGCCTCTTCGGCCCAGCCCACCCTCACCCCTCCTCCCACTCCTGAATCTGCCATCCTTGTGCTTATGAAGTGGCTCTTTACCCCTGGCAAGTCTGACACCTTCCAACTCACAGTTAGTAAGGTTCATCTCTCCTATCTTTACCTCTTTAAAAGCTAAATAACCCATTGAAACTGGGGGTTTAGCCATCTTCTGTGGCCACAAAAATGAAAGTTCTCCTGCCAGAGCTGAATTCTTACTACATGCCTCAAATGACTGCTCGAGGATGGTGCATCATCCACTTTTCACACCGGGCCTCAACAACTAGTTAGGAGCTGATTTTGAATTTTCTGAAGAACAGAGACAGAGAAGAGACATTGTCATGGCCTGTTCAAGGTCTTACTCTGGTCTTTGAGATGGGGGAAGTAAAGAAACAATGCATGAGGGCAACTGGGATTGGTTCCACTCTGCAATCAGAGGCACACCACCTTGGCCTGTGTGGCAGTGAGGGCACTGGGCTTAGGTTGCTGCTATGGCATTCCACCAACAAGAAAAGCTGCCATGACAGAGGGGAGCTGGGCTGCTCCAGGGCAGGGGGAACTGGGACTCTCCTTGCTCCCACTGGAGCATAATGGAACAAATTTCAGACAGAGGAGCTAGCAGTGGAGATCAAGATGTAAAAATTCAAATGGTACCAGAGGCATGTGTTCATCAGCTCACCCTTGAAAACCAAAGGACTGTAGAGGGAACTTTACTAGAAAGTCTACCAAAAATTCAAGGCCTGGGGGTGGGTTGGCAGGTCTGGGGTTTTTTGTTATTATATACACAGTGCAAAAATGTGCTTGACTAATCTAAACCTTGTGTTGCTTTCTTATACTGCTAGAGCAATTATAGC
Source organism: Serinus canaria (assembly GCF_022539315.1). Classification (NCBI taxonomy): domain Eukaryota; kingdom Metazoa; phylum Chordata; class Aves; order Passeriformes; family Fringillidae; genus Serinus; species Serinus canaria. The sequence continues at coordinate 57,645,299 of NC_066314.1, read as the reverse complement.
TGAGAAAAAACCCCACACATCACCCAATATGGAAATACGTTTTTTTCATGTTTGACATTTTTACATTTTTACTGACAGGGCAAAGCCTATGATTTAATCGGTCTCCATTTCCCATAACTTCAGAGAAGGGACTGGCCCCTCCTCCACATTTCTCAAAGGACTTATGATTAGAAAGAAGGCCATAGAAAACCCAAAGGAGCTGACTCCATCTATCATGTAACACTGTTGAATGAGAGGAAAAAAAAAGAAAATAAATACTTTCTCCCAAAATTCTTGGTGTGTGCACTGCAGTGCACATAGGGATTGTGAGTCTCTATGGCAGAAATGGGAGGATTTTGAAGAATCAAGGTATTTTTGCCACTTTTTGGGAAAACAATAAGCTTTTCTGCTTTTCTTTTACTGAAGCACATTCCTTCTACATGTCCCTTTTCTTTTTAATGTTTATTGCTCTTTGTAGTAAGAATGCCATATCCTGCTGGGAAGGAAGGAAGGAAGGAAGGAAGGAAGGAAGGAAGGAAGGAGAGGACGGAAGGAAGGGGAGGAAGGAAGGAAGGACAGGAAGGAGGAAGGAAGGAAGGAAGGAAGGAACGGAAGGAAGGAAGGAAGGACAGGAGGAAGGAAGGAAGGAAGGGAAGGAAGGACGGAAGGAAGGCGCGAAGAAGGAAGGAAGGAAGGAAGGAACGAAGGAAGGAAGGAAGGCAGGAAGGACAGGACAGGAAGGAACGGAAGGCAGGAAGGGAAGAAGGAGGAAGGACGGAAGGACGGAAGGAAGGGGAAGGAAGGAAGGAAGGAAGGAAGGAAGGAAAAGGACGGAAGGAAGGCCGAAGGAAAGGAAGGATAGGAAGGAGGAAGCGGACAGGAACGGAGGAAGGAAGGCAGGAAAGGAGGAAGGAAGGAATGACGGAAGGGAACACGGAAGGAAGGACGGCCAGGCAGGCGGACGGAAGGACAGGAATGACGGAAGGAGGAAGGAAGGAAGGAAGGCGGAAGGACGGAAGGAAGGAAGGACGGAAGGAAGGGGAAGGCTCTTCTCAAAGGTGATGGACCCTCCTTGGTGTGTCAAACAAATTGATTTCAGTATTTACCAAATGAGACACAAAGTACCAGCATCCTGGCCCAAGAAAAGAGAAGTAGCAGCTGTTTCCTCCCCAGAGGTGGAGAGATGAAGCTGCAAGCAAGAAAGAGCAAATAATCAGGTGGTCACAGAGACAATAGGAACTGGAAGCTGAGCACAAATTATGTCATTGTTCCTGATCAAGCTTTTAGACCTAGGAAAGAATTAAAGATGAAAAATATTCAAAATAGAACATACTGACCTTCTCAAACCTGTAATTGTACAATTATCTTCTACTTTCAGCCCTCCTGAATGCATGCTGGCACTGTCCCCTCATGATGGGAATGGGGAGGCTGACACAGGTGATAAGAAGAGACATCACCCTACAGAAATATGGCATAAAAGTGCTCTGGGCATCTAGGGGCAGCCAGAAGTAAGATACACACTTGCTCTGCAGTCAAAAAAGTGATTTTTTGTAACTGGTCTTAGTCGATGGGACCTTTTTTTCAGTAAATTATCACTTTTCCACATTACTAGGTTGATGTGTTACCCATGCAAGACCTTTGTCTATAGTAGAAAATAATATTCATATGTTAAACTGTTGGTTTGGTTTTTCCCTAGACATTAGCAAAAAATAGTTGATTATAAGAACAAAGAGGTGGAAAGGCAGATTGTCCCAACCATGCCTGAAAAAAAAGTATCTCTGTGGTGACTTCTGATGTGACATTTCAAAGTCCAAATTCAAATCCTCAAAGCCCTCACCTGGAACTTGGGACACAAAGAGAATAGAAAGTCCTCCTCAAGTCTCACTAGGAAAACAGGAATAAACCTCCGCTTTCCCAGGGCTGCCTCTGCTGACCAACCTGAGCCACACCAAGGGAAACTGAGGGCTGTTTCTAGGGGCAGATCAGAGTTCTGGCTGCCATTGCAGCACTGGGGGAAACAGAGCAGTGGTCAGGAGACCAAGAAAGAGGCACCAGGAGTGAACCAGACAAGATAAAGACTGGAACAAAAAGTTATGGGGGCAGAGTGAGGAATAAAGAGAGAACACTGGAGCTGTGTTTCATTGAAACTGGCATGAAGCTACAGCTTCCAAGGGGAACAGGCAGGCACTGATCTGTGTGGTGACCAGGGACAAGACCCCAGGGGACCGCTGGAGCTGTGTCAGGGGAGGGTCAGGGTGGATATCAGGAAAAGGTTCTTCCCCCAGAGGGTGCTGGGACACTGAACAGGCTCCCCAGGGAATGGTCACAGTCCTAAGGCTGCCAGAGCTCCAGGAGTGTTTGGACAGCATTCTCAGTCACAGGGTGGGATTGTTGGGGTTGGTTTCAGGGCCAGGAGCTGCACTTGTTGATTCTTGTGGATACTCCAACTCAGTATATTCTGTGATTCTGTGATCATTAGGAACTAGGAATTTGCTCACAAAGGTGTGGAATGCAGTGGGTGGGTGCCTTGTGAGATTGTAATCAGATTAAAATTACTTGTGATTCAAATTGAAAGTAAAAAGCATTGATGCACTCAGTGCTTGCAAGTAAAGGGGGGTTAGTACTGTTAAGCAAAACAGAAAGTGTGGGAGAATAAACACCTATTCTCTGGTTGCACATTCTCATTTCTTCACCTACACATGTGCAGGGCTTCCCCTCTGCTGCTGTCACACTTTCAGAAGAAAAATGTCATTATTTTTAAACCAACTTTGTTACAGTAAAAGCCAGCAACACATACTGCAAGGCTCTGGGAAAACTGTTCTGAGAAGAGCTTTGGTTTTATGGGAAAGCACCGGACAGAGACTTCTATAAAGGAGACAGCTCCTGGGTCCTCGAGTTTCCTGTGTCTGATCAAGTCATTCAGTGCTTCTGTGCTTCAGTTCCCAACAGTCAGGAGGGGGTGACCCACAGTGATTGATCTCACACTCAGTGTCAGCTCAGGACTGTGCCAAGGGTGTGTTTTGGAGGTTGGGTTTGAGATTTCAATTCTGCTTGGTCTCTATTCTTTGTGAGCACCCATGTGCCTCATTCAGCACCAAGGGGGGTTTAGGTGGGCACACAAAGCCTCTGCCCTGTCACTGCCTCTCATACACCAGGCAGTTGCTCCTTTCCTGCACCTCCCCGGAGCACCAGATTCACCACTCATGTGCAGAACAAATTCATGGCAAAAGTACCATGGCTCTGCCTGCTGGTGCTGAGCCCCACATACCAAAGGAGATTCTCAGTTCTGGAACAAGAGCACATGGGGGGAAAAGTTCAAGAATTAGGGTACACAGTGGGGTAAGGGATGTGTCTTTAGTCTTGTGTATTTTTACATTAAATCATCACAGAAAAATACAGGAAGAATTTAGGGAGACGATATGCAAAAAACTTTGGATTTTGGTACCTTGCGATAGCCAAGTAGGCAGGACATGAGGTTAAACTAAGGAGGCTTGACCTTTTAAATATGATGTTGACCTGGATCCTTCTTTGTAAAGTGCTTTCTAGATAGGCTGCATATGATCATTTCATAGTTCCTCATTGCAACTCTTCCAGTGTTTTAGCTGAGCTTCTCAGCACACATTTCTGCTTCTCTCTCATTCAGGCCAGGGAGAAAGAATCATAGAAAGGCCTGGGTTGAAAGAGACCTTACAAAATCATCTCATTCCAACTCCCCTGCCATGAGCAGGGATACCTCCCACTATCCCAGGTTGCTCCAAACCCTGTCCAACCCAGCCTTGGACACTGCCAGGGATGGGGCAGCCACAGATTATCTGGGCAACCTGTTCCAGGGCCTCACCACTCTCACAGGGAACAATTTCTTCCTTATATCCAATCTAAACCTGCTCTCTGTCAGTTTAAATCCATTCCCCCTTGTCCTGTCACTCCAGGCCCTTGTCAAGAGTCTCTCTCCATCTTTCCTGTAGGTTCCCTTCAGGCACTGCAAGGTCACAGTGAGGTCACCCCAAGGCCTTCTCCTCTCCAGGCTGAACAATCCCAATTCCCTCAGCCTTTCCTCCCAGCAGAGCTGCTCCATTCCTCTGATCTCCTTGGTGTTCCTGCTCTGGCCTGGCTCCAGCAGCTCCCTGTCTCTCCTGTTCTGATCTCCAGGAGAAGATGGATGCCATGGATCTGCAGAACAGTTACATCAGAGCACTGTGCCTGATAGGAGCAAACCCAACAGGAAGGATGTGATCTTGCAGGATATGTTTGTCACATTACTTGAAGTTCTTAAGATTACAAGGGGAAAGACAGCTGTTTCACTCAGCCTCCAAGTCTGGGGACTTCCCACTGTCTCAGAAGAGCAGTGCAAGCACAAAAGGGTTTCAGAGCACTTAGAAAAGTGCCACTGATGAGAGATGCAATGAGTGAGCACAGAGCAAAGCTCTCTCAGTTCATTTAAATGTAAGGCTTAGAGCTTAGGAAAGGGCAGGTTTGAAGCAAACTTATGGAAAACTCCTGTGGAATTTAAGAAAAAAAAAATATTACAGATTGTGAAAGATTATTGGGAATATATGTTCCCCTGAAAAGGTTTCGGGGGTTTTTCATTAGTTTCCTTGAAATCTGTCCTCACATACTTCTGTGGATCCTCCTGGATTCATACCTATTACATTTCCCTAGACTTTTCCGTGCAGACATGCAAACTGAAACCACAGAAAATATTTTCATGCACCCTCCACCCTCCAGAGCAAACCCACCACATTCTCCCTGACTCCAGCAAGGTGTGACGTGGCAGCCTCTTCAGAGGTGCCAGCCAGCTGCAGCAGGCAGAGAGGCAGCACTGCCTGGATGAAGGGAAAGAAAGTCAGCTTCTTGGGGAAAATCCTGTGTCCACTGCCTTTTTCCTTCTTTCTTTTGCAGCACAGCACTAAGTTGATAAATCCACAAATCTGAGGAAGTTTATAAGCCACTTTTAGCAGACACTGGTGACAATCCTAAATCTGAGGTGTCCACAAGCTGGCAGATTCTGCTCTGGTGAAAGAAAATGCATCTCCTATTGGGACCAGAGGGAACTGCTCCCAGTTACATTAATGCTGAATATGGCCCCTTTGGTGACTTATTTTTAATTGTTGGACATTGTTGAAAAAAGGAAAAAAAAGAAACTGGAAAAATGTGCATTCTATCAAGTGTTGTGAAACTGTGTGGGTTGGAGAAAGCTCAGTTTTTAATAAAGGAAACATTCATTACATCCCATTTCAAGGACTTCCATTAGATAGAAAGGAGACAGGAAGCTGAAGCTTTGCTCTTGGTAGTTCTCCCTTTGCTACCAAACAGCACTACTTTAAATGAAAAAGTAAAGAAATAAAAGGAAACTGTGTAACTGTGGAGGCCAGAGAGGTTTCCTTACCTTTGCCAAGGTCAAAGCCTGGCATCACATAGAGTTTAAGAGTGTTGGGTGCTTCCTGGCACTGTGGGGATCCTGACTGTGTCCCATTCACAAGAAAAGGTGTCAGACTAGCCTCTTCCAGCTGCTCTCTGGTTAATTTTCCAAAGGTTCCTCCTATGGAATGTAAAAAAAATAGAAGTATTTTAGAGGCAGATTTAAACAAATCTGAAAACTCAGCATATGCTCAGGCATACCCACAGACTTCAGCCCTATTACAGTCCTATTATATTTCCAAAGGCATTTCCCACTAGGATGGTAAAGGCCTCTTGAGTTTTAGGTGTCATTCATTTCTCCCAGCTTCTCTTTGCTCTGCTTCCTCCTTATTGTTTTCATCTGCCAGTCCATCCCGGCCTGATTTGTCATAATTTCATGTTGACATACTGGAGTAAGACAATTGCAGCTGCTCCCTCTGAAGAATGCAAACAGGGATCTGTCATCTCCTCTCCCCTCCTGCCCTCCCCCTCCCAGGAGGGATGGATTTCACTGGGAATCAGGGACCAAGGCCACCAAGAAGTGGCCGTAGTGTGTCCCACCAGAGGGCTGGCAGATGATCCCCTGTCCCTGAGATCTTTTGGGTATTCCAGTTTCTGCAGAGGCCAAATGCTCCCCCATCCAAGTGTGTGTGTGTTTATGCAGTAAGCTCCGGGATGCAAACGGCATTCCTCTTATCATACGGAGAGAGGATGTGAGCTCATTCATAAGGAATCCCAGCTCTGGGGTGCCCCACTCACTTAATCCAAGCATCCCTTGCATGCTTCTCCTTCTGAGAGGGTGGAATAAAAGCAAAGCACAGTGTTATTGGCTTCTAATAAGCGAGATAATATATTTCAGAGAGGAGCTCAGACGGGAGAGGAAATGAACTTGGCTAGACAGTCACTTAAAATATAAAAAAAAAGGGGGGGTCGGAATTTGCAAAACTGATTCCATTATTTCATGTAAATATATTTGGCTGGGTTAAGACAGGCTGATATAATCATAAGATGCTGAATAAGACAGATTTAGCAGTGCAGCACCACTTATTAGCCTGCATGATAAAGAAACAGATTCCAGGCCTGGCAATTGCTGGCTGTCAAAATAAGGAAAAGTCCAAACTGTTGTGAGCCTCTGATGCTGGAAGAAGGCCTTGGGAGTGTTAGAGCACCCAGATGGGCTCCCTGGGGCTCCCCCTGAGTGGAGGACCTGCTGGTGTGGTGAGCTTTGCAGATCTGGGCTCAACACAGCAGCAATGTCTGACAGGAGGATGTGTGGCTACTGCTTGAGCTTGTTCTGAGGACATTAAAAAGCTAGGAATGGTCCAGAAGGGAGCTGCCACCATCCTGAAAGCTTGCTGTCAGACCAGAGGTGCCTGTCACTTTAGGCAAAGCTTTAGGAAGGTACCACCTGAGAGGGCTGACAGCCCAGGCTCACCCAAGAAACCTGTGGAATGCAAAGCACACAAGTCAGCTCCTAAGTCTGGAATCAGAATCCAACCCATGACACACACATTTCAATCAGAATTTTTGTCAGAAAACCATACCTGAAATCATAGAATCACAGAATATCCTGGGTTGGAAGGGACTCAGAAGGATCATCAAGTCCTCCGGGCCCTACACAGGCACCCCAACATTCCCACCCTGTGCCTGGGAGTTTTATCCAAACACTCCTGGAGCTCTGGCAGCCTTGGAGCCTTGCCCATTCCCTGGGCAGCCTGTTTAGTGGCCCATCACCCTCTGGGGGAAGAACCTTTTCCTGATATCCACCCTGACCCTCCCCTGACACAGCTCCATGCCTTTCTCCATGTTCCCATCTCGGTCCTGCACAGCGCTGCAATCACTGTCAGCAGGAACAGGATCATCTCTGTACAGCACTGAGGTAAATTGTTAAAAACAGAGACATGTACACATTGCAGTGAATTAACTTTGCCAATGCATGGGATTTATCATGACTCCATGATACTCTTCTGTTTAAATTTCCAGCTCTTGCAGAAATGTGGTGACATAAGCAACTCACTCGTGCTCTTTCAGTGAATCATCTGTGCTTGCTGCTGATGAGAAAGCTTAGAAATGTAACAGGAGATGAATGAAAACTGAAAAATGTGAACAGAACTTGAACCACTTCCTAAATCTCATTTTTCAGCCACTCCCGTAAATACTTGCAGCCTGAACTTTTGGCACTGGCAAGGTTTCTTATGCTTTAAAGTGCAGGGTGCAGATCACAGTTTGACAAAACTAATGGGAATTTACTATCACAAAAATGCAATATTTAAGACTTGCAGTTTTGTAAGTGGTTTTTAATTTTTAAACACTAATTTTTAAAAACTGGTTTTAAAACTTTTTTTAAAATTTCATGTTTTTATGGAGCTGTTCCCATTTTTTACTAAGGTTTATAGGCACATGACACCTGATAAAATAATTATTAAAGAATTTGAAGGGATACAAATTGAAAATTAGAATGATTGCAGATTTTTAAAATCTTCATTGATATTTCAATTCAGCTAGTAGTTCTGCATACTATTTTCATACTATTAATTCAATCTTGAATTAATTGAAGGGAGCCCCATTGTCAGAAGAATTCAATTTCAGCTGTGACTATTTAGCACACAGAAAACCAAGTCCCTCTGTGGTAGCACGTTATGAACAGCTGGAAGAGAGGTACAGAATTTGACCAGGCACCTGAAAAACTCTGGCCCATAATGAATTGTTGTTATACTCTTTAAAGTGCAGAAGGTTGAAGATATTGATTCTATATTGCTTTTTCTACGTACATCCTTCCAATTCAAGCCAGGTTTAACCCTACAAGGGCACTACATATCTGGAGATACTTTTGTAACTTCAGTTCTGAGGCAGAAAATGCCTGTGGTGGTAGATGCCTTTTCCTGGAGGCATTTCCATGAATATTTGTGAAGTACTCAAGGGACAGGGATGGTGAGTGTGACAGACAACCACAGGAAGGTGGCAATTGTCTCTCCTCACAGCAGGGTTCAGATGTGGATGGTGAGTTACAGGACTGCACACTGACACTGAGGATAAAATAAATCACAGGACCACTACGGGTGGAAAAGATCTCCAAGATCAGCAGCTCCAGCCTTTGGCCTCTTTCATCACCTTGACACCTAGCCCGGAACACGGAGTGCCACTTCCAGCCATTTCCTGAACACCTCTGGGGTGGGGACTCCACCACTGCATGGGAAAACCCTGCCTATCTGCCCATTGAAGCAACATGCAGGGATGGAGATGGATTCTCCTGTCTGAGTTCTTGTTTCCAGTCACTTCCCAGCCCCCAGTGTGCCTCCTCTCAGCCGCAATGGCATTGCTTTCCCCATAAAGCCTGTGGCCTATAGCTGGCTGGGAAGATCTACTTTGCACTTTAAAAATAATACATAATATTAACAAATTGAATATTTTTCTTCTTCATTTAAAAAAGTAACGTTTAGTGTTCTCATTTTCATTAAAAAAAAAAAAAATAAGGCTAACTCAAAGAAACATCCCCTTCACTTTGGAAGGAAAAACTCAAACTTTCTAGATACAAATATTGCATGCAACCTTGTACAGAATTAATAAGCTCTGACAAATACATTAAAAAAAAATCCACTATTTCCTCAATAAGCACTTGTACACAAAATTTCATGCCTGTTTCTTTCCATTTCTATTCAATTGGCTTGTAAAGGGCTAAAAGGCTCGCAGCCACTTCTGTGAATGAGAAGAAAGAGCAGCCCATCCATTTTACAGATGTGCAGCAAGATTAATCAAATTTACTCAAAAACTCACAAGCAGTCTGTGCAACAGCTGGGAAGAAAACCCCAAGTCCCAGTCATATGTTCTAGCCACAGAATTATCCTTACTCTTGGAAAAGCAGAGGGGTGCTTTTGTGGAAAACAATGAGTTGTAAAGCCTGAGGAAAATAAACTCTCCCAGGCTTTTTCTTAAGCAGGGCTGGAGAAAGATTTTGGCATGGAGGGGCTGCTTGTAGGGATGTATAAATGCGGGTTTTGGTCCTATTTGCAGCCTGGTTTGCTTTAGTAAATAAATATGTACATGTGTTTAGGTGGGTTTGGATAAACCTCCACCAGTGAAAGAGTCCTTCACAAAACCAGTGGAGCAGAGAAGAGCCCAGCTCCCCCCGCCCGCTCACATGCAACTCCACGCCTGTGCCACCCCACTGATGTCAGAAATGCTAAATTCTTTCATCGTTGTTTGAAACAAGACCTCCATTATAAGCCAAATTTTGACTCCCTCTCTAGAGGAAAAATAATCAGCCTGAACTTTCACAGGCATGATATTAACGCAGGGTAGAATGTCCTTTAAGGAAACTTGAGGCTGACTGAAGAAAATGTTCATGGGGTGAGGGAAGCAGGGGGTGGGGGGTGACAAGGAAATGCACAAAATTGAGCTGTTTTTTAAATTTCCTAGTTTGCTCTTTAGGAAAAACAACCTTTTAGTCAGGAATAGCCAGGGGGACTAGGCAAGTTTTCTTTTCCTTATGATATCGTGAGATGCACACACTGACCAAGCAACCCCTGGAGCAGCAACACAGGGTGGAAAGTGGCTCTGGAGAAGCTGGAACAGCCTGCATGGACTTTGAGACTTTAACACTGTTTTGACTGAACAATTCAGGTGGTAAAGCACCTCTGGAAGTCCATAGTCCAACCCCTTGCTCACAGCAGAGCTAATTCAAAAGCTAGATGAGATCTTACAAGGCCCTTATCCAGTCAAGCTTGGACATTTTCCAAGCATGGGTATCCCTCATCTTCCCTAGGCTCCTGCTTCTGTGCTGCACCACTCACACAGGGAAGAATTTTTCCCAATCAAAAATCAGAATTTTTCTAGTTGCAACATGTACCACTTGCCTCTGGTCTCTTCTCCATGCACCTCTGAGGAGAATCCAGTTCTGTCTATTCTAAATTTCCCCTTTAGTCAGAAGTCTGCACCGACCCACCTGAGTCTTGTCCAAATTGAACAAATCCAGTGCGCTTAGCCTCCCTTCATACAGAAACACAGACTGGCTGAGGTTGGAAGGGACCACAGGGAGTCATCTGATCCCACAATTATGCTCAAGCAGGGCCATTCCAGGGCACATGGCACAGGATTGCTGGGAAGCATCTCTGCTGAGAAGGACCTGGGGGTCCTGGTGGACAACAGGCTGTCCATGAGTCAGCAGTGCCCTGGGGGACAAGAAAGCCAATGGAATCCTGGGGTGCACTGGGAAGAGCATTGCCAGCAGGTCAGGGAGTGATCCTGCCCCTCTGCCCAGCCCTGGGAGGCACATCTGCAGTGCTGTGTCCAGTCCTGGGCTCCTCAGCACAGCAGGGACAGGGAGATCCTGGATTGGGGTCAGTGGAGGCTGCAGAGATGATTTAGGGCCTGGAGCATCTCTCAGGGCAGGGAAAGGCTGAGGGAGCTGGGGCTGTCCAGCCTCGAGAGGAGCCCCAGCTGAGAGGAGCCCTCAGCCCTGGGTGTCCCTGACGGCAGGGAGGGCTCCGAGCAGGGCCCAGGCTCTGCTCCAGGGGCCCAGCAATGGCACCAGAGGAACGGGCAGGGACTGAGCTCGGGAGGTTCCACCTGGGCAGGAGGCAGAACTTCTGTCTGCAGTGACTGAGCTCTGAACAGATTGTCCAGAGAGGGTCTGGAGTCTCCTCACTGGGGATATTCCAGAACCATCTGGACACAATCCTGTGCCCTGTGCTCTGGGATGGCCCTGCTGGAGCAGGGAGGTGAGACCAGATGACTCTCTGTGATCCCTTCCAACCTGACCCATTTCCAGGCCTCTCCAAAGCCACTAGAGATTCTAAGCTCCAGAGGCTGACACTAGTGTTTTGAGCATATGAGGTATCTGAAGTGCTCATTCAATAATTTTCTAGGGGGTGGGCACATTTTCCAGCTTGTACAATTCTGCCATGGTCCACTGAAGTCCTCAGCTTTTCCTCAGCATCTGCACAGAAAGTGCAGTGAACAGCCAGGAGAGCACAGCTGAAGTGGGCATTTGCACAGCTCTGAGTACTGGCTGCTCCACACCAGAGGAGAAGACTGGGGGCTTGGGGGGGTGAAGTTATGTCTGACAACAGCCCCGTGATACCACATTATCTACATGATCCAGGCTGGAGGGAGTTCTGGGGAATAAAGGTGGCTACGTTCATAGAATAATAGAATCACAGAATATACTGAGTTGGAAGGATTGTCAAACCCAACTCCTGGCCCTGCACAGACCCCTCAGGAATCCCACCCTGTGCCTGAGAGCACTGTCCAAACTCTCCTGGAGTTCTGGCAGTCTTGGGGCTATGACTTGGGAGCATGTTCCCTGGGGAGCCTGTTCAGTGGCCCAGCACCCTCTGGGGGAAGAACCTTTTCCTGATACCCACCCTGACCCTCCTCTGAGCCGGCTTGTTCATGTTGTTCAGTTCCTCCTCACTGCAGCAGGGTGAAAGGGAAGGGAGGCATGATCAAGATGTCCATGGATGACAGTCAAGCTTTCCTGACAGACTGACATTCTGAGGTCATTCATAGCTGGAATAATGACTGACTTCAGAGGAGCTGCCTGGTCCTGGATCTTAGAAAACAAAGAATTTAATGTCTTTTTTGTGGTACTTTTTTCCCTCTATAATAGAGGCAGTAGACTCTGACTGTAGGTGAGGACTTGGACTTTGACATCTTCTATAATCTTCTCCTTTTCTTAAATAATTCAAGCAAATGCTATTAACAGGAGTTTTTGCAAGGAAATTGAAACCTAAGTATGTCTGGTATGTGGTAGAGATAATCAGGGACACACTGAAGCAGCATATGACAAATTTTGTCTTCCATGCATCTTTGCCTGACTCTCCAGCATTTTGCTGTCTAATCTGTCCTCCACAAGACCTCTGCCAAGTATCTGGGTGGCTTCATGGTGCAGTCTTTGGAAAAAAAACCCAAACCACAAACTTGTCAGGAGAATATTTTTCCTTTTTTTTTTTTTTTTTTTTTTTTTCAAAAAGAAGATACCCCCTCACCCTAAAAGGCACAGCAGCCAAGTTCTAAGCCCAGTGGCAAACTGAAGACCTGACATGCTGAGGCAGATGATGAGAGAAGTCAGAGCTTGCTACTGTTGAAAACAGGAAATTTCCAGACCACCAGCAGAGCTTGTATAATTTTCTGCAATCTCCAGAATACCCACCAACACCAGGCTTCTAAAATCATGATTTAATTCAGGTAGAAAATCTATTTTGCTTTTACTTTCTGACAGAAAACACTGGTAGTATTTTTGTCATCCTGAGGTTTATCCAGTAATTATCCCTGGTAATTAAAGAAAATTTGCTTTCCAAGGAATAGGTCCGCTAAAATCTCTGCTGTTTCATGAGCTTTTTAAAAACTCTTTTTGAAACCTTTTCTTTAATAAACAGAAACCTTGCTGACATGATCTTAAAGACGCAGTAGCACTTGTACAGAGCAAATCCATACATCAGCTGCATGCCTTCAGCATCCATGAGTAATGAGGCATCTCCAGCCCCACAATAAGAATTTGATGCCAGACACCACTGTCATGTATTTTCTCCCTCTCAAATATATGCATCTGTGTGTGAGAAAACCCCACCTTCAAAAATGGTATGTCTTTTTAGAGACATTTTCACATGAGAGAGGGAGGCTGAGGTAATCTTATTATCACCAAAACATTGTAAAAACAGCAGAGCATTGGAGAACTTTAATCCTTTTCTAAATTATGGACTGAGAACATTACAATCGTGCTGGGCACAAAGGCAGAGCTGTAACTTGACAGGCTTGTATAATTTACAGCCTCCATAGTAAAAGAGGTGTTTTTATTAAATGCCTGCCTGAATTTCTACAGCCACTTCAGACTGATGATACTAGGGAGGCTTGCACATTCTGTTGCCATCATTCAAATCCTTCCCTTTCACCACAAGAATATGGCTGGGATTCCAGTTCAAACCCCATATGCAGTTATTTATCTATTACTGCTCGTCAATTCAGAGCTGAGGCTATTTGTGCTGGTACCTCACTTCACACACCTTAAATAGCTTTTGTTTCTCATTTTAAAAAGCTTTCCTTTATCAAATAAGCATAAAACATTAACTAAACAATAGCCAAAATCCATTTATCACCAGGAAAATGCCCCTTGCATAGAAGACCTGTGTTTTATGGTCATGTATTCAAATTTCTGTTTAAACTAAACTAAAATCTGACAAAGAACTGATGCTTTTTTCCTGACTGCAGAAAAGCACCTAACATTATTTTTCCCTTCTGTATTGTACAGAAAAGAAGGGCATTTGTACAGTGAAATACTTTTATCAGACTCCACTAAGGAATATTTTTGCACTGATAAAATAAGAGAAGGCAAATAGGGAAAGCAACTTCAATCTCAACATTACAGTGCAGACTCTAGAAGGATGTTTACACTGCTGGAATGAAAACAATTCATAACCAGGCTTTTAACTTAAAATAAGTAATATAAATATTTATCAGAGTAGTATTTTAAGGCCTGTATTACTAAACTATTTCTGTATTATATTGGGAGTGACAGCTATTGTTAAAATCAAAATGCTTTCATAGCAGAAAATTAACTGAAATCCACTTAGCCAGCATGGAATTTTGCATTAGTATCCATTTACTGGGCTTAGAAAACTCAGGTCAGGATTTCAGACAAATAGACTTTATCCTGGGAATGTGTTTTGTCTTAGCTTGACCTCTTCTGTGGATCCCACTGATATTTAGTAGAGTGTCTACATCCTTCCCTCTTTTAAGGCAGGTCCTTGAGGATGAATTCTGGATATCATTCCACAGTACATAAGCAGCTGCTGAGCCTGGGAATGCCACCACTGACTCCAGTGCAAGCAGATACACAATTAAATTGCCCTAAGTGCTCTTTCCTGGGAGAGAGACACTGATCAACCAGCACCTACAGGAATTTCAGAGAAGACAAGACAACAATTGATCTGAAACTTTATGATTCTGCCTGACATTATGCTCTGCCTACAGACACCTGCAGCAGGTGACACTGGAGTGTGTCCAGGTGGGATTGGAATGGGCCCAGAGAGGGAGACTCCAGGCCCTCCCTGGGAAGCTGTTCCAGGGCTCTGCCATCCTCAGTGTAGAGAAATGCTGTCTCACACTGAGGTGGAATTTCTTGTGTTTAGTTTATGGCCGTTGCTCCTCATCCTGTCCCTGGGCCCCACTGAAAAGAGCCTGGCACCATCTCAAAACCCATATTCGAGATACTTGTATGTATTGATGAGATTCCCTTTCAGTCTTCTCTGGTTCCAGTGGGGAAATCCCTGTGTCAGGAAGGGAGCCAGCACCAAGGCCTGACCTGGAAGGAAGCTGTTCAGTTGTGGCAGCTGCACTATGGCAGCAGTTGAGGTCATGTGTGTCTTCTGTCCCCCAAATTAGTTCCTTGGGAGGTCAGCTGAGCTCCAGAGCTTGTGGCACACAGACCTGGGTGGGTAGGCCGAGGCCTTTCCCTGCCTCCAGGCTGGGCTGAACCTGAGGGCCTTCCTGAGACAGGTTAATGAAGCACCTCTGCATGTGAGCTGTGAAATTACAGCCTTTAATAACCCCAGTTAAGCCTTGAACAGCCCCGGTGCCCTGTGGAGAACCCCAGAGCATTTGGCTGACGGGTGTTTGCCTTGAGCTTGGAGCTGAAAGGAGAGGAAGGGCAGCTTGCGGCCTGCACGTCCCACCTAGGGCCTGCCCTGCCCCTGCCCTTTGTGTCCTTTGGGGCTGCTGTTCACAGCCTGGTGTTCATTGCATTCCTCTTTGCTGCTTAACCCTGCATTCATTTTCTATTGCACTTCGGCTCCTGAAGGCAACACACTGCTAGGATTAAAAATAAAAATAAATCCATGCATTGCTGATGATGTTTTACACCCAGGAAAGTACCAATGGGGCCAGACTGAGTGGCACTGAAACTGCACCACAGCTGTGAGGAGAGGTGTGTCCTGCTGCCCTTTCCAGGCACCCAGGGATAAAAGGTCCTTGAGCACAGTGTGTGTGCTGCATGGCCCAGGGCACTTTCCATGGCTCTTTGTGTGCAGTAGGTATTATTAAAAACTCAACATTTGACACCCTGCATTGGCTGGAGCACTTGGTGGCTACAGCTCCCAGGTGCAGTGGGATCAGGAGTGGCCTGGTGTGATGGACTTGACTTTTCCTTCTGCTCCTTTCTGGAGCAGGAAGATTTGGAGGGACATGTGGATTTCCTTTCTCTGGTTAGAGATGTTGCTCATAAAATGTGTCCATGCCAGCCTGATACATCAAATCTGATTGGAAAATATTTTCTATGAATGCTTTATCCCAACCTCTACTTCTACCACCTTAATAGTGGGGATGGGGGAAGTTAAAGAATGGTAAAAGTACAAAGATCTTACAGGGCAGGGTAGGCCAGCTAGCATTTCTTCCTTATTTTTTTCTTTAAAACATGGCTTTTCCCACTGTCAGGTTACCTGCACAACCAGCAATCCCAAACCTGCTCAGTTTCTGGATAGGCTGACTCAAGAATCATGATAAAAAACAAGTCTGAGTCAGAAAAAAATGGTAAAATCCAGCATTAAAAAGTAAACTGGGCAGTGCACATCTTCCTTCATATAACAGATCTGAACTGTCTTTGAACAGCAGCAAATTCAGATGAGCCTGATCCTTTCCCTTCTTCATGAGGAGGGGAGGTGTGATCTCTTCTCTCTGGCTCAAGGGAATGGCTTAAAGCTGCATCAGAGGAGGTTCAGGCTGGATGTCAGGGAAATGTTCTTCCCTGAGAGGGTGATCTGGCAGTGAAAGCTGCCCAGGGAAGTGGCACCAAGCCTGATGGCGTGCAAGGATCACTTGGACAACATTCTTTGATAGGTTAATTTTTAAGCTGTCCTGTGTGAAATCAGGAGTTGGACTTGATGATCCTCATGGGCCCCTTCCAGCTCAGGATATTCGGTGCAGTTGAGTCCACTTTGAATAACCAAACAGTTCACCCAGAAAGAACTAAGGTGTGCAGTGTACTTTGTTGTAGTTGACTCAAAAATTACTTGTCTCCACATAAACCCCAGCTCTGGGGATATCAAAGAGCAGGAAATGGGTCCACAGCATTCGCTGCAGCTCTGCCATCTTTCCTTGCACTGATAACAGTTTTATTTTGAGCTTGGATTAATTTGTCACCCATTCTTCCTACTGAGGCCATGGTGATTACAGAGCCATCTCTTCATTATTAATAATTACTACTAGATTCATAACTGGTAGAGAGACAGAGAAAAATCTTCATTCTGAGCAACATACACTTAAGAGAACTAAAAAGATGAAATTTGAGTGACAAAGATTATAATTCTTGTTTTTCATGGGTGATTCACAAGGCAACCAAATCAGTTGATTTCTCCCCTTCTCAAAATTATATGGATAGTGGATTTTTTTTATTTTATTAATAGCTCTGGATGCCTAACCAGCCTTCTAAAAGGTTGGCAGAGTGCAAATTTCCCTCAGACTCTTAGTCCTTTGTCTGAAAAATGTGTTTTAAAGAATTTCCAACCTGATTTTTATAGTTCTCCATATTTTTTTTTGTACTTCATTAACCACCGTGAAATGCTCAGGTGTGACAATAACAGTAAATGAACCAAACTTGTCAAGTTTTATTAAACATCAGAGCTCTCAAATATAGAAAGAGTCCTAAAAGTCTGCTGGAAGCTGGAACACAGTTAAATGCCGGACACAATATCTGAGTTACCACCTGGAAAAGCAATCAGGAATGTGACTTTCTGTGGGCAAATCCAGCTCTCTCTGTTCAAGTACATGAAAGCAGCACCCTGAAATTACTCTGAAGCTGTACTGATGTCATGAAAATGGAACATAAATTCCTTGGTTAATCTAGGTGGTCAATTGGTGTGAGATTTTATGTAAGCTTAGTTTTAATGCCCTTTGACATTTGTTTTGCAGTTTGGATTTTTTGAGGTTTTTTCTTTCTTCTCTTAAAGGTCTTACAGAAAATCTTTGAAATCAGATGCTGTGTGAAATTCAACTCTTGGGTTTAAATTCATATGTGCATCTACAAATGGATTTTTTTTTTTTTGGTGCACTACATCTATGTAGAAATACACAGCCAATCAAAAAATGTTATCATCTGTATGCTGAGTTTTTATGGTTTAACAGCTGATTTAAAACTGAAATTGGATTTCCTTCCACTTCTAGCCATTACCCATGGCGTAACTAAGCAACACTACCCTCGTGTCATTGATGGGGCTGAGTGCACACAGCTCTTCTGACTGGGGTAGGCATAACTGCACCCATCTCTAAGTGGTGAACCTTGGGTTTCACAGCAGGGATTTCCTGCTGGTGATGTAGAGGCTGAAGCATTGATCTGGAACTCTTTGGAGGTGTGTTCTTCATTCTGATCTGTGCCTTTTCTGGCAAAGCCTCCCTTTTTTTCTCTTACATGTCTCTTCCTCAATCACCTGTTTCCAAAACAACATTTCTGAGTACAATGTACTCCTGCAGCAGATGTAGCAGAGCTGGAGGAAGAAAACCAACCTAATAAAGGTTTGCATATGGAATGGGGCAGAATTAAGGCTGATGTGGCTTGAATGTTTCTCAGCTGGGCAAAGAGCTGGTGAAGGGTCTGGAGCACAAATCTTATGAGAGGGATCTGGGGGGTGGTGGCGGGGGGCCTCAGCCTGGAGAAAAGGAGGCTCAGAGAGGATCTTTTCACTCTCCACAACTCCCTGAAATGAGGGTGCAGCCAGGTGAGGGTCAGGCTCTGCTCCCAGGCAACCAGTGACAGGACAAGAATAAATGACCCCAAGCTGCACCAGCGGAGGTTTAGATTGGATATTAAGAAAAAATTCTTTACTGAAAGGGTTGTTAGGCACTGGAACAGGCTGTCTGAGGAAGTGGTGGTATCACTGTCCCTGGGAGTGTTAAAAATATGTGGATGTGGCACTTGGGGACATGGTTTAGTAATGAACAGGGTGGGTTCTGGGTTAATGTTTGGACTCAATGACCTTTTTGATTTTTTCCAACTTTAATGGTTCTGTGATTCTTTGGATCTTGGTGTTGACATGGTGGGAGCTGCCATGGATGTGGAGATGGCAGCAGTAGCCATCTCCATGTGGGGCTGTCTTGGGAGAGCTGGGAAGGTGGGAAGGGAATTAATTGATGCTTCCAAGCAAGTCATGGAGCACCACTGGTTTTCTGAGCAGGGCTCAGGTCCCCACAGGAATGTGTGGGAGGTGTGTCATATTGGTAGCTGTGGGAGGGGAGAATGTCTATGTGACTTGATGGCCTGAAGATGCATTTTTGCTTGTGGATTTGGGCTGGAGCTGTTCTGCTCCACCTGAGGAGCAGAACACTCAACAGAGTGCTTGGGAGGCAGATTAAAAAATTAACTTTAAAGACTGTTGAGGGATATCACTCAAAGGTGCTTAAGAAAAGCCATCCTCCTGAGAGTGAGGATGGGTATCCAAGGGTGACCATGAAGCCTTGGCATTGCAAGGGTTTGAGGAAAAAGAAAACCAACAAAGGTTAAAATATCCTTATCTTAGTGATAGCAAAGAACAGGGGAAAGTCGTGGTGGAAATCCAGTGGTTTAACCTTGGAGACTCTGCTTTGCTAAGGCACCAAACTGCAGATGAAGAAGAAACCAGTTTTGACAACAGAGCATTGGATCTTCTGCAGCAAACAAAGTTCTTCCTTGGGCAGAGAGAAAATGTTACCAAGTGGTAAGGCTTTATAAAGGGAAGGCTTTGTAACATGGCTCTGACCTGTTACTTAGGCTAAGAAGAAGGGAATTATGGGAGAGTGGCTTAGCTGGAATAGGGGTAAAGAGATGTGAGAGACGTGAGAGATGTGGGAGACGTAAGAGATGCGGGAGACATGCTGCGTGACATGTCCACATCATGTCCACATCGTTGTGTATGGTGCTTGGTTGACTTGGGCTTGTTGTGCCTTACAACTATGCAAACTGATAAGCAGCTAAGTGCTTAAAAAGGCTGGGTTTTTGGCAATAAAGAGCACTCCTTTGCAGCTGCCTGGGGTCCCTGCCCATTATCACAACAAGCACAAAGCCTAAGCCCAGTTTATTCCCATTCCCTCCTGGAGAAACAACCAAGAAGCCTCAGGAAGACAAGCAAACCCAAGACTCTTCAAAAGAGTGAAATGGATTTAGTCAGGTAGAGCTGGGTCATGGGGGGATTGTTTTGTTCTGTATCTAATCCAGTTGTGCTGCATAAATACCTCAATTTAGTTAAAAGTGTAGAGGAAGTGCAGTAAAAATTCCACAAATGTATTTTCTACAGAAACCTGTGAGCATCCATGAGTTCCTAAGATTATGAAGCATGTATCCCCAAAATGAGATGGAGAAGTATAGCTCTATTTATAACCCTGCAACAGTGACTTTTCCCAGAAAATATCTTGTATCTATTGGTTGAGTGGTGTAATCCTCCCATGAAAGGCAAACTTAGGCTACAAGGTATCGATTGTGTATCAGCTTTCACCGAGCAGTCAACAGTGCATCTCTCCAGGTGTGGGTTTTTAGGGGCTGGTGAGCCAAAAAAACCAAGGCATGTTTCATTTTGAGCTGGGTCAGTACCCATCAGCCTTTTCAGTGGTGCCAGAATGCTGCTTCCTGGGAAGTGGCAGTGCAGGAGCTCACAAATTTCTTCATCACTACAGGCCACCCATCCCTGCTCTCCTGCCACCTTGCTTAAAGAGAAAACTCCACTACATGGCTAGGATTCCATGTCTGGGAGAAATCCAAGCCTCAGGACTGCAACTCTGCTTCCCACGAGGCAATCATGCTCCCCAGTTTCATGTGGAGTCTCTGCTGGTCAAAGCATCTGGGGCCACCTCAAAATCACACTCACCTGAAACACAGCAGTGCTGGGAAGCCTGCTGGAAAGATTCAGAGAGTTTTGAAAATCTCAGCAAGATTCTCGCCCCTCCCCCGGAATAAAAGAAATATTTTGTGGTCACTGAATTGCTCTCAAGTATGCAACACAAGTAGCTCTGTTGGAGCACCCACACACATGGAGAAAACTCATGGTATAAAATGCCAGATGTATGATCATCCAGTTTTGGTTTTCATTGTTTTCTCTCCCAGATGGTTTTATATCACACCCCTGACCCTGATTTGAAAAGCAACAAAAACTTAGCTATTAAAAAAATAAATTTATTATTTTCAAACTCTCATTTTACTGCTTGGGTTGTTTTATGTTGTGGTAGCTTCTTGTTAAAGTTCATTCTCTCCTACCACACAATCGTTCCTCAGCACTTGCAGCACTGTACATTCACCCTTTTGATTTAAACATGTGCATCTCCATTACGGGCTCACAAGGATGTCCCTCCTCCCACTACAGTGGCACTTTTCCAAAAAAGCCCTTTTAAGTGAGGGATAACTCAGAGCCTGGTCACTCCAACATACCTACTTCTAAAGAATTATGGAATGACTTGGGTTAGAAGGGACCTTAAAGATGGCCAAATTCCAACCCCTGCCATGGGCAGGGACATCTTCCACGATTCCAGGTTTCTCAGAGTCCTGTCCAGCCCAGCCTTGGACACTGCCAGGGATGGGGCAACCTGTGCCAGGGCTGCCCCACCCTCACAGGGAACAATTTCTTCCTAATACCCAATCTACCCCTCCTCTCCATCAGTGTGAAAGCTCTTGTCACTGCTGTTCCTGCTGAAGAGGTCCCTTCAGACAGCAGGATGCTTCTATGAGGTCTCCACACAACCTTCTCATCTCCAGGCTGAACTTTCTCAGCCTGTTTCTAAAGGGGAAGTGTTCCAGTCCCCTTATCAGCTTTGTGGCCTCCTCTGGCCTGGCTCCAGCAGTTCCCTGTCCTTCCTTTGTTGGGCTCTAGGGCTGGACACAGCCCTGCAGCAGGGTCTCAGCAGAGTGGGGCAGAGGGGCAGAATCCCCCCCTCCCCTGCGGCACTGGAGCCTTGGATGACATAGGTATTTCCAAGGTTTACCAAGGTATTTTTAGGTAGAAGAGTTTAAACAGAAGACTGTCAGCCTATGCAACACCCATGGCTGGGTCATTTCAGACCATTAGTGACACACACAAAAGTCCAAGAAATATGTGATTTTGTTTGATTTCCTCTGACTGCTCAGGACTTGGTGCCATTCTTTTCAAAGTGCCCTTTGGACCCTGGACTAAGGATGACACCATGTGAAAGCACTCCCAGTCATTGCTCATTTGGCAGGGAACTGTTTCATCTGGTTGTGCATCATGGAACACACCCTTCCCAGCAGCATTCCTTCTTCCCAGGACAGCCCAGCATAACACAGGGTGCCTCCCCTCACGCCATAAGTCCAGCTTCTTTCCCAAATACAGCATGGAAGCAACAATGGAGTGGCACAATGGGGGTGGTACATCTTTAGATATCTCCAGGGTAAGTGAATCATGAGGAATAGGCAGAGAGGGTTTCAGAAAACTGGGCTTTGCCAGATAAATTTGATTAATTTGTGGATGGATTACACAATTATGGGGTGAAGGCAATACAAGCAGCTACAATGTGCTTGGATTTTAACAAAATAGTTGATCCCGTGTCCTATGAAGCCAACAGTGGAGAAATTGGTCCAAATTGGCTTGAGAAAAAAACGAACCAAAACAACTAACATGTGGGCAGCAAACAGGCTGAAGGAACAGAAACAAAGGGAAATGACAAAAAACAATGAACCATATTGGAAAGGCTTTGTTAGTTCCATTCCCGAGGTGTGAAAATGATCAGTGTTAGTTCCGGTGTTATTGAACTGCATTCAAGAATGGATGAATGATCTGTGCATGAATGAAAGTTACAGCTGATAATAAATTGGGAATAAACACAAACACAAGTAGAATTAAAAAAAGAAGAAAAAAGGCAGAGGTATTTGGGAGCTTCTGGCAGGACCCGGAAAATCTGGGAGAAGAATCAGCTGGGGGTCTGGATTGGAGCAGAGAAACTAAGGACAATGGTCTTGAAATGGAAAGCAGACCTTATCCCAGGGGTGCAATTCTGGAAAATCCCTGAGCAGGTGCTTAACTTCAGGCATGTAAGTTGTTACTGTGTCACTGAGAACGAAGACACTCAGTTCAGCACAGCCCATTAAAAGCTGTGCTGTACTGAGACCAGATTGCTCAGCACCTTGACTAAGACCATCTATTCCCCACATCTCACCACAACTTTCCCCCACAATGCATCCTTGATCTACTTTGGACTCATGGATGCTCCAAGGGCTCTTAAGGAAACATATCCAGCAGCTGTTTGTGGATTTCACTCATAAAAAAGTATTTTGGAAGCCCAAATTCAGCTCAGCTTCAAGCAGAAAGGAGACAGAAAATTCCACACTTTTCCACAGACAAAAATTACATTAGCAAAGGTAAAGTTCTTCAGAACAGTCCTGAGCATTTAGTTTCTGCTCAGATTTTCTTTGACAGATGGGTCACAGTCACACAAACTCAATATAAAGTCTCACTGAAAGAGTTTTTCAAAGAAAAAAATTACACTATTTTATTTTAAAAATAATACTGGGCCTTTTCCTGAGTTTTCCTATACAGGATTTCAGAGAAACTGAAACCAGCTTACAAAAGAACTCAACATTTTAAAGGATTGCTATTTTCTAATGAAAACTGTCTGATCTGTCCTTCTCTCCTTGTATTCACCCTTTTGTCTTTGTGATAACAAATACTGATATGATATTACTGATATGATTGTCTGCATGCCTGGTACAAGTCACATTTTTTATTCTTGCCAGCAACTCCTGTGCTACTTTATGGGACTTTGATGATCCTTGTGGGTCCTTTCTAGCTCAGAATATTCTGATACTCAGTGCATACTATTCCTACTGCTGTCCAAGAGACTTGCAAACAGCCTTTCCCTTTCCACCTCATCAGAAACTTCCCCTCCAGCTCTGCTTGGCAGTGAAAACTTTATTCATCACCTTTATCTGAATATTTCTGCTGGGTCAATTGTTTGGGAGAAAAAATAAACCAGCAAAACAGCAAACATAACAAAACAAACAAACAAAACCAACAAACCAGAAAGTTGGGAAGTAGTTGATGAAGAACCACTTTTAAGGAACAGCAATGAGGTAAAACTCACTGTTAGGTCAGCAGCAACTGACCATCTCAGCAAGGTCCTTGATCTATCCACTTTCCCATGACACAGTTCTCCCATGCCTTATTGGGTGGGTTTTCATGAAGGATTTTCTTATGGAGTGCTGAAAAATCATCTGAGCTCTGATGATTTGTTGGAAATAAATGGTGGATGAACCCCTTTGAGCTCAGTACCTTTTCTCAGTGGTCTGTGATTTGCAGAGGACTTGCCTGGGGGATGAGGGTGATCCCTTCTAATCCCATGCTAGTTTTTAGAGCAAAATGTTTGTTTCTATTATTTACAAAGTACCGTCCCCATTCTTAAGATTTTATAGATAGTAATAATTCCTCAGTGCAAAATATTAAGCCATGGTGTGAGCAATCCCTCCAAGACATATTGTTTTCTTTAAGTCTGTAGCTAGAAACCCTTATAGCAGTTGGGCTGCTGTCTCTGATACTGTGTTCCTTCACCTCAGCTCCTGGGTTTGCTCAGATTACTGCCAGATTTCTTAATTCCCCCTTGTGCCAGCAGAGATGGTGCAGTATCTCTGGGCCAGTACCACGCTGCAGCCTGTCAAAATGTGATGGGAGATGGCCCTGAAGCCTCTCTGACTTAAACTGCAGCTGTCATTTTCCATCAGTCCCCACTGCTGGAGCTTATCTCCTGCTGGCACAGCACCCTAGGCACAGTTTAAGCCCTGCTTTTCCCTGCAGGTCCCCACTTTTCACACAACTGACACATTTTACTCTCTCCCCCTTCCCCCCCAGCAAAATGCTTCCTCTTGTTCCTCTGACTTTTCTTCTCTGGCCCTGCACCTTCTGTGCCTGAAGTCCCATATGCTTCCTTCCCCTCACTCACACCCCATCCATACTTCCAGCACAGTATTAAGACATAATTAGTAGGAATAGAAAACAAAAAGCTTCTAAGGAACCCTTTCCTCCATTCTCAGTGTCAGATAAAGCATATTTGCAATAAGGGTAGGGTAAGCAACATGTCCCCAGCATGAGACCCCACTCTTAGGATGTCACTTCATCCACACT
The DNA here is from genome assembly GCF_022539315.1 of Serinus canaria. Classification (NCBI taxonomy): domain Eukaryota; kingdom Metazoa; phylum Chordata; class Aves; order Passeriformes; family Fringillidae; genus Serinus; species Serinus canaria. The sequence goes on along the minus strand of NC_066314.1, from coordinate 57,620,850 downwards.
GCCTGGAGAGCTCTGTCCGTGAGGGGCTGGAAGCCACAGCCCAGGCTCACATTGTGTGCCTGGCCACACAGGCAGCAGCAGAACAATGAGGGGCAGCAGGTGGGGCTGCAGTGGAGGGCAGGGAGCCCAGGGAAAAGATGAGCTGGGACAATCCAGCATGCTGAGCAGCACTCACAGGACACCAGGGGCATTGCCACTGCCAAGTCTCTGGAGGGGCAGAGGGAGACAAGAGCAGCATGGAAAGGTTTGTGACATGGTGAAGAGGCTGAGCACCTTCCTGTGCAAAGATCAGTACAGGGAAAAGTGCACATTTGTTGGGAAGTGCCAAAAGTGGACCAGTTGTATCCCAAATACCACTTCCCCCTTCACGTTTCTATTCCTTGACCCACTCAGTTACAGGTGCTGAACTCACTGATGGGATGAAGACAGGGAGTAATTTTCCAGAGCAGAAGCTGGCACTCTGGCTTTGTTGCAGTTCATAAGAGAGCTAACTGGTCCAGACTACAGCATTTTTACTAGCTGACCACAGCATAAACCTTCCACAAGTCTGACTTTTCTTTACTAGACCATAGTGCCCACAGGCCTTCCCCCAACAGAGCAGGCAGACATTTACCCAGAGCAGGCTGTGCTGTCCAAAGCTGCTAAAAATCATGGCATGCTTTCACTCTGCCCTTCTATCCCCTGTCGAAGAACGCCGTGGGAGCCTTCACATATTTCACCACAGGTGTGTAACACTAAGAGAAGTGGAGATGAGCCTGGGTCTCCTTGCTGGCACATGGACAGCGTCTCCTCAGGTGTCTGACTATGCCCAAACAGAAATCAATGGCCCAAGATTTAACCTTGCAATCTCCCTTAAGACAAGAGACAGATGAAGCAAAATGGAAAAAAAAAAATGAACACAGCTGAGCCAGTCCAGCCTAAGATACACCTAACCCTGTATTTTGTCTCCAGCTATTCTCAAATTTCCTTTGCTGCTTTCTTTTCATGTTCCAGTGTGCCTGGGTTTGGTGCTTCCCCTCTCTCTCCCCTTGTTCACCCCAGAGTCCACCCCTGGCAGTGTCCCAAGCAGCTGTGACACAGGGAGGCTGAGCAGAGCTGGCCATAACCCTTCTATCCTCCCTTGTCCACCTGTCTGTATTTGCCTCCCCCATCCTGAGCCCACACTCCACACACAAATGTCCATGCTGGCAAAGCCCCTTGGCAGAGAGGGCAAAGGGGGCCAGCTCTGTGCAAAAGCCATTGTTGAACACCCTGGCCTCTCCTTTTCCTCCTCAAAACACCCTCCTGTACTTTGCTTGGGGTAAGCTGGCCAAAAAATTCCCTCTGGTGCCCCTTCCCCATTGCACCAGGATCTGTCTCTGTCCTTGTCCCACAGTCTTGTGTGTAAGAGTGGACACTGGATGGTGGCAGCCAAATGGGTCAGCTGCTGCTGATTTGAAAATATTTTTTTTTCATATAAGTGGAACAATTACTTCAAGAATGGAAAAAGAAGCTAAGGACACAGGAAAAACAAACAAATAAAGCTGCTGTCCCCAGGGTCCTCAGACAGAACCCAAAGGAAATGTGAGAGAGCTGCAGGAATGGGACAAATGTACATCCAACTTCCCCACATACGCTCCCGTTCCCATCCCCTCGGGACACAATGGCAGCCACTGTGCCTGGCTGGGCCCAGCAGCTGAACAGCTGCCCAAGTGCACAGAGTCCAGCCTCAGAGCAGGGCTGAGATGGACATCCATCCAGAGAAGTGTATCTGCTTCCCTTGGAGGCACAGGGAAGCTCTGGGATTTGCACATGCCCCATCTGGAGCTCCTGGGAAAGGCCTGATCCTCCCTGAAGCTCTGAAAACAGGGGCTTGCCTCAGAGGGTCCAAGTCAAATGGAAATAGAAAGGCAAGCATTAGGCTGGGAGATAGCACTTCCCTTTCTGTCACATGAAAGATGAATCCATTAGGGAACATCCTCTCTGGAGCCTGTAAGGAAAAGCTTGGAGGCTCCCAGATAAAACAGCTTGAGTTATGTCTTCCTTGGCTTTCAGAGAGGACAAGCACAAGGATTTCCATTGTCCGCACCGTTAGCAACATTGCATCGTCCAAAAGACCTTGTTCATTTATCAGCTTCCTTTAAAATCCTTTGTTCACAAGCTTGCTTGTGTGTGAACACAGAAAAAAAATCCAGCTCTATCTAGTATCAGCCTGCAGCTGTTCACTGACAGAAGGACTCAAAAGCTACAGATATGAACATGGGAAAATCCACCCAAAGCAGAAGGAAGACACAGTAAGCAACAGCTGCATTGACAAGAATATGCTGTTTCTGTAGTGTGAGGGGGGAAAAAGCTACAGTTACAGTAAACATCAGAAAGTTGTCTGCAAACATTATAATTACTATTCAGCTCGGAAGATAAACCAGATTATGTCTACTTCTAACTTTCTCTGAGTACCTGAGGCTCTTCTGGACATATGCTCTGATTCCCAGCAGGATTCGGAAATTCCAAGCCAACTTTGAACCATCTTCTAAGTGCTGGAGTCAGCGGATTTCAATCTGTCCCTGACTGTCACAGGGAAAAAGAACAAAATGAAAAAAAACAAAACCCCAAACCACTGTCCCCAAAACCTGCTGAGTCCTCTCAAAACTCTACATATAATATTTTGATCATCCATAACAGGGTTGAGTGTGGGACATAGCAGATGGTTTTTATGCTGCTTTAAACCAAACAGATCCCAGGAACAGGAGTTCTCTAAGTGTGTTCTCAGGACATAGCTCCTCCCTGAGACCCCACAGCCAGAAACGGAGATTAGTACCGGCTTTCCCAGCTCTCCAGGAGTTCCAACTTATATTTCTGTTTGCATCCCACCCTTGCAGGCCCTCTATAATTTACCACCTCAGGGATAAATAGGTATTAAAATACATAGCAAAGCGATTGTGTAATGTTTGTAAAAATACAAACTTTACTTGAGATGTGCAAGAAAATCTATAGAGTCAAAGAATGCAACAGCAGAGCCTATTTGTACTTCCGTGCTTCTGGTTCTTCACTGTCCTTTGTCAGCCCTTTCCAAATCCTCTTAGGAGGGCCCTTTTTCACTCCTGGACAGGGTGCTGCAACATCAATTTTAAGCCTTTCTTCTGTAGCTTCCCTTCAGAGGTACTTGACTCATTAAAAAGGGTTCTTTCCCGTCTTGATTTTTTACCTTCCCAAGCTTTCTTTGCAAATGGCTTCTTAGCCCTTCTTCTAAGGGAATGCTTGTCCCTCAGTTCCCAGAGAATCTGCATAATCTGACCTTCTCCAGGATGGAGCAATTCCTTTGTTATCTGAAGATAACAAGCCCATTCAGGTGCCAACAGTCTCTAATAGTCCATCTATTCATAGACAGAGAAACCCGTTCCCCTCCCTTCTTTCCAGTGCAACATTTGTGAGATAGGGGCAGAAGAGAAGGTGGTGCTAGAACACAAGTGTGGAAAGGATCCGTAAAACGAACCTTCCTCTCTGATGAGGGAGGTGTTTCTGTCCAGGAACTGCTGGGACACTGGAAAGGCAGTGCCACTCCACGATGTGCCATGGAGCTCATGTAAGAAGTTTCTCTACAGCACAGAGCCTCAGATATTTTTACAGAAATGGTGCCTTCCTGACCGGTGGGAAGCTTACCTTCTGAGGATGGTGATTGTCACCAATGAGCCTTATTAATAAAAATCTGAAACCCAAAAAAGAAACAGTTCATGTCTGGGCATGAGAACCCACTCAGGCAAAAGGGCTCCCAGCCCAGCCAGCAGACAGTACCTTGAGAAGAGCTACAGGACAGGATGAGGAACTACCAACACCACTCCAGGAACCTGCTCCGAGAGGTTATTGCAGTGGCAGGATGAGGTGAAAGAGGGAGGGAGGAGAGTTTCAGAGAGCCAGGGGAGAGTTTCAGCACACAGAGATATAAGAGAACAGCACAACAGAGTTTTGCTTGGAGTACAGATTTGCACCTTGAGGGGTGAAGAAGGACCAAGAACGGAGCCAAGGGAGGAGACAGTGCAGAAGATCTGGAGGTTTCAATGAAGGACAGCAGTGTGGAACATGTGTTAGAGATTTTTTTTAGTTACCAAGGCAGTCTAGTTCCAGTCAACAAAAGCCACATTACAGATCCTGTATGCTATACTCTGAGCTATGTATATGCAATTATGCCAGTGGCCAGCAACACCCACCACTGCTTCCTTCTGCTTTTCAGATACTCAGCAGACTTCAAGAGGATAAACAAGAATTACAGCCAGGCAAACTCTGTTCACGCACAAGGATTCTTAACAAAGAAACAGAAGTTAAGTTCTTAAACTTTCTTAACAAAGGTTATTTACAAGGTTCTTCCACCTGATGCTGGTGTAGCACTGAGGCATTACCCAGGGAGACTGGGATCTCCATCCTTGGATGTTTTGGCTGCACATGGCCCTGAGTAACCCAATCCAGCTTGGGAGGTGGCCCTGCTGTGAGCAGTGGACTGGACTAGATGAATTCAAACCTAGCTCTTTATAAGAGCAATATTTCCCTCAGACCTGTGTCTATTTAGGTGCAGGTAAACATCTGGAAGGCAGCATAAGGTCGTGCCTAGGAAGTTGTGTCTGCCTGTTAACCCCAGCTCCAGATTCAGGGAAAACAGCAGTGGAGCAAGAGGGTGTCCTGGCTGAGATTAAAAAGCCAAATGCCGCAGGGGTGAGGTAGCAGAGCTGCAGAGAGGGGACATTTTCCTTGGACACCCCTGGGGAGATGCAGCCCTTGAGAAAGCACTCACCATTGCCCAGCTGCTGCTGAAGTGTTCTGCCCCTGTGGAATGATGGAGGGGCTTTGGGAGCTCTCCAGGGGCAGCAGCAGCAGCAGAGGATTTCACAGACACCTGTGAGAATTTCTTTCCACTTCACCAGGAGGGCAGCTATCACTTCACCAGCCCTCCTGACTCTGCCCAAACGACCTTCTCACCCACATCAGGAGCTTTGCTCAGACCAAACAAGAGCCTCCTCAGACTTTGGATGGAACTCAGACAAAGCAGACATGAATTTGACCATGCCTAACAAGACACCTCAGTCAGCCAAAACCTGACTGTGTGTAAATGCTGGAAGCGGAGATCTGAAATAGCTGAGGGCTGAGCTTGGAACAAAGATATTTGTCACCCTCCTGCACAGAGGGACAGTGCCTGAGCTCCTGTTTGCCCATCACTCACTGAAATGCCCAGCAAAGCCTCATCACAGGCAGCAGCACTGAGCAGAAGGATTCAGGGAAGCCAGGGATGCTGAGGAGCTCATAGGTGACAGGGTTTTCTCACTGTCCACACTGTATGAATTCTCAATAAAGCCATTTATTCAAAAGCCATGTGGCACCTGGCCAGTGACTGAGGGCTCTGGCTATAAGTGCCACTGTGAAAAGGGGTAACACCTTTCAAAATGCTTCAATTTGACCACTATAAAATGCATAGTTTTGGAGCATACTGGTGCTGGAACATCCCCTAAAGAGAAGCAGAGAAAAAAGAAGCAAATAATAGCACTGTATTCAGGTGATCATTAACATTATGTGCAACATAGTATTTTAGGCTATTAATATTTTAAAAGCAATTAATTTTCCCAGGTGTAGATGGAATTGACACAGAGTTGAGTAGTAAAATATCCCAATTGTTTATCCATGGGAATAGCTTTTAATTCAGCAGTTTTGGAGGAGGAAATTACAAGTAAAATCGTTTACCTCAGTACAGAGAATTTATTTACACTATTTTATTTTGTGATACTATTGTTTTGAGGGGTTTATGTGTTTGCCTCTTTGTCAGGCAGTAAAGTTTGTCTGATCTGCATCAAAAAGTTTGTTTGTTTGTCTGTGTTAAGAAGACAAAAATCAGCAGATCTATGGAGTATTTCATTGTCCCTGGAATGCAAAGAGGTATCCAAAATACTGGTTGAGAGCCTTATATTTCTTCACGGACAATTTTTGATACTTTCACAGAGGTAACAAGACAAGCCATTCTTCCTTTAAAGAATACACCTTTTTTCAGAATTTGGATGTGCACTACACATCTGCACACAATGAGAGACGTCCAGCTCATCCCCATCCCACAGTCATTCATGAGGCTTCCAAACCAAAATCCCACCCTGATGAAGCTCCATATAAAATATCTCACTCTTTGGCAGACAATATATGCCTCATATGTTTCAGCGAACTATTCAGTGTGGGACCCTGTGTTGGGATAATTCTGTCGCTGCAGATTAACAGAATCATTGCACCTACCTTTCAAATACAGATGCTCTCCTAGGAGTAAATACTGTGATTATTTAGCAGTCCACAGCACTGTTAATACAACTAAAATATGCCCTTCCCCAATCCCCATAAAAAGAGCAATTTTCTCTTAACACCTTGCTTTCCTATTCCTTGTTTGTACAGACCTGGGCATGCTACACACGTGTATGAAATGTAAAATATTTGCCTCAGTGTAGACAGAAAGAAAATAAAATGGAATTGAAGCTCCACATTTGTTTCAGTGAGAGCAGAACCACCAGAGAGACCACAGAGAGAAGACGGATCATTGCTTTTGAAGGAAGGAAGGAAGCTATGTCACAGCAAGATGCTCTAAAAATTGGAGATCAGCAGCAGGTTTGGGGACAGAAAGTCTTTTATTGATAAATCTCAACAGTGAGAGATTTTCAATTTCTGAAAAGAAAAAAAAACAACTTGCACATTAAATGTTGAAGCCATTCTTGAACTAAGGATTGATACAAACATGCCAGCAGGTAGGGAATGCAAGAGGTTAACAGCAAAACCATTTTAAGCAGAAAAGGAAGCTGATTCATAGGCAGTGAGAAGAGAAAAAAAAGGGGGGGGGGATTGTCACCTTGAGATACTATCATATTATTAATTCACCAGAACCGTGCTTGCTCTTTCAAATATCTGCACCAAAAGCAGAAAAACAAAAAAAAACCCAACAAACCAACCCAAACCCAAGAAAAGAATGACAGCGTTTCTGTACAGTTCTGCATGCCAAGGTAAAAAATATCACTTTCCATTGACTTCCTGGCGCGTGGGAGGCACCTGTTCCCTGTTCCTTGTCCGAGTAAACGAGCGCAGCCTTATCACCCTGCCCCCCCAGGAGACGTACGCGGCGGCTGCAAAAGACGGGCACCCCTGTCAGACAAGGCACTAATGTCAGCCTGGGAATTCTTGGGGCTAAATGTGATGAATTTATCGAGTCTTCCAGATAAAACATAAATCCCAGGTACACAACCATCCTTATAGCTTTTTTGGACTCCCATCTCACCTAATAAAGAAATTTGTCTGGAGTTGTGCACTCTTTGCACAAACACAGTTTCTAATTACTGCTCTGAAAAAGTTTCAACTGTGGAATGAGAAAGGTTAAAGAAGGAACTGCACAAAACAGAAAGGAGCAATTAATTAAAAATATATTAACCAATCACACAGAATCCATTAGTTAATGCTGTTAACTATTGAGCCTGCATAAATTCACCCTGTAAAGGTGAGAATAGTTTTATTACAGGGTATTTTTCTCCTGCTCAATACTTAGGATGCCTAATACGGCTGTAAATCATAAAGTTGCCACCAAACAGTTATTTAGAGTAGAAAACTACCCTGTATAATTTAAAAACTCCTTGAAAATACATGGATGATACCCAGAAGATCCTGTGCTATTCACATCCTTTCCCAGTCTTTCATCAAAAACCAGAGGAAATAAAAGATAATTTTTATCATGTTTTTCCTATTGAATGCACAGCATGGAATTATATGATTTACCTTTGAACAGCTAAAAGTCAGATAAATTTTCCAAAAAACCCAAACTAACCCAAACCACCAAACTAGACTCCTTCCAGTGACTAAATCTGGAATAACTTTATTTCAAATCTATTGCGCATTTTATTATTCATGGTGTTTGTTTGCTTTCGGGGCTTTCCTCAGCTTGGACAGTGGAAACACGTTGTTTTTTTTTTTTTTTTGGCTTCCAGTCGGTTTCACTTTCAGATTCTCCTGTTTCACACTCCAGCCTTCAGGTTTCAAGCACTGCAAAGGATTATTTATTCCATTTAAACAAACAAAAACCCCGCGGCCGCCGGGCGCACTCACACCGTGTCTATTGCTCTGCAAAGCTGGAGCCCATCTTGTCCCTGAAGCATCCTCCTGATGGTTCTCTGAGGAAAATAAATTAAACAACTAGGAGTGATGACGAATTTAGGATTTATTAAAAAATCCCAAGAGCTCTGCAGCGCTTTCCAACAGAGGCCAATAAAATATCATTACATATTATCGATTACAAGATAACCGCGCGTCGGGTTGGTGATGAGGAGCCGTGGCACCGGACGCGGTGCCCTGCAGAGGTGTCCCAAGACGTAAATAATGCCGGCGGTGTTGCCACCCGGCGGCTGCGGTGGGGTTGGGAGCAGCACAGCCCCCTTCCCTCGGGGCTGCAGGAACGGAAAGGAGGAGCGGCTGTCCCGGGAGCGCGGCTCCCCCGCGGCCGCAGCGGCAGCTCCGCGGGAGCGCCCGCCCGGGGCTGGGCGCACATCCCCGCGACGTTTGATTGAATCATTCATGCTTTTAAATGGGTGATGCAGATCAGCAAAAGAAGGAGAGCGAGTGCGAAAAGGGTGGGTTTTGATGCTGTACTGCTGTATTGCTGTATTATTTTTTGTTATTATTTTTGTCATTATTTTTTTCCCATTTTCGGGGGACGGTGTTCTTTTTTGGTGGTTTTGTTTTTGTTTTGGTTTTTTGTTTTTGTGGGGTTTTTTGGTGGGTTTTTTGGTTTTGGTTTTTATTTTTTGGTTTTGTTTTTTTGGCTTTTTTTTTTTTTCCGGAGGAAGGGTGGTATTTAACATATGGCACTCGGTAATCTCTACACGGAGGCTGTTAAAACATCTGCTGCCTCCAAACGCATGCGGCAACGCCCGTGGGCACGGGGACAAGGCGAAGGGGCAGCTCGGGCACGCTGGCTTCCGCGGCCGCGGGTCCCTGGCTCCCTGCCTGCCGGCCGAGCTTCCCAGGGACGGTGTTTCCCCGCTGGAAACGGGCACCGAGCGCATAATAAGCCGTCGCACCGGGAGAAGGTGTTTTGGTTGTTTTGGTAGGCTTTTTTTCTTTTTTTTTTTTTTTTTTTTTTTTTTTTTTTTTTTTTTTTTTTCTCACGACGTTGATGCAGATCAGTGGCACCTCCACGTGCAGAGCTGGCACGCTTCCATTTATTATTGATTTAGGGAGGTTTTTTTTTTTTCACCTAACGGGACATCCCCACCACACGTCCAGCACCGTGGCCCGCCTGCGGTGCCCTGGGCTGCTGTCCCGGCTGCCGCCCAATCGCGGGGCGCGGGGGGCCCCGCATCCCTTCCCCGCCGTGCCCCAGACATCACCCCACTTCGGAAAGTCGCTGCCGGACAATCGGGACACCCGTTGTCCTCCCCCCGAAACCCACATAAATCACAATCGCTGCATTGTCGGGCTACAAAGCCAGACGGGAGGGCTTATGAATTTAAGTTTGGAGAAGGAAAACGTGCGCTGACACAACACGCTCCCTGTTCGCAGGAGCAGCCAGGAAGGGGAAATGAATGGTGGAAGTTAAAGAGCCTTTCATTGCGCAGCGCGCCACAGCGGGTCCCGCTCGCCGCCCTCGTCGTGCACCGGGGGGTGCCCCCTCCGCGCCGCCCCTCAAACGCGAGCCTTGCCTGGCACAGCTCTGCCCGGGTCCCGGTAACCCGCGGCTCGGCCGCCGGGGCCACACACGATGCCCAGCGGCTCCCCACGTCTAGACTGCGCCCGGGGACTGCGCGCTCCACGGACGGGACAAGGGGTGCGCGGGGATGAGTTTGTGGGGAGATGCTGTTCTCGGCTGACCCCCGCTACAAGGGGATGGGGGCGGGCGACACTCCCGCGGGCTTTTTGCTGCCCAAGTAGCCCTCTGCTCCGACGGGCGGGTTTGCTGCGGTGCCGTGTCCCAGCCAGCTTCGGCCGGGGCAGCCTCGCCGCTGGACTCCGGCGAGAGTCGGCATAGCTGTTCCCACCCCTCCCATCCGCTCTAATGCAGAAAGAAGGGCGAGCGCTGGCGTGGGAGGGGGCGCCGGTGCCCACTCACGGGCAACGACGGCCGCTCGCCCGCCTTGCCCCGGTTGCCGGCAGAGCCCGTGCGGCTGCCCGGTCCGGCGGTGCGCTCAGGTGAGAGGGCTCCCTCTCGCCACATCCCTCCCGGATTGCTCTCGATGCCCGGGCATCATGCGCCCTTAAAATATAATCTGCCCGGTAACAATCAGCGCGCAGCGGCGAGAGCCCCAGAGCTATTGGCTATGCAAATAGCGGGAGGGGAAGCGGCGCCCCAAAGTCCCCGCTCGCACTTTTAAGGCGGTCTTTCCGTGCCCGCCGCCCCCGGCCCACCCTCCGCGCCGCCGGGGGGCTGAGGGGCTGCCGCTGCGGGGACCCCGCTCCGCGCCCGCCCCAGTAGCCCCTTCCCCTTCGGGAGCCTCCGCTCTGCCGCAGCCGGCGGAGACTTCGCTGTCACATTTTGCAGTCGGGGAGCGACTACCGGCGAAGTGCGAGCCGGGTGGAAGTCACCCCATGTGGGACATAACTCCTCTCACCTCCCCCCCTCCTCTCCGGCCAACCTTTCTCCCTCCTCCCTCCCTCCCTCCTCCCTCCCTCCTCCGCTGCGTTTCCTAGAAAGTTGTATCAGTGTGGCCATGCAACGCTAAGACGGTTCGTCTGCTCGAACCACGAATGTGTGCCGGAGGAAGTAGCGTGGTGGTTGTGAGATTTCACCCCGAAGACGTCGCGGAACCCCCACCCCTCAAGGGCTTTTTGGGGGGTTTGCTGTTAGCGGGGAGCTCTGTCCCCCTCCGGCTGCAGGTTTAAGGAGGTGCCGGAGCAGGGAGAGCGAGACATGGATCTGGCACCCTGCTATGCCAGGGCATTTCATACTTCGTCCCCATCGTCTGGGTGGGTACCGAGGGGCGCCCACAGTTCCTTGCAATAAGAGAAGGGGAGGGAAATTGATGGGGACGGGCTCCCTCAGAAGGCAAGTGTGGAACGGGTTTAATTTGGTCGCTGGAAGGAAGTAAAAGAGAAGCTGTCATTTGTGTCTGTGTGTCCCTATACGAGGGCCTCCTGGTTCCTTGTTAGCTTATAGAGAGGGAAAAAAAAAAAGTGTTTGATGTTACGTCTGACCAGCTGCTGTTCTCCATAATAACAAGAGAGAGAGAACTGCCTGCCCTGGCGAGTTGCGTCACTTCGCTTCAACTTTAGGCTAGAAATCAAGAGAGGGAGAGACAAGTTTCAAGGGAGGCAGGAGCGAGCTGGAAAGCCCTGCCGTCTTCCTCCCACCCACCTACCCCTCCTCCTTTACCCCTCTCCTATCCCCACCCCCTTCCCCCCCCCCCCAAAAAAAAAAAACAAAAAAAAGAAACCAAGAAAAAAAAAAAAACCTTTCCCATCAGAGAAAGAGGGAGATCTCTTTGGAAACATGGAGCTGCTGTGCTGCGAGGTGGATCCCATGAGGAGAGCTCTGCCTGACCCGAACTTGCTCTACGATGACCGCGTTTTGCACAACTTACTAACCATAGAGGAAAGGTATCTGCCCCAGTGCTCTTACTTCAAGTGCGTCCAGAAGGACATCCAGCCCTTCATGAGGAGGATGGTGGCCACTTGGATGCTGGAGGTTCGTACATCCCGGCCCCTCGGAGCGGGGGCGGCAGAGCGGCCGCGGGCAGCACCCTGGCCCCTCTCCCCCTGCAGCCCCTTGCTCTTGGGATCACCGGGTGGCTTCTTCTTGTCGATCCCCTCTCATCCTTGTCCCCCTCCGGAGCTCAGCCGGTGCGGAAAGGGGCGCGGGGGACACCGACAGCCCGCGGGGGAAGTCGCCCCTTCCGGGGGGCTCCGGGAGCGGGGTGCAGGAGGGGAGGAAGCGCGGCGTGGTGGTGGTGGGGGGGGAGAGTTGGAAAAGTCATTTGCAATTAAAAGCAAAGAAAATCCGCCTCCGGGAGCGCTTGTTATTGAGGCATTCCTGGGAAAAAGCAGCAGCACGCGGGGCCGGGCGAGGGTCGGGGGGTGCACTGTGTGCCCCGCGTTCTGCCCGGCGAGGGTTCCGTGCCCACGTATGCAGTGGGGAGGACGTGCCTTCTTCTCGCCATGTTGCGCTGCATGCGGACTCTGCTCGCAGGCGCCGAGCGCGGCTGCCCCCGCTGCTCTCCGGGGGGCTCGGGAGTGCCCCCCGGCCCTGCGGAACGGGACCCCCCGTGTGTCGGGGCCGTGGGGCGGGCGCTGAACCCCTCGTTCGCCCCCAGGCTTCAGGCGCAGCGGCAGCGGGCCCGCAGCTCCGCAGACCCGCCTGCCTTGCCCTGGCCCCACCGGCCATCCTTTGCCCCTTCGGATCTCCTTTGGGGGGGACCTTTCCGGAGCCAAACTCCGTGGGCTGGAAAGCCCAGACTCCCCGCTTGGTTTTCATGTGCGATTTGTGCTTTTTCTCCGCGGCTCCGATTTTTTGTAAATTTTTAAAAGAATTTTGCTGCTCGGTGCCTGCTAAAAGGATCCAGGCGGCTCGGGCTCTCTCCACCCCACCTCGCCCTCGCTATGTCTCCCGTCCTTCCCCCACAGCGCGGGATTGGGGGCGCAGGGCTGGGGGACACCCGGCGGGGGAATTTTTACAATTGTCGGAAACGATAGGGGATCGTCCCGTGATGCCACCAGCCCCAAAACCGGGACCGCCTGGGAAGTTTTGATATTTTTTATCGATTTTTTGAAAATATGACGAAATAAAAAAGAAAAATTGGGTCGCAAAGGAAAAAAAAAAAAAAGTCTGAGGCTGCTCTCTTGCTGCTGGATGGGGCTTTTCGGCTCTCCCACACAGTGTCTTGAATTCATTTCTTACTGAATGAACTAAAGGAATGTGAAAGCCGATTGACAGCCTTCCCAGCCTCTCCACAGATCTCCCCCTCCCCCAAAATTTAGCTCCCCGGGAAACAAAAATAGGAGCAAAAGCAAGGGAAGTAGTGGTCTGTTTGGTGGGTTCACTCATTTATTTATTTCTTCCTTCTTGTCTCTTTCTCGCTTCCCATCCCCGTTTCTTCCCCCGACTGCCTCATCGTTCCCTCCCCACGCTCCTCACTTGCAGGTCTGCGAAGAGCAGAAGTGCGAAGAAGAAGTTTTCCCTCTGGCCATGAATTACTTGGACAGATTCTTAGCTGTGGTGCCCACTCGGAAGTGCCATCTGCAGCTGCTGGGGGCGGTGTGCATGTTCCTGGCCTCCAAGCTGAAAGAGACAATCCCCCTCACAGCCGAGAAACTGTGCATATACACGGACAATTCCATCAAACCCCAAGAGCTGCTGGTAAGCAGCCCCATTCCTCTCTCCTCTCCGGCACAGCACCTTTCTCTCTCTGGCACAGCACCCAGCACTTCGCCACCCAGCCCCTGCCTTTTAGAAAAACCCACGCATTTCCCGCCTTTCTGAACGGCCAGAAAGTCTCGGGGGCCAACGCTGAGGGCGGGGGACACCCGCGGGAACATCCCAGTCCTCCGAAGCCGCCTGGCAGTGCCATGCGGCGCTCCAGCCGCTGCCGGGGGTTCTGGGGCTGGCGGTGCCGGGGGTGGGTCCGTCCCTGCCGTGTCCCCGCCGTGTCCCCACGGGGGACCTCGCCGGGCGCACGTGCGCGGGCGGGCGGCGCGGCGGCGCCACCTGGCGGCAGACATGCGGCGGTGCGGGCTGGGGCCGGGGCCTGGGGGGGCCCGGGATGCTCGAGAGGGGCCCGGGATGCTCGGCCGTGCCCAAGAGGCAGCGGCACCGACTGATGCCCAGGGAGTTCCACCTGAACACGAGGAAGAACTTCTACTCCTCTGAGCAGTGACCGAGCCCTGAACAGGTTATCCCGAGAGGGTGTGGAGTCTCTCTCATTGGGGATATTCCGGAATTGTCTGGCCACAATCTTGTGTCCTGTGCTCTGGGATGGCCTTGCTGGAGCGGGGAGGTGGCACCAGGTGTCCCACTGTGGTCCATTCCAGCCTGACCCATCATGTGTGATAAGGCTCAGTTGAATCACCTTGTGTCTGCTGCTTCTCTCAGTTCGGACGCAGTAAAAGCAGAAGCAAATTGATAACTACTGAAGGAAATAAGTGATGTATACACCATGACGTGGAGCACTGGACGTGCACCAGGGCTCCTTGGTGACATGGATGCTAGGTCAGAGAGATGGCCGTAGCCATCGGAGTTGCTGAATAATTTTTCCTATGAATCACTGGGAATTCCCCCTGGGGAAGGGCTGGGGTTGATAGCTCCTGCTTCCAAAGAGCCTTGCCCTCAAACCCTGCCTGGCTGTCAGGGCCCCGAGGTGTCCCCTTGGTGGCACAGATGGGCAGGGGAAGTGCAGTGGTCCCCACGTGCAAATATGCAGAGCAATGTGTGCATGTGTTTAAAGTGCTTCCTTGTATTTGGTCCTGTGGGTTGACTGTTCTCTCTCAAAACCTGTCACATCAGTAATGCTGGGAAAAGCGGGCCTCGAGTTTGCATAATCGCTGTTACGTCCCAACATTTTAAAGGTTTTCTTAAGAAATTCAAAATTCCCGTCTGGTTTCTGCAGCCTTTTGCATATATGTGAGATTTTTCAGAGCATGGAGGGCTCTGTCATAATCGAGCAGGAATGTCCGTAGGAAAGTAACTTGCTGTTAAAGTGGGCATCTATTCAGGGAAAGGACTGCAGAAATGGCATTGTGGGGTCCATGTTTATGGTTTCTCAGCAACGCTAGTTGACGTCTCCGCGGCTGCAAAATTAAAGGACTTTTTTTTTTTTCCTGACTTGCCAGCTCTGTCAGCTCAGCTGGGGCTCCCCACCACGCTGGGCTCCATCAGGCATCATCAGGACTCGGCAATCAGTGCGTGGAATTTAGTTAATAGCTAATAGTTGACGGATGAGACAAATGTGAGCTGGAGGCCTGAGCTTTGCTCATTCTCTGGGGCACTGTAAGGTGTTCAGAACTCGGTTTAAATGTTGAAACATGCAGGTCATGCACCCCATGGCTGGATCTGGGTGCTGTTTGCACATGGAATCCCATTTCAGGGAATGGCCGGTAGTTACGTACACGCCCAAGCTTTCCTTTGATTGCAGTGGGAGTTCTGGGCGTGCAAAGAATCTGGGAATGGCTCCTACATGATTTACTGGCAGATAATTTACACAGGCTACTTCTTGGCTGTGTCGCGTGTGTTTCCTTTCTGCAGAGCCTCTCTTGGAGTAGTTTGAGCACCATCAGATTTATCTGCAGGACCTTTGGAGTACAGTTTTGGGGAGGCAATGCCATCAAGCCAACTTCCCCAGTTTTGAAAAAAGGAATGTATATCTAGGTTATTTTTGTGCATGGCTGTCCCTAGGGCTTTAAATGGCTATAAAGTAAGGGCTATAGCCATTTAAAAGAAGTTACGAGGAAAGGACCACAGTGACCTTGGCAATATCTAATTGCAGTCTAAACTTTCTGGGTGGGCATTCAGCACTGGATTAAAAAAAAAAAAAAAAAAAACCAAAAAAACCTTGGCAGGAGCTGCCAGGTCTCATTATTTTCAGTAGAGCCTGACATTTCTGGTGTTCAAAAAAAAAAAAAGAATATAAAGTCAACAACTTCAAAGCAGTAGAGGCATATGGAAAAAAGGGTTTGAGCAAAACAAATTTAGCAGTGATAAAGTTATAATAAGAAATACGCAGAGGTTTTTCTCAGTCTTGCTTATAGCTTTTCTTTTCTTTTGCTTTCCCTCTCCACCCTCTGCAGGAATGGGAGCTGGTGGTGCTGGGGAAGTTGAAGTGGAACCTTGCAGCTGTCACCCCACACGATTTCATTGAACACATCCTAAGGAAGGTGCCTCTCCCTAAAGACAAGTTGCTTTTGATCCGGAAGCATGCACAAACCTTCATCGCCCTTTGTGCCACAGGTAGGCTCAGCTGCTCTGGCTGCAGCTCATAGTGTGGTTGGAAGGGCAGATTTGTTCCAGGTGGTGCTTCATCCCCTCCATCCTTGCATGATGTGGGAAGAGGAACTAAATCCCGTGGGACTGTTTGCAAAGGGTGTTGTGTATCAGGCCCCAAAACTGTGCATTGGGCAAAATCCTTGTGGCAATGACCCGGAGTGCAGCTGATGTGTGTGGTGTTTTTGCAGTGAAGTCTTGTAAGGCTGGATTAGGGCATCCTGGTTTTTATTTTGCCCATTCACTGCTTCTTTTAGAGGGCCACAGATAATTTGTAAGGACAGCTCCAAATGCAGAAGCTGTTATGGCACATTAGCCCAAAGTGTCTTGAGCTAATGCATTGCACGAATGTGTTCATAAACTTTTCATTAACTGGACTCTGTCCAGATAAAAGGCAAAATTGTGTATTTTAGCATTTATATGGTACTACCACATCCCTGAAGCACAGGAGATGACAGTTTAAAAGGTAATTACTTAAAAAAAAAATTGGATTCTTTCCTAGCTTCACCCCAAGAAATCAGTGAAACTACTGTGTTCCATGGGGAACCATTGCACTCCCTTTTTGTCACATGGCTGAACACAGTTTCTGAAGATTTCTTGAGAATAATTGCCTGTGTGGAAGAGAGGCTTTTTAATTTTGACCTGTCTGCAAAACACTGGTTTTTGTTTGTGTGTTATTTTGTTGTTTGGGTTTTTCTTGCCTCAGTAATTTTTACAAAATTAGTGGACTCTGAATTTTCATCTGAAGGGTTAATGGTAAGACTACTTTTTGGAAGCTAGACCTGGACTAGATAAACAGCATGCAATGTTTTCCAGAGTCACTATCAAGTAGTGTATGGCTCAGTGTTTGAATTGACCAGTTTGATATACCTAGCCCTTTGTGATAGGAACTGTTCTGCCTGTGTGTTTGCAGAGGGGAAGGGAAGACGGGGTGCAACTTTTGGGTTTGAATGCCTGCTTCTTGTATATAAGATGCAGTGACTGCTTTTATAATGTTGGCCAGTTCTTCCTACCTCAGTTGATCTGTTTTAGAGATTTGTATATGGGCTGTGTTAGGGTAATTGACTTTTTGGTTGCCCTGATGCTCAGACCTTCCCTTCTTTTCCCACTGCTGCATGATCCTTTTCAGACCCAAGACCACAGGACTCAATAGAAATATTGCTCAAATTCTGCAGGATCACTCTTGGTGATTTCTTTCCTTCTCCCCTTACTTAGGATGCATTCACTGTTCTGCCTTGTTTAGTATGAAAAAGATGGTCTTTCCCATGGACATTTCTCTGGATCTTCACACCATCAGCCATCAAACTCCAATACAGCTCCGTGTTGCCTTCCAAACCAGACAATCTTCTCACTCTTTTGTCGCTTCCACTTCCTCCAATAGTGTTTTGGTTTGTTTTCTTCTTTATCCAGCACATCACTTTCTTGAGAGCCCTGGAATTTCATTATGATTTAACATCTCAAATTCTGGACCATAATCCTTTGCCCTTAAAATTTTCCATATAACTAAGCCATTGCAAGACTGTGGTCCTTGAAAGAATCTCCAAAGTCCATGGCTTCTTTCCAGTCCATGAATTCTTTGGTGCTTAGCTCCGTGCTCTAGAAGTCCTTTTACTGAGATCCAGAGCAGTGCCTCCTCTCCAGCCTTCAGCCCAGTCATGCAGTTCCCTCGTGTGTGTCCCCCATGTGATCTGCCTGTCATATTATATGTCTCCAGTGCATGAAATGAAGTCCTTTGTCTAAAGAGACAACAAATTAAAGTTTCTTCCCTTGAAAGTGAAAGATGTAATTGCTGAGTACAGAGCTTCCTAAAAGTGAGGGTACTGTAGTGCTGGCTGGAGATTTCCTTTTCTTCTCATGCCATTGTCCACAGACCACCATGTAGTTTTGAGGAGGACCCACAACACTTTTTCATTTTGAAAGCAGAGACCTTACCCAGGCTCTCAATGCCACATTCCCACATTACCTGTGAACTGCTACCTCAACTTCCATTGTGGAAATGTTGTTCTTACTACAGAATTTCCTTTTGCTGCCACTCTTTGAAGAAAAGCCCTTCTCATCAGACTTCCCTTCCAGATCCAGTTGTCGTTTCCTTTTCTTGTCCTGTTTGTTGCAGAGCTCTCATCAACCACTCTGTTTCTTCTTTCTCTTTTTCCTTCAGAGCTGCTGCTTTCTGCCAGTCTGGGTTAAGCCTGGTGTTTCATTTCCACATTTGCCTCCCTTCAGCAATAGGACCTCCTCTGACATGTGGCTCCCTCTTCCCTTGCTCCCCATGTGTGCTTTTAGGCTGGGTTTGACTCTTTACTATTCCCAAAGCTGACCTGGCTGCCTGGCTAATAGCTCTGGTCTGGAGCACAGCAGTGAATCTCTTTCCATTTCCTGATTCATCTCAGTACAGCTTTCTCTGCTTTCAAGTACTTTTCTTCTTTAAAGTATCATGCAAAATCTGGCATATTTTGAACTTTTCTCCCCCAGCCTTAGATCTTCTTCAGCAACTGCTCCATTTAATTTCCCAGCAAAAACATTTTACCAGAAATTCCCAGGTGTTCTCTGCCTGTACAGACATGGCTTTGATCTCACTCCTGCAGCACTTAGTGTCAGCAAATGAAGAGGGAAGCAGCCATGAACAGTTACTGGGTGTTGTGCTGGATGTGTAGGATCACAGTGATGCTCATCACTGTTCGCCTTTTCATCTGAATGTTCCCCAAAAGGAGGTGATAATCTGTTCTTCTGCATATTCCTTTCAGTCATGTTTGGTCACTTTGGCAGGCTCTCTCTTTCTCTGCCTTTATTTTGAGCCCAGTTCCTGAACCAAGCTGCGTGGATATAAGCCCACGGCCTCTCCCCAGTCCTTGCAGTGATTAATGATTCACATGAGCATGACTGGAACTGGAATGTTTCCCTCTTTGCCCTTGGTCCCATCGAAACATACGGCTGCTAAGCAGGACAGAAACTTGTGTGTCCTCCTGAATAAAGAGTTTTCTCTTACATTGGTCTGCATTCACAAAGGTTTCAAGAGTCTCCTCTTCCATTAGGAGGGCATGGAAGTGGCATTTTCCTCCAGCTGCCTTGTTCACTGTGCAGTAAGAGTGCATAGATGGACACTATGCACTGGCATGGCCTGATCTGTCACCATGTCATTGTTTTCTCATCCCATGGTGGCTCCCTGTGCAAGCCAAAATCTCCTTCAGAACGCCTCTGGATTTTCAAGGCACCAAGAGGATGCATTTGGGGCCTTTAAGTGGTGTTTATGGCTTCTCTCTTATGAGGGGAGACTGAGGGAGCTGGGCTTGGTTAGTCTGGAGAAGAGAAGGCTGAGAGAAGATCCCATTAATGCATATAAATATCTCAAAGAGGGTGTCAGAGGGTGGTGCCAGGCTCTTTTTCAGTGACAGGGTGAGGAGCAGTGGCCATAAACTGAAACACAAGTTCCACCTCAGCATGAGGAAGAATTTCTGTACATTGAGGGTGGCAGCTGCCCAGGGAGTGCCTGGAGCTTCCCTGTCTGTAGAGATTCCAAACCCACCTGGACATGTTCCTGTGTCACCTGCTCCAGGGGACCCTGCCTTGGCAGGGGTGTGGACTGGGTGATCTCCAGAGGTCCCCTCCAGCCCTAATGATTATGGGATTCTTCAGCATGGGATGTTCCTATTCAGCTGTGAGCCCAATGGAGATCATCCTTGTTTTGCTCACGGGGATTGTGTTGCTTTTCCACCCTGCCCACACCTCCATCTCTTTACTGCTCTGCACCCTCTGTCTCTTTGCACAGTGCTGCACAGCTTGGAAATGTTCTCTCAGGGGTTGGCCAGTTGCCTGTGCTGAGCTCCAAGCCAGGGAATCACTGCTGGCAGGAGTGGGAGAGGGCAGTGGTTACAGAGGTGTGTGCAGAGCCTGCCACGCTGCTGCTGGAGAGAGAACTGTGCATTATTTCCTTACACTTGGGTGTGCTCATCATTTCTTCTTGCAGCCTGTTCAGAGTCTCAGATGCACAACTGCTTCCTTGTGTTGCATTCTCCTCTCAGAGCCTGTACATGCCACAGTTTTGGTGCAGGATAGCCCTTTTTTATGTGAGAGCCTGTAAGGGAATGGTTTTTGAGGGAGGGTGGCCTGTGCATGACAGGCTTTCAGAAAGAGGAGCTGTAATGGAGACACTCACCTCTGTGAGGAGCTTCACAGGATTTTAGTTGAGTGGCAACCAAAACTTGGAAGCAGAAGCCTTTGCAGACTTGCAGAGATAGAAGGCAGCTTGTGTAAAACCCTGGACTCAGTCCTTTGCAAGGTCATTTCTATGCCTCAGCTGAGTCCTGTGGCAGGTGGGATGTGCCCATGGTGGATCCAGCATCTCAGGCCTCGGGGCTTGTGTCAGCACAGAGGCCAAGAAAGGGCGGCAAAATGTCAGCTATAAGTCAGTTTCATACAGTGTGCCCAACCTCTGGCCACTGTTTCTGGGACATTAATTATCTACACTTGAAAGCTGAGAAGGCTTTTTTTAACTTCTGGGCCAAATCCTGCATCCTTCTTCAGACACAAGTTCTGTGGAAGTCAGTGGGAGTGTTGTCTGAGCGAAGACTGCAAGATGAGGTCTGCAGCCCTGGTAGAGGTCTATGGGGCGACCACACGGAATGAGGCCTGTTTGCTCCTCAGCATTCCTGCTGGGCAGTTCTACTCTGCATCCCCTTTTCATCCTGTGTGAGTTACTGGAGCCTGGAAAGTGTGATACAAGTTTTATTTGGGACCTGTTCTTTGCAGAGGGGAAGAATGAAGCCTGTAGACGCTTCATTATGAGAATGTCTTAAGAAATAAAAATACATGTTGCAAAGTCGCAGTGCTTGCAGTAACTTCTTGCATAGCAGAAGAAAGAATAATTCGCACTAATTTATTGCTAGACAAAAGAAGAAGCTCTTGCTTGTTCCAGCTCATATCAGCATCTTGAGCTTTCCAGCCTGTGGAGCCACAAGAACCAAGGAAGTGCCATCAGCAAGTAGTCAGGCCCTCGGGAATGTTTCATGACCAGTCAAGCCTGGCAAGAGGAGGTGGAAAGAAATAAAGAGAGCATGTGCTGATACAAGCTGGCATCACTCTGGAGCTACCAGAGGAGCTGCCCTCCTTTCTACCAGCTGCAGGTCTGACATTTTGGTGGTTCAAGCACTAACATCATCCTAATCCTTGGTTAGGAAGGTGTAAAATAAGTGCAAATAAAAAACAGTGCAAACAGTTGTTCAGAAATAGTATTTACCATCAACTAATGAGCGTATTGTTGTGAGTGCTCCTCCACTTTTTATAGGTTGTTCAGCGTATTTCCCTGTCTTTACCTCTCTTGGATGGCTGTGATGAAGCATTAACATTTAGGATAATTCAGACCCATTTGTATAAAGGCCAAATGCTGTAGGAGAGGAACAGAATTAGATGTCTGTCCTCCCACCTACTCAAAGGATGGAAACACTTCTGCATCCTGGTTTACTTGAAAGTTTTGTGTTTGCTTTGAAGGGCTGAAGTCATCTGGTTTTGCCTTTAAAAGTAAAAATAGTTAACGTGAGGAAAATTTGCAGTGTCTTGTAGAAATGCAAGAGGAAGAGAAAAAATGGCCACAGCAGATACAAACAAATGCGTTAGGAAAAAAACCAGTACCACACTGACCCTGGAATTGCATTTGGATCAAAGCAGACAAGAATTAAATTCACTACTTCCATTGTTTATCTTAGACTTTTCTTTTAAACTTAGATGGTTAAATATAGATCCATGCTTGTCTTCATAGTACAGGCATTGGCTGGGTGAAGTCTCAGGCTGGCTGTGACCATTATCTACACAATTTTAATATATCAATACCTGCTTTTCTGACGGAGGTAACATACCTTTTTTTTCCTCCCTTTTTTCCCCCCTACCATGGGAAGAATCACTTTCCTTATGACAGCAGTTTCCAATTCTGTAAATAAATATCTATCAAATTACAGAGATGAAAACTGGCTGCTGAAAAAAAGCCCAACCAGCAGCCAGATCAGTAAAATGGGTCATTTTAAATAGGTAGAGTTCCCCCACCTGACTTTGACACACCGAGCATGTTCAGCCTGCGTATTTGTCAGTGCTCTTCTCCTTCCGACGGTTTTATTTGTTGGCTGCAAGTTAAGGCTTCCCCTTGCAGGACCTCTCTGGGTTCCTTCCTCCAGTTCCCTTCTGCTTTGGACTGACTGTCAGCCTTGCATTTTCCTGGCTTGAAGGCAGTGAAGACCACTGGACTGGGAGAGAGCCAGCAAAACAGCTCAGCCGCGCTGCTCGCAGCCCTGGAACCTTGGCGTGGATTACATGTGCTCCACTGGCAGAAAAATCTCCTTGTGCCCTGGCTGTGTCAGCTCCAGGCTGAAAGTGGGGGGCAGGTTCAGGGGACCCTGAATTTGCTTGATGGCTCTGGCTGGCTGGTCCACAGGTGGCTGTGCTTCAAAGGGTGATGTTTCTTGCATTGCCTTTTTTTATTTCCAGCGCTGAAGTCAGTGGGGTTGTGCATGGCTGGTCAGTTGTTCTTGAGGTCGTTTGGGAAATAGGTGATATTAAAATGGGGATGGGATGGTTTCTTGTGTATATTGCCTGGGAATAGAAAGTAAAACAAGTTTTGCTTTCTAACAACCCAGTGTCTTCTCTTGAAGTGTTCATGTGCCCAGATTCTCATGGACACGCGCTGTGGCACTGCTTCTCTAACTTATAATGAGACTCCTTTGTACTTTTCCCATGGAATGGCATAATCACAGAATCAATTAGGTTGGAAAAGACCTCTGAGATCATCAAGCCCAACTATTAACCTATAAATCACAACAAAGTTAGAGTCAGAGCCATGCTTTAGTTGCAGGCTCTGGGTGCATGTTAGTCAAGTTTGCATACAGAAGGATTTAGCAAATAGCCTTGCTTTAGGTGTCCAGGCAGAAGTGCTATATATAAAATTCCAAGTGCCCAGTAAGAAGTGCTTTCTATTAAATTTCCCCTGTAGTTCAGATTTCATCATCTCCTACAAGAATTTGCAGTAAATGCATATGTTTCAGCTCACATTTTTAGGTTCTTTCTCTGTGCTCCCCACTGTTTTTTTAAAATTTTTTTAAAAATTTTTCATTAATCTCAGGGCAAATTTTTGACCTAATTTGGAGGGGGGACAGTTTTACCTGGGTGAAAACTGAGTGAGAATGGCGAGCCTTGTCTTGTTGTCATGGTAGAAGCAGAGGTAGAAGTTTATAATTGAAAATAACATGTAAAAAGCTTGTTTTGAATTTCTCAATGGAATCTAAGAGACTGGGGGGGTGGTTCTGCATCCCCTCAGATACGGTACTTAATATTTATGCTTTCATTGCACCTTGATAAACATTTCACGTAGTTATTGCTTTGCTTGAATATGGAAATATGTTAATTATGGCCTTTATTGCACTGCCTGCTCTTTTCCTCAGCCTTTTCTATTCAACCCTCTAGGTGGCCCAGCACAATGTGGCTTCTTTTCTTTCAATGAGCTCTTTCCACACTAATAGGGTCCAGGGTGATGTGGAGAACCATGTGCACAAAATTGGTGCACCACCCCCCATTCCTTTGTGGGCATGTCAGGTTAAATTCATATCAGCAGGAGGGTCACTGCCATGATTTTCAATAGCTCGAGATGAGGTGATGACTTCAGACAATGGTGCCACACTCTCCAGTTGGAGACACTTGCCTCACCAGTTGCAGTAGTTAATTAATATGCTAAAAATAGAAGCCAGTGATACAAATCGCTGCCTGTTGTACAACAAAGACTGGGCATGTGTAGCTTTGATAGCCAAGTTTATGGTGCTTGTTATGGAGGGAAGTTAGTTTAGAGCTAGAGGCAATGTAAGACTTTCTGGATGCTGAGCTTTAGTCACTCTGGGCCTCTGGCCATTCGCTCGCTGTCTCATTTGCATTATGAATGACATTAAGGGAGCTAACAAGGTTATTGGGCATAGAAATGTTCGCATGTGACCCCACGTGGAAGCAGACCTACAGCAGTGCTAGTTGGCAGGGACACTGTGCCTCTTTATTCAGCTTCCTAGGAAGACAGTTTCTGGGAGTGGATCTAAAATCAGCCGCGAGAACACCGGCGTTCGGATAATGTGGAGGTTGTGATGCGAGGCAAGGAATTTCAGAGGGCAGGTGGAGCTGTGTCCTTTGCTCAGCCCATTCTGCCTGGACATGGCACCTCCCTGCACCATCTTTTTACTACATCCTGCCTGAAACTCAGGACAGGGAGGGGAAAATGAAGGAAAATCAATTGCTACCTGTAGTTCCATGCATAAGTGAGAGATGGTTTGGTACGTCCAAGATCAAATGTGGAAGTTGCTTCCCAGCTTAGGGGTGTGGTTACTCCTTACATGTGTTTGTATAAATCCATGTGAGGTAAATATGAATATGGTTTTGATCATGGAGTTGTTAAGCTTGGAAAAGACCTCTAAGACCATGGACTTCAACCCTAACCCAGCACTGTCGTGTTCACAACTAAACCATGACTCCAAGTGCCACATCTGCATGTTTTTTGAACATTTCCAGGGATGGTGACTCCACCACTTCCTTGCACAGCTGGTCCAATGCCTGATCACTCTGAAGAAATTTTTCCTAATATCCAATTTAAACCTCTCCTGGCGCAACTTGAGGCTGTTTCTTCTTGTTCTGACCCTTGTTCCCTGGGAGAAGAGTCTGACCCCCAGCTGGCTGCACCCTCCTGTCAAGGAGCAATAGAGAGCAGTAAGGTCCCCCCTGAGCCTCCTTTTCCTCCAGGTTGAACAGCCCCAGCTCCCTCAGCCCCTCCTCATCAGACTTGTGCTCCAGCCCTTGCCCAGCTCCGTTCCCCCCTCTGGACACGCTCCAGCCCCTCAATGTCCATCCTGCAGTGCCAGGCCCAGAACTGGACACAGCCCCTGGGGCGAGGCCTCCCCAGTGCCCACAGCAGGGGGGGACAGTCACTGCCCAGGTCCTGCTGACCACACCATTGCTGACCCTGCCCAGCAGCCATTGGCCTTCTTGCCCACCTGGGCATGCACTGTGGACCGGCAGGCCCCGGCCCTTTCCTGCTGGGCTCTTCCCAGCCACTCTTCCCCAGCCTGGAGCTGCTGGGGGTTGCTGTGACCAAGGGCAGGACCCAGCACTTGACCTTGTTGAACCTCATCTCTCTATCCTGGGCCCATCAATCCAGCCTGCCCAGACCCTTCTGCAGAGCCTTCCTGTCCTCAAGCAAATCAACACTCCTACCCAACTTGGTGTCACCTCAGAACTGACTGAGGGTGCACTCAATCCTCTCATCCAGCTCATTTATCAAAGAGAACTGGCCCCAACCCTGAGCCCTGAGGGACACCACTGGTGACTGGCAGAAAGTGCAGTCCTGGAAGTGTAATTCCCATTCCCTCAGCACGTGCTGAGATCAGCATACTTGGGGCTGTGCCCTGCACTGAGAATTTGGGAGTCGAGGTTCTCCTGTTGTCTCACTCTTTAGTGGGGGCAATATAATTTAATTTCCAAGAGTCAGCTTTCCTGTGTACAGTGGATTCTTACTATTACAACACTGCATAAATTATTATTTTTATAATAATGGCATTCCATATTCCTTTCTTCAGCCAGTGGGAATTTGCCCTTCAAAAGTGTCTGTCAGTGTGATGTCTGGTAGGAAGCAGCATCCAGTGTTGAGCTTGCAGGTGGGAGCCTCTTGGTGGCTTTGTGAGACTGAGAAATCCATGTTAGGGTTTCAACTCCTCCTTTTTTCTCCCCACTTCTAACACCCCCGTTCTGGTCCATCTGGGGGAATGTTATGTCCCAAGTGCCATTCTTACTGGACTGCTTCAGTCCCAGGGATGTATTCCAGCCTGGAGAAGAACATGCTGTCTCCACAGCTGTTGAAGTATGTGCCAGCTGCTCTGAGTTTGGGAGGCTGAGAACAGCTCTCCATGTGTCTAAAACCTCAGTGGTTACACAGACATCAGCAGAGTTACAGAATTTGTGAACAGAGGGGATTTGGGATCTGCAGCAGGACAGTTTTCTGTAATCTGTTTCTATTGATAGAATGTATTGCTTGTAATTTATTTCTTTTTATGTATTACTTTGGTTTACTCTTCCTTCTGCTCTAGTTTCCCCAGTTGAAAACTGGTAGAGAAAGGTTTGCTAATACTGAAAATTGGTAGAGAAGGGTTTGTCAATGAGTTATTGTTGAACCAAAGAACTTGCAAATCAAGTTTCTTTTTAGGAATATATCAAGATGTGGGAGATCTGGTATTTAGCAAGATAAACTAGTGCTGATAAACCAGTGTCTGTGGCAGTATCATAAACCATAAAATTGTCTTTTAAAGATCACAGGATTTTATTTTAATTTATCTTCTGATTTAACAGATGTGTGAGAGGAAGTTCTAAAGTGTATTTTCGGCTTGTTTATTAAGAAGTAGTAGTAATGACAAATGCAATCTTTGTTCTTTGATTTCATAGCTATGGGCTGTAAGTGTTCTCACTTCCTAATTGCTAAGGTAGTAAAGATGAACTGTTAATTAAAATCTCTTTCCCGGACAGGTCTTTAAATGCTTGAATTAATTAACTCTTTAAAAATTGACGTGACTAAAAATCTCATTTTGGTCCTTTGTGATACCTTATTCCAGTTAGTTTTCTAGTTATACAGAGAGGTCTAATGTGACCAAGACCCAAATTTCTGACATAAATTACAGAAAGCCTCCTTCTTCTCTTTCATTTTCTTTAAAACTAAGGAAAGACTATTAAAAATTGTCCAGGTTTACTTTATGCATCAGTGAGAATAAAAGACTGAACTGCATTTCCATTTTAATTTGCAGGTCTGTTCCCCCTTCTTTGACTGCTTGTGATGAGCAGTGTGACTAATGAGCTCCATGGGACCAAAAAGAGTGGCACTTTTCCCTTTCTTCTACTTCCCCGGGTTTTATTCTTGGGTGTGGTTTTTTTATGTTGCTTGCCTCTGATGTTTTGCAGCTTTTCTGGTCTGGGCTTGGACTAATTCCCAGATCTGTTCTTGCAGATTTTAACTTTGCCATGTACCCACCATCAATGATAGCGACTGGAAGTGTGGGAGCAGCCATCTGTGGCCTTCAGCTCGATGATGGGGACAGCCTCACAGACCTCCTGGCCAAGATCACAAACACAGATGTGGTGAGTGTTCCACATTCCTCTTCTTCTTTCACTTCCCAGGGTGTACTGGAGAACTGGGCCTGATCCTGAAGACTGAGTGGAGCAAAGGAGGGGCTTGCTTCTGCAGGGAGTTTGAGTCTCCAAAGCTCATTGATTTCCTGGAATTCAGTTTTTATTCAGGCTTGGTGGGGAGAGCCTGCTTTGCCTGGCCAGGCTGATGGTCCAGCAGGCTGAGCCTCCTCAGGAGCCCTGGGTGATGGGGTGAGCAGGCAGCATTCCCTGGGGCATAAAGCAAACCAGGAGGTGTTGTGCTGCTCTCGGTCCTGTGCTTGCAACCTTGAAACAGCTCTTCTGGCCCTTCTTCAGGTATCACCTAAAAAGTCTTGGCTTGGAAGCAGTGAATAATGAACTAATTTCAAGGCAGGACATGAGACAGGCACAATTCAAGCTGTCCTTAACATGTGCTAGTTTATTGTTTTTGATTCACAGAGTAAATATGTGGCATTATTACATATGTGATAGCACTGTTCAATGAAGATTTGGGTTTGTGGTTTGGTTAAAAAGGAGTAATTAGTCCAGGTTACTTAAAAAGGGAGAATTTTGATATTTCTTTTTTTTTTTTCTTACAATCAAATTGATCCTAATTTTCAAATGCAATTTTGGGGTTTCCGTTTTATTTTAATTTGAATTGGATTTGCACAGGAAAAGGAATATTGCCAATTCAGAGTGCTTGTAGTCTAAACCATAGAATCACAGAATGGCCTGGGTTGGAAGGGACCCTTAAGCTTATCTCATTCCAACCCCACTGCCATGGGCAGGGACACCTCCCACTATCCCAGCTTGCTCAGAGCCCCATCCAGCCTGGCTTTGGACACTGCCGGGGATCCAGGGGCAGCCGCAGCTTCTCTGGGCAACCTGTGCCAGGGCCTCAGCACCCTCACAGGGAACAATTTCTTCCCAATATCCAATCTAAACCTGCTCTCTGTCAGTTTAAATCCATTGCCCCTTGTCCTGTCACTCCAGGCCCTTGTCAAGAGTCTCTCTCCATCTTTCCCGTGGGCTCCCTGCAGGCACTGCAAGGTCACAGTGAGGTCACCCTGGAGCCTTCTCTTCTCCAGGCTGAACAATCCCAATTCCCTCAGCCTTTCCTCCCAGCAGAGCTGCTCCATCCCTCTGATCCCCTTGGTGCCTCTGAGAGGGGGGACACCTTCTGTGCCTGAAAGAATTGTGTATAAGCCCTATAAGGCCCTTTTGCTGCATCTTGCAATTTGGAAAGATGTTACCTACTGTGCTTTTCTATCCAGATTGTTTAAGTCTAAAAGAAAATACCTACAAAAACATCTTAGTAGTTCTTTAATGGTTAGAAGATGGGGTTTTAATTTTGCAATGAAAATGCCTTTGCACCTTCTCTTTTAAATTTAGCAGGATTTATTTGTCAAAAGTATGCTTTTTGCCATCCTGGTGAAAATCTTCCCAGATCTGACTGAGCCTACATTCCTTCAGAAGAAAAAATTAATACTCTCCCCAAATAACAAAGAACTCCTAACATTTTACTGTTCCCATCTTCTCTTCAAGAGTCTCTCAGCATTGGGTAGAGACCAGCTTCCTTCTCTTTGCTCCTGGTCTCAGCCCAAGCAGCACAAACTATAGAGGAGGGTCTCACTCATTCCCCAAATCAGAAAAAACTCATGACAAAAGCAGCTTCTGGATGATTTAATTGCTAAAAAATATAAGCCTTTGCAGAAATTAGAAATGCTGTTATTTTTTTCAAGGTGTTGTCCTTTGTGAGGCAGAGGTAGCCTTAACTCCCTGCAAGCTTTGAAGCCTCAGCCTAACCAAAGGTTGCCAAAATTTTTGAGTTTGGGCAACAAAGTGTATTTTTCATTAGCCTGCTGTTTCAGTTCGGGAGAAATATTTTGCTAGGTATTTTCTCTGTGAGTTTTGCATTGAAAAAATACAAAAGGGGCCAGGACTGGAAAATTTTTTACCACTTGAGAAAGCTTGAGAGAGAGAAAAGCAACTGAAAATGGGGTCTCAGAGAGGCATGAGGCAAGCTTAGCAATAGGTAGTAATACCAGCCTCATGTGTAAAATGTATTGTTGGAAAAAACCTACTGTCTGGATTGTGTAAGAGTTGGCCCAAGGCTGTGTTAATAAAGAGTAAAGACTATTGTAATACATTTTACACTGGGACTTAATTAAAGTTGAATGAAGAGCTTCAGTTCTCTCACTTGCGAATTTCTGATGCCTGAGAGCTGTTCCTGCAGTGGCACAATTAATTCATTGTCACTGTGTGAATGATTTTGTTTTCCAGTGGGGGCTTAGGGAAGAAGGAGAAATGAGAGTTCCTGGTTTTCAGGACCATCATGTGGGAGAAAAGTAGAAAAGTCACAGAAATTAACTGTTCTGCAGAGGAAAACCTTCTAGCCCCCTGTGCCTCGTGGTAGCCCACAGGAACCATCAAGCAGCTGGGGAAGAGTCCTTCCCAGCCAGAGGATGCCAGGGCTTCTGCTTCATTTTTGTTTTGGAGCGTGTGATTGCTTAGCATGGAAACAGATGATTGGACTTTCCCACTGGCTTTTCAAAAAATGTCACTGTCTGAGATGAAGCATGAAATATCTCAGCTTCAAAGCTGCAAGCAGATGAAAAGGAAGAATGGTAATGAAACCCTGATGCAACTTAAGTGCAGTGAGCTTTCCTGAACTTTCACTGTTTTACAGTGATAATTTAAGGGTGCCGTTTATTTGCTGGGAAATAGAAGCATTAACCAGGAGGCTGAAATCAATGGTGTTATTTTAGCTTTACATTAGTGTAACTGAGACCAGAGTTTGGCATTTGCAACTAAAATGAATGTTTTTAATGCATGTTTCATTAAGAATTAGACCAAAAATACATTATTAATAAACAACATGTAATTTAGAGCGCAGCTGTTGGGTAAGCAGACAATCAGCACGAGTGTTTCTTTTAAAAACACATTGGTGTTAGATATCCTTGCATGAATCTAGAGCAGTGCCCTAGACTTGAGATGGGGCTCAAGGCATCCTGGACTGTTAATTTAGGGATAACAGTTATTTCTGGTAAATAGCTGCCCTGGGCTCTTTGGTGAGGGTTGAATCACAGGCTGGAGAAAGTGTGACAGCAGGGCCAGGCAAACCGTGGTTTCATTACTCCTTCCACCGACCGAAATAAAGAGCAGGGAGCTGCTCTTGGAGAAGCTCAGCAGCCTGAAGGGTAGTGAAAGTAGCCCTGCATGGTGCATCTGAGCTGCCTTCTCTGATTTCTGCTGTCCCTAAGAGCCACTAAGACCTAATCCCACATCACGGAGGGAGAGGTTTCTTCCCTTCTCCTCTCTTCTTGTGAGGCTCCACCTGACATATTGCATGCAGTCCTGGTGCCCCCAGCACATGGAACTGTTGGAGAGAATTCAGAGCAGGCCACAGAACTGATAAAGGGAACTGGAGCAGCTCCCCTGTGGAGACAGGACGGGAGAGTTGGGGCTGTTCAGCTTGGAAAAGAGAAAGTTGTGTGGAGACCTCAGAGCACCTTCCAGTATCTGAATGGGCTACAGAAAAGCTGGAGAGGGACTTCTCATCAGGAATTGTAGTAACAGGATGGGGGGAATAGCTTCAAACAGAAAGGGAGTAGGTTTAGATAGAATATTAGGAAGGAATTAGAATTAGAATTAGAATTAGAATTAGAATTAGAATTAGAATTAGAATTAGAATTAGAATTAGAATTAGAATTAGAATTAGAATTAGAATTAGAATTAGAATTAGAATTAGAATTAGAATTAGAATTAGAATTAGAATTAGAGAGGGTGTTGAGGCCCTGGCTCACGTTTCCCAGAGCTGTGTCCCACACATCCTTGGAAATGTTCAAAGCCAGGTTGGATGAGACTGAGCAACCTGGTCTAGAGCAAGGTGTCCCTGCCCATGGTAGGGGACTGGAACAAGATCACCTTTAAGGTCTGTTTGAACCCAAACTGTTCTGTGCCTCTGATTCTAACTTCACACAGCTCTGAAGGATGGGGATTGCATGTTCCAGTCTGGTCTCCTACCAGGGGCTGGGAACATTTCCTTTGTAGTTGTTGCAGAGGAGAGGCTGGTGAGCAAAGAGTTAACAGACCTACTGGCAGGAAGCCTCAGAGCTCCCTGTGCATCTCTTGGTGGGTCATTGCAAAGGAAAAATAAACAACTCAGGAAGTCAGGAATTCCCATAGCATCCCAGACCAGCACTCCAGTGTGAGCAGTATCCTGTCCCTGGTGGAGCCAGATGCTTTGGAGGAGGATACGAGCATCCCTGCTGTGCACAATTACGGGATGTGAGGAAGGACAGCTGAATGGGTAAGGCACGTTTTAAGACCTTGCAATCAACATTGTGCTTTGCTTTAGACCTTTCTTGGGTAAATCTGTTCCCTCACCTCCTAGAAGAGCAGCCATCAAGGTTGCATCTGGATGACACACGGAGTTGGTCTCTCCAGTATCAGCAGCCAGGGAGAGGTTTTCAGGCAGAGCCAATGCCTGTATGTGGGCAGAAGTCATCTCTAAAAGTCTGTTCCCAGATGGTAACTGGTGTATATTGAATGGTTTGGAAAATCTAAAGCATATTTAAGGGCCTGAAGCAGAAAAAAAGCAAGGAACCAAGCATTTTTTAAAGGGTTGTCAAAGCAGCTGGCCATGAGCCCTTAAAAATGTGGAGTGGGGCTGTTTTAAAGACTGGATCCATAATAAATGGCATTTAAAATATCTCCACTTACACGTGCCACATATGTCAGTGCTGGGGTTTTTTTTTTTTTTTTTTTTTGTATTCCCAAGATCAGAGACATCCCTTCGTAAAGATCTGCAGATTTCTGCACAGAAACGGAAGTGAAAAACCACCATGCTCAAGAATTCAGAGCTGCAGTAAAAAAATCATGGAAATCTGTCTTGAATGGATCACATTTGAGCGTTGTCCCTAGAGCACATACACCATTTATCCTCTCTTTTGTAGTGTCTAGGGCCTGTGGTTTTGGAAGCAAGAAACAGGACTCGCTGTATCTTATCCTGCCTTATTTGTTGCAGACCGCATTTTGTATGCAAGGAAACAACAGGCGAAATAGCCTCCCAGAGAAAGGAAGAATGAGATAGTTTCCTAAGTTGTCTTTGCCTGAGTTGGCAGCTGCTCTGTTTCATTCAGCTTTTTGTTCCCCAGTGAGTGCTGTGCGTGTGTAGCAACAATGGGGTGATGCAGTGACACCGCGGGCTCATGGCGGAGTTCCGTCGGGCCCGTTGGCAGGCGCGCTGAGGGGATCCAGGCCCCCGGGGAACAGATCCCATGGATCAGCCACTCCAGCAGGGAATCAATCCTTGCTCGGCTCCTGCAGCTCTGTGTAATGCCGGCAGGTCCTCACAGCTTTTTGAAAATCCCCTTTTTCACTAAACACTCAGTATTTGTTAAAACAGCATAAATCCCACTCCTTTTCACCTTTTCACCTCTTCAAAGTATTACCTGGTAGAGATTGCCAGAAATCCCAAGTCACAATGAGCAATGAGTATCATGGCATCTGCCCCTGCATCGCACTGCTGGTGTGTTGGCTTTGCTCTCTCTTTTCCCAGTTCTGAAAACATTGTTCTCTCCTGTTTGCAATGAGAAATAGCCACAGCAGCAACAGGAAACCAGCAAACTGAGTGGTGAAGCAAACAGTGGAACTGAATCTAGAAAAGACACTGTTGAAACTGCTGAAAAGACCAAAAAATTGCAGAGAAAAATGCCCTATATTTCAGATTTTTAATGTTAGTTACCTTATTTATTGCATTATTGCAGTAATGTGGCAACAGTAAGTGGAGAAGCTCTGGCATGAATTAGTTTTTAGAGGGTTTTTTTGTTTGTTTTGTTTTTTGAATGAGATGTCCTTGTTAGTCCACATGAGGCATCCTCTGGAACAGCAAATTGCTATTTTCTGTACTTCCAGTTGGAAAAAGAGACATAGACACTTACCTGTGATTGATGCTCTTTGTTACAGTAGCAAAAACATACATTCAAGAGGGAAAATAGTTCTGTATTTTAACTGCATCCATTAGAGGTGAGATCACTGGAAATACAGTAAAGGGATAAGATATTCTCACAGCAGCTTTCCAGGCTCTTGCTTTGGAGAAGGTCAGTGAGGTAAAGGCCAGCGCTCAGCACACAAAGGCCCCACTTTGGGAAGGAATCCCTGTTTATGTCAACAATGAAGCATGTGCTTTGGAAAGGTCTGAATTGGGGTTTAAATGTGAACCAGTGGAGGAATCCAGCCAGCTTTTGTGTGTAGGAGTACAGATGACATGTTCCACACTGGAATTTATGTAAATCCCAGCTCTTTAATCCATGTCTGATTGCTGCTTTCTTAGGTTATTCAAGCAATGTGTACATGACCAATGAACAGTACTGTTATTTGGGGTATCTCCAGCATCCTTTCCATTTATCAAACCAGATCCTGTACCTGAAAAAATCTTTTTCTGATTTTCCTTTTGGAATTAGTTTTAAGAAACTAGAAGTGATTGGGAGTCTTAACATTTGTGAAATAATTAATATATATGTGGAAAACTAACCACCCTTTAACACAAAATGCCAGAAGGCTTTTTTAGTATTCCCAGCTTTGGGATTTTGGGCAGTGCAAAGCAAGAGCCTGTTGGTTGAGTTGAGTTGAGTTGGGTTGAGTGGGAGGCCTTCCCTCATAGCTTGCCAGTGAACCATAAATGTCAGTTTGAAACTGGAAGCTGGAGGCCAGTATAGGACATACATATACCATAGAAGTGTTGAAAAGTTCAAGAAAGTGAATTATGTGTAATATTCTGCAGAATTTCCCCTAGGGCTTGTGCTTTCTTTCAAGATTGTCATGAATGGAAATTGAAATCTTCAATGATTATTGACTTGAATAAGTAGCTCATGCCATAGAGCTGCTGATTCCTCCTTACAGTTATTTTCACTGCCAGCATTTCCATCACAGCCATGAAGCTGCCCCTCATCAGACACAGGAAAGCTTTTCTTTTCCTTCAAATGCTTTTCAAATGTGCTAGTAAAATCACCTAGGGATGAAAGAGTTTCAGAATGAAAAAAAAAAAAAAGAAACTCCAAAGTTAATTGCCTTTTTAGTTCTGTACATGCTGAAGTATAAATAAAGCTATGGAATGGAAAGTACCAGAACTATTTTAATCATTAAAACTACTAGACCATATAGAAGAATGGGGAAGTTAATCCATGTGACACACACTTTAAAAAGTTTTTTATAAAAACAACAAAGGCAAACCCTGCAGTATTCTGAAGGAATAGCCTAGTCCTTGTATTGCAAAATCTGGGGTCATGCTGCAGTGCATTATAGTGTTCTTTCAAGGAAGATTTGTTGAAAATAATGCAGTTCATGGGTTTTTTCTTTGATATGTTCTTAAAACTTAATTCTCTGTTCTCAGAGCCATCTAGAACTTGCAAAATGAAAATCCACCAATAAAATATGTACACATGCAGCAAATCCCCTTGAAACTTGGAGGGGTTAAAAATGCTGTGTCATGGGAAGGCCAGGCTGTTTGTCCTGATGGGTTTTCAGTAGTTTTTTGTATCGTGTCCCTTAACTTTGGATTGACAGAAAGTCCCAGCCATGCCATCATCTCTACAATAAAGCCACCTACTTACCTAATCACACTGTGACAGCTGGGCTGATAAGATACTCTAAATTAGGGCTTTTTTCCTTTCACCTGCGAGATTTAACATCCAAGGAGCTTTAATATGCAAATAGCAACACTTTTTTGGAAAACCATTTCATGCTGAATGTAGTATGCTGGTAATTTTTACTGTAAATTTCTTTGTTTTAAAGAATTCAGTGGTTTTAAGCTCAAAAAGTGTAGACCAGAGATAAAATGCACAATGGCTTGTGGATTCCCAATTGAAACAAAATCCATGTGGCAATTTCAGTCGAGGCCACTTTATAATTTTATGTACAAAATGAAGACACCAGAAATGACCCATTTCTCTGGAGGGTTACCTGGAGATTTCAGCCTCTTTATACCTGAAATGAATCATCACACTATCCATCAGAAGTTTGTACAGTGATGGTGTAAATGACCATACATGAGGGTGTTTAGGAACAGACAAAGCTGACTCCAAATGCTCGAGCCACATGTTCCGCTTGTCACCACCCTTCCTTCCCCAAGCCTGCCTGCAAGGAAATTGCCTCATTAAGCTTTTCAGACTGAAGCTGCTTAAAAAAAAAAATCTGGCTTGTTTTCAGAAGGACACAGTGCTTTGAAACTGCTTTAAAAGAAGAGCTTCTTATACCCAAAAAAAGCACATTACAAGTGTTGTCTGTTACAAGAGTCTCCAAACTGGTGCCCCCACACTTGAAAATGCCTTGACCCACACAGTGATTTGTTGTCATTGCCCTCTTACACACAGGTGAATGCTTACAATGGGCCTAAAGCCCTCCCTAGCTGATTATGGGGGATTTTCTTTATCTGAGGACAGGATTTTGCAGCCAGCAGCTTCAGGCTGGTAGCCAAGAAAAATGGGTGTTCATTACCCACCAGAGCTAATTGCGCCCATCGCAAATGTCAGCGTGGCCAGCGGAACAGATCCTCTTCACCAGATGTGGTTTTCCCAGTCCAACTGGGATGACAAATCAATCCTCCACGTATGAATATTTCAAACTCTCCCCAATAACCAGGTACTGTGTAGAAAAAGAGGTGTGTTGGTCAGGACCCAGCTCCTCGGTGTTGCAGTCACATCCTGTAGTGGGTTGACCAGTGCCTGTGGAGCGCTGTGGAGGTCAGTGCCCTGTTCTGTTCTTCAGCTCCCCTGCCTGACAGTGGGAATGGTGATGCTCAGTCTCACCACCCCAGCCAGATGCTCTGAGGGCTCTGGTTAAAGCACTGTGCTGTGAATATCCTCCTACCAAACCTTGTGTTGTTCTATTCCCTGAAGACTTCTGAAGACACCCAGCTCTTAGGCAGACTGAAGCCACAGGAAGTGAACAGTATTAGTGCCTTTTCCAGAAGGATTCCTTAGGGCTGCCTGTAGAAAATGCCATTTCTTGAAGCACCACATGTCCCCCTGCACAGTGTTGGATTGATACTCCCAGTGCCAGCACACTGAATGTGGTTGGCATTGTGTTCATACAGTCACAGCTTGGGTTTTACTTTTAAGTTTCTCCTATAACTCAGGGTTTGTCAAGGTTTTCTCACTTTTTTTTTTTCTGGTTAAATAACCACATTATTTGGTCTTCCAGTGTATTATCAAGAGTGTGGAACATCCTGTAAGTATTTTAATAATCATCTTCTTCATCACTGTGTCTAGTTTAAATGTGGTAAATCCTCCACATTTATTTCAGTATTTATACTTCATGTTTATTGTGGGACTCCTGATGGACAGGCTCCCATATTTATATTGCTGTACTGTACCCTACTGTTTCCCTGAATGTTCTGTAGTTTTCAATGCAGTGGTCTCTGGGAATTGGTTTTATGTTCAGAAAATTATGGGACATGGCACTCAGTGCGCTGGTTGTCAAGGTGGTATTTGCTCAAAGGCTGTCTTAGATGATCTCAGAGGTCTTTTCCAACCTAAATGGTTCTACAATCAAAGACCAGTAAAATATTAAGATTTAGAGCCTAATAAATACAGCATGAATAGTGTTTGACCCAGGGAGTTTGTACACAGTGATACCTCTCAGAATTCAAAGGTTTGTGTCACAGCAGTTTTTTCTTGGAAACACTTGACTGATGCTCTTCCAACTTCTGCTAGCTCAGTAAGGAAAAAATAACCACATTTATCTTTACTAATAGATAAATTTCCTTTCTTTTCTCTAGGACTGCCTTAAAGCTTGTCAGGAACAGATCGAGGCGGTGCTCGTGAATAGCCTGCAGCAAGTCCGGCAGCAGCAGCAGCAGAGCAACCCCTCCAAGACAGTGGATGAACTGGACCAGGCCAGCACTCCCACAGATGTGAGAGACATCAACCTGTGAGGACATCAGCAGACAAAGCCACGCTTGCTCCCCCAGACCCTTTATTTTTGTTATTATTTTTAGAGTGAATTTTTTTTTAATCTGCTCCCACATAGAACATATTTAAAGCTCTTTTAGGTATAAAGAAAAACAAAAAAAAAAGTACAAAAACTGAATAATGAAAAAAAAAAGCGTTTGGTGCCTGTGATGTTCTACAGAAGGGAATCCCACGATATATTTGGTAATTGCTATTTGATTATGTATCAGTGATATTAAATGCTTATAAAAGCATACAAAGTAGCTAGATCAATGT